>NW_022631019.1:17505511-17713011 GCF_010015895.1 Lontra canadensis
TATTGTAAATATCTTGGTTAAATGAACGAAGGAATTTAAAAATTCTAAGGACGTCCGTGAGGGACTTCAGCTCCCCCACTGGTGAAGGAGGAGAAGGTTAGACCCTTGGGCCTTTAGCCAGTGAAATCCTAAGCTGCCTGAGGACCAGGATCCCAGCAGAATTTTTCAGATCAAAGAGGAAAAGGGACATAGAAATATGTGGGGAAGAGGGTGAGAACAGGAACCGTAATAATACTCCGTTAAAGAGGGGGGCCTTCATCACAAAGGTAATTTAAATTTTATTAGCATGTTATTTAAGGAAAACTTTGTTATTTCCTCTCCTGTCAGAGGGAGTGAAGCTGGGGGAAAGGGGAGAGAAAAGGATTTTCCTTTTTACTTCACATACCACCATTTTTGAATTTTATATTTTTACAATAAATTTTAAAATACAGTTCTTCTTAAAAAAAATTTGGGGTGGGTTCGATGTGGCACCATAAATCCAGACACTGTTGTTCTCCCTGAATCTGATACCTTCCCAACTCATTCTTTTAATTCAGTCGGAGCCTACAATTGGAGAGGAGGCTGTGGCTCCTTGGGTGACACCGCCCTCTACTGGTCCTAGGGGCAACTGTGCCAGCCCGACTGGTGACCCTGGCTCAAACCCAGACTTAAAAGTATGTCATTACCTTTTTATAATAAAATCTCTTGGCTTGACTATTGAATCCCTTTTTTTCTGATTCTGGAATTGTTGAAGTCCGGCTTTTAAAAGGAATGGAGGATTGTGTTGGATATGCAGCAGTAAAACCTAAACAACAAAAACAAAATAAAACTTCAAAGTGCTCTTTGTTTTCTACATTTGTCAATTCTCCGTGCTAAATTTTATTTTGTTTTTGTTTTATTGTTTTTCCAAGACTATGTTTTTAAGTAATTGCCACACACAACCTGGGGCTTGAATTCACAACCCCAAGATCGAGAGTCCCACTGAGCCAGCCAGGTGTCCCCTAATGTTTTATTTTAAGTGGAATAGAAGAGAAACTTGCCTTTTGACAGGAGATAAACATGAAACTAATTAAAAAAATATATATTCCCTTTACAGGGCACCTGGGTGGCTCAGTGGGTTAAGCCTCTGCCTTCAGCTCAGGTCATGATCTCAGGGTCCTGGGATCAAGCCCCACATCCAGGCGCTCTGCTCAGCGAGGAGCCTGCTTCTCCCTCTCTCTCTGCCTGCCTCTCTGCCTACTTGTGATTTCTCTGTCAAATAAATAAATAAATAAATCTTTTAAAAAAATATTCCTTTTACTTTCTTTCCCTCTTGGTAATTTATCAGGCATTCCCCACCCCACCCCCAACCCTTGCCCCAACTCTTAAACTAGTGGGACTTGGTCACATCCTTGAAGCATATTGTCTCAGGGAAGAGGGAGGATCTGGCAGGGAAGACAGTCTTGCCACGTAGGAAGGGGACACAAAACCATTCTAGAGCCACTAGGAAGAGGAAATGGGCTCTTATCCTCAGCCCAGACTCACACCTCAGTCAAGTGCCATAACAGCCTGAGAGGGAGCGAAAGCCCAGACTGGGACTTGCTGTCTGGGCACAGTGCAAGACAAGTGTAAGTTAGGTTTCTGCTTTGTGCAGATATGGGGTTAAAAAACACAAGGGGATCATTTATGGAAAATTAACCTCAGGGGCTCCTGGGTGGCTCAGTCCTTAAGTGTCTGCCTTCGGTCCTGGGATCAAGCCCCGCATCTGGCTCCCTGCTCAGTGGGGAGCCTGATTCTCCCTCTCCCACTCCTTCCGATTGTGTTCCCTTTCTCGCTGTGTCTCTATCAAATAAATAAATAAAATCTTTTTAAAAAGAAAAAAAAGAAAACAAACTTAAAATTGTACATGTCGGGGCACCTGGGTGGCTCAGTGGGTTAAGCCGCTGCCTTCGGCTCAGGTCATGATCTCAGAGTCCTGGGATCGAGTCCCGCATCAGGTTCTCCGCTCAGCAGGGAGCCTGCTTCCCTCTCTCTCTCTCTGCCTGCCTCTCCATCTACTTGTGATCTCTCTCTCTGTCAAATAAATAAATAAATAATCTTTAAAAAAAAAATTGTACATGTCGGGGTTGTGGTGTATAAATAATATATAAAGTTCCTGCTCTCCTCCGCCCCCTCCCCTCATCTGAGAGAAGCTCTCACATGTGGGACAATTGCTAAGGCTCCACAGAGAGAAGCTCTCTGTACAGCAGATTAATTATCAACTCCAACCTCTGAGTGTAACATAATCGGACTTTATTTTTCGACGTTGGTCTGCTGACAGCTATTAAGCCTTAGCCCTCCCTCTTCTCTTTCTGCCCCACATCGGGTAAACTGATGAGAAGGCCTAGAGGTACAGGCCAGAAGTTTAAACCATACAAACCCTGACCCTCACCCCAGCCCCACTTCCTGACCACAGTAAAACCCCAAGTGTCTCTCCCTCCTCTCTCTCGAGGCATTTTGGGGCCAGATGAGGAAGCCTACTCTGCTCTCCCCAGAAAGCCTCATTATGTGAGTAATAAACCTTCTCATATCATCCTGATGAGTGTGCGGCATCACCAGTCTTGACATTCAAGCCAGGTTTTGGATGGGGGTCCATCCCGACTCTGTAGGATGTGCACAACACTGAGCCATATTATCTCAACACCCAAGTCCAAACCCTCGCAGAGAAAATGTGTGCAGAAGTCGAAAAAAGAGAGCCAAGAGAAAGAAAGAAGATGGGATGTGGGGGTGAGGTTGCACAGAAACTCTTTAAGGCCCATTTCTTAGTCTCTGAAATTTTGGAAACACAAAACTGCTTTTCAGACAGGGAAACCCGATGCCAGCAGGGACCCCTCAGGAGGTGCTTTTATGAACCAGCTTCAGAGACGAGGAAACTGAGGCCTACTCACTCACCCAAATCACACAGCCCTTCAGGGAAACAGCCAGTGTTTGAACACAGTTGGTCTCATAAGCCCGGGCCCTTACGCTCCAAGCTGGGTTTCTTCTTCCTAAGTCTGGCCCAGGGTAAGGACCCAACAGACCAAGGCATGAAATAATGGGGAGGTGGCAATCTGACCTAATTTGCTCAGGTTGAGAATGAAGTAAAAGAAGCAGAATAAATGTTTGGCTAGAAAACATCTGAGAGATAAATATACACTATATTTATTCCTTTCCTCCCTTCTCTCCCTACCCCCCACCCCAAACCCATTTAGGAGATGGATGGCTAGGTATTTTTTCTTTAAGGAAACTAGAGAGAACAAATCAGAAAGCAGCCCAGGCAAGGCTTCCTAGCTTTTGTTTCTAAAAGTCTATGGAGCAACTGAAAGCGACAGCAGAGGAAACAGCAAAGAAAGGGGGCTTCTTGTTTTTTTTAAAGGTAAATGGAAGGCCATTTCCCTGGGGGAAGGAAAAAAGTTTCCTGACTCAAAAGAAGATCAAACACTTGGGCTTCTGGCTTTGGTAGAACCAGCTGCACGTAAGCAAGCTTCTGGAGGACAACAACCAGAAAAATAAGATTTTTTAAAAAATCACTCTGGATAATTGAATTCCCATTTCCAACCAAAATGGGACTGGATTTGCCCTCCTAGCTGCGGAAGCAGAAGTTAAACACGGACAAAATATATGAAACGATGGTTTTCCGGGCACTGGACATGCAGCAACATAGAATGGGGATCCCCGAGAAGTGGGAAGCAAATGGGTGGGCAGTAAAATGACCCCCAGCTTACAGCCTGGAGAAGTTTCCAGGCCACAGCCCAGGAAGGAGGAATCCAGGCCATCCTCTTTGAGTTGAGGAAATGAATCAGGAAGTCCAGAAAGACCAGGCTTCTAGAGTTCACAAAGCAGAGAACCAGAAAAGAGAACCACACAGAGAAAGAGGGGGACCTGCTCGGAGTTCCCCTCAGGTGGTTTCCTGAGTATTGATCAGGATACACATATGACAACACCACCCAAGGCTGTGGAAAAAATCAACCAGAAGAATTAAGTGAACAATAACACCTGAACACAGGCACAGGAATAGCTCCTATTCCCACGCATCAGAGTGGAAAGCTTTATAATTCCTAGAAGAGAGAGTATGCAAAGAGCTTTGCCACACACATAGAGCAAAATCACCCCTAGATCAAATGCTGGCCAGTTGTCAGCTGATTAACATTTAACAGCAAGACTTGAAAGAATCCAACTGGTTCCGAGGAACTTAACTGCAAAACAAACCACAAGAATTTGCAGGACTACAAAAGCACCCAACAAATAAAATGGAAAATATATGGTGTTCAGTTAAGAATTAATAGGTAGGGCGCCTGGGTGGCTCAGTGGGTTGAGCCGCTGCCTTGGGCTCTGGTCATGATCTCAGGTCCTGGGATTGAGTCCTGCGTCGGGCTCTCTGCCCAGCAGGGAGCCTGCTTCCCTCTCTCTCTCTCTGCCTGCCTCTCCATCTACTTGTGATCTCTCTCTGTCAAATAAATAAATAAAATCTTTTAAAAAAAAAAAAGAATTAATAGGTATACAAAGAAGAAAAAATGCAATTCGTAACCAGAAGGTAAATAGTCAATCAAAACCAAAATTTAGGGGTGCCTGGGTGGCTCAGTGGGTTAACGCCTCTGCCTTCAGCTCAGGTCATGATCTCAGGGTCCTGGAATCGAGACCCACATTGGGCTCTCTGCTTGGTGAGGAGCCTGCTTCCCCCTCTCTCTCTGCCTGCCTCTCTACCTACTTGTGATCTCTCTCCCTGTGTCAAATAAATAAATAAAATCTTTAAAAAAATTTAATTTATAAAAACAGGCAGCAGGTGAGAATTGGCCAAAGGCCAAAGTTTGCCAGGCCTAAAGCGGCCACTAAGAGAATACTGCAAAAGGATATTCCTTTTTTTTTTTTTTTTAAAGATTTTACTCTTTTAGAGGACTCTCTACACCCAAAATGGGGCTCAAACTCACAATCCCAAGATTAAGAGTTGCGCGCTCCACCGATGAAGCCAGCCAGGAGCCAACAAAAGGGATAAAATAGAAATAAAAACAAAAAATAGAAAATAGAAACAAAAAAACCCCTACTCAATGCAAAAGATGACAAAAAAGTAAAAATGGAACAGATGGGACAAATCACAAGCAAATTGCAAGATACACACCAATATTAATATTAAATTTCAAATTTCTATAGTGTAAACATCCCAATCAAAAGACAGAGATGGTCAAAAGGGATAAGAAAGAAAGACCTAACTATATGCTGTCTACAAGAAATATACTTTAGGGACGCCTGGGTGAGTCAGTCGGTTAAGGGTCTGACTCTTGATTTCGGCTCAGGTCATGAACTCTGGGTCTGGGATCGAGTCCTGCACCAGGCTCTGCCCTCAGGGCAGAGTCTGCTTGTCCCTCTCCCTCTGCTCCTCCCCTTTCTCGTGCTGTCTCTCTAAAATAAATAAAATTTTTTAAAAAAATTGTATATATATATATATATATATATATAAAATATATAAATATATACTTTAAATATAATCCCAGAAATAGGTCAAAAATAAAAGAATGGGAAAAGATACACTATGTTAACACTAAGCAGGAGAAAGCTAGAGAGAATGTCAGACAAAGCAGATTTCAGAGTAAAAAATATTACCTGCAATAAAGAGGATCATTTCATAATCATACGGGGTCAATTCTTCAAGAGAATATAACAAGCCTAAATGCTGATACACCCAATATAAGAAATATAAAATACATGAAGCAAAAACCGATGGTACTACAAGAAAAAATAGAATATTCCACAATTATGGTCAGATTTAAAAGTTCCTCCCTCAATAATTTAAATAAGTAGGTAGAAGATTAGTAAAGATGCAAAGACTTGGGGGCACCTGGCTAGTTCAGTTGGTAGAGTGTGTGACTCTTGACCCTAAGGCCATGAGTTTGAGCCCTAAGTTGAGTGTAAAGATTACTTAAAAATAAAATTAAAAAAAAAATCTATGACTTGAACAATACTATTACCTAACTTGACCTAATTGCCATTTATAGCACAGTCTACCTATCAATTTTTTATAATCTACCCCATAAGACTGAAGAGGATAATAGGCACCTGGGTGGCTCAATGGGTTAAAGCCTCTGCCTTTGGCTCAGGTCATGATCCCAGGGTCCCAGGATCGAGCCCCGCATTGGAATCTCTGCTCAGCAGGGAGCCTGCTTCCCCCTCTCTCTTCCGCCTGCCTCTCTGCCTGCTTGTGATCTCTCTGTCAAGTAAATAAATAAAATCTTAAAAAAAAAAAAAAAAAGCCTGAAGAGGATAAGACATCTCCACATCCATTTCAGGAGGTCAGCATCACCCTGACACCAAAATGAGACAGAGTCATTCATGGTGGGTGTAAGAGGAACAACTATGATCAATTTCCCTCAGAAACACACATGCAGAAATTCTTAGGAAAATTTTGGTAAACTAAGTCCAACAATATATAAAAAACATCATATATCATGGCCAAGTGGAGTTTATCTCTGCAATGCAAAGATAGGTTATAAGTTAATGATTGAAAGTCAATGTCATTCACCATATAGACCAACTAAAAAAGAAAAAACATATGGTCATCTCAGCAGATGCAGAATGGAATCATGTAGCAGGTACTAAAAAAGTACATGGTTTTTGTCTGGCTTCTTTCATTCAGCATAATTATTCTGACATTCATTCATGTTGTTGAAGTACTAACGCTTCATTGATTTTATTGCTGAGTGGTATTTCCTCATATAGAAATATTAATCCATTGCTGATGGACATTTGAGTTGTTGCCAGTGTGAGGGTGTGACAAATAAAAGCTGTTACCTACATTCCAATACAACTCTTCCAAGTAGACACATGTTTTCATTTCTCTTGGGTAAATACTCAGGAGTGGGATGGCTGGATCAAATGTTTAATTTTTTTTAAAGATTTTATTTATTTATTAGAGAGAGAGAGACAGGGAGAGAGAGCACAAGTAGGGGGAGCAGCAAAGGGAGAAGCAGGCTCTTCCCTGAGTAGGACCATGGGGGACCTCAGGATCATGACCTGAGCAGAAGGCAGACACTTAACCAATTGAGCCACCCAGGTGCCCTCAAATGTTTAACTTTTAAAGAAATTGCAAAACTCTTTCCCAAAGTTGTGCCTTTGTACGTCTCCACTATTAGTATACGAGAGTTACTGTTCTTCCACGTCTTCGTCAACACAGGCAGTCTTTTTCATTTCAGCCATCCCATGGGCTGTGTCGTACTATCTCACTGTGGTTCCCATGTGTATTTTCCTAATGGCTAAGGATGCTGAACATCTCTTCATTTGCTATTTCCAATCTGCATATCTTTTTTGATGAAGTATCTGTTGAGTAGATACAGAAAGCATTTCATAAAATCTAATGTCCTTTTGCTATTAAAAAAAAAAAACTAACCAACTAGGAATAGAAGCAAATTTCCTTCATCTGATAAACGCTATCAATGACAAAAGCCTATAGTAAACATGATACTGAATAGTGAAATATTAAAAGCTTTTTCCTGAGAGACAAACCAGGAGATTGTTGTTACTCTTCTTTTCAATACTGTCCTGGCTCTAGCAAGCACAAAAATCAAGAGCAATAAATAAAAATGTATGGATCAGAAAGGAATAAATAAAGCTGTCATTATCCATAGATGACAAGATTATACATGGGAAAATTTTAGGAGAATCTATAGACAACCTATGAGGGGTAATCACTGAATTTAGTAAGGTCACTAGAATCAAGGTCAATATACAGAAGTCCATTTGTTTTATTTCTCTATCAGGATACAATTAGAGAAGGAAATTAAAATATCACCATTTATAATAGCATAAAAATCAAATGCCTAGACAGACATAAAGAAGACATATGTGTTCTCTACAGAGAGATCTGTGAAACATTTTTGAGAAAAATTTAAGAAGACTTGAATAAAATAAATGCTCATGAAAGGGAGAACCCAATAGTGTAGAGATGTGAATTATCCCTAAATTGATTGCTAGAATCAATGCAATCCAAGCCAAAATAACAGAAAGGATTTTTATTTTTAGGACATGAACGAGTTGATTCTAAAATTTATATGGAAATGCAATGGGGCCAAGAATCACCAAGATAAGGTACAAAGCTGAAATATTTATACTACTAGATTCAATACTTTTTATAAAGTTACAGTAATTAAGACAGTTTAGTATTTGGAAAAGAAAAAGTATAGTATTTGAGCTGAATAAAGAATCCAGAAGTAACCCCGCATATACATAGACACTTGATTTATGACAAAGGCAGTTCTGCAGAATAGTAGAAAAAGAATGGCCTTTTAATAAATGGTGCTGGGTCACCTGGATATAGATACAGAAAACACCAAAATTGCTCATCCACCTTGTCCCACACACAGAAACGATTCCTTACTACTACTAAGCTGTAGTAACAGCTTAAAATAATAGTTACCAGACATGAAAGGTAAAATAATGCAGTTTCTAGAAGAAATTATTTGGGGCTAGGTGAAGATTTCTCAAATAGGACAGACATACACAGTAACTAAAAAGGAAAGGACTGATAATTTGGGCTGTATTAAACTTAAGACCTTCTGTCAATTAGCATACCATTAAGAGTGGAAAGGAAAAATCACAGATTGCAAGAAGGGATTTACTCTCCCTGTAGCTGACAAATGGACTCATTTCTAGAATGGTTTAAAGAACTCGTAAAAATAAGAGAAATCCAATAAAAAAGGGACAAAAAGCTTGAACAATCATTCCTCCAAAGAGAATATTCTAAAGGTCAACCAGCATATGAAAAATTTCTCGATCTCATTGATCAAAGAGCAATGCAAATTAAAACCATTACGTGCAAAAGATGTCTGTGGTGATGTGGAGCAATTGGAATTCTCATACCTTGCTTGTAAAAAAGTAAAATTGGCAAAACTACTTAGGAAAAATGGCGGTATCCACCAAGCTGATCATAAACACATCGTAGGATCCAGCGATTCTACTCTGAGGCATAGATGACATACATACATTCCATGTATGTCCCCAAAACATGTACGAGCCTAGTTAGAAAAGCATCTATTCATAGCAGCCCCAAACTGGAAACAACCCAAATGTCCTCAATAATAGAATGGATAAATAATTGGCAGTGTATTCAAACTTATAGCCACGAAAACGAACCATTAACTGATACATGAAACATGAAGTTCAACCTCTCAAACATGAGTGGAAAAAGGCTAGAGAAAAAAGTTCATATTGTATGATTCCAATTTATCTGAAATTTAAAAACAGTGGTGGGGCACCTGGGTAGCTCAGTGGGTTAAGCATCTGACTCTTGCTTTGCACTCAGATTGGGATCTCAGGGTCATGAGATCAAGCCCACCCCACCATGGGCTCTGTGTTCAGAGGGGAGTCTACTTGGGATTCTCTCTCCCCTGTTCCCATGGCGCAGATGCGCATGTTCTGCCTCTGTCTCTCTAAAATAAATAAATCAATCTCTTTTTTTAAAAGTTCAATAACAGGGGCGCCTGGGTGGCTCAGTGGGTTAAAGCCTCTGCCTTCAGCTCAGGTCATGATCCCAGAGTCCTGGGATCAAGCCCCGAATCAGGCTCTCTTCTCAGCTCTGCTCAGCAGGGAGCCTGCTTCCCTTCCTCTGCCTGCCTCTCTGCCTCCTTATGATCTCTGTCAAATAAATAAATAAATAAATAAATCTTAAAGTTCAGTAACAGGCTAAAGTAATTACTATATTAGAAGTCAGGATAGCTCTAGTGTTTACTTTCACAGAGAAGGGGAAGCAACAAGACAGGGTCTTTGGGATACTGCTACGATTCTATTTTCTTGGTCTGAGAGAATTATTCTATTGGTTGTATTTTCATTATGAATATTTATTAAGCTGTATAATTATGATTTGTGTACTTTTTCTGAATATATATCATGCTTCAATTTTTAAAAGTATTAAAGAAGAAGAGATAGCACAAAGTCAAAGAAGGGGGAAAAGTAAGGTCTGGCTCTGAGTTGGAGAGCAGTAGGAAATCTAGAAGCGTACCAGGGAGGAGGAAAGACCCCAAAAGAAAGAAAAACCAGTGGAGTAAGGATCTTGGAATGAGGTTTCCAGCCCCAGAAATGATTCCTAACCAGGTGTGGTCCAGAAACATACCAACAAAACCAAAGGGAGCCTGTGGGCTGGGACAGTGGAACTCTCACCTGTGTGGATGGATAAACAATGACCTGAGGGCTTCCTCCCATCCCCCATCCAGGCATCCCATCACCTCTTTCTACTGAGAAAGATCCAAAACTTGAAACAAGCAGAACATGGGATTTGTGCCCCTAATGGCTGGAGTTAAACTTGCCACCAATCCACAGTGTGGGGGGCTTGCATTAATTTTAGGAATCGAGAAAGTAGATCTCTTTACACCTCTAAGTGTGAAGATGGAGATTCTTACCAGAAACGTAGAAAGAACAAGTGTGGTGAATAGACTTCTTCCCCCTTCTCTCCTCATTCTCTTTTCACACTTTCTTCCCAGTCCTCACTCTAGAAGCAGTGAGGAGCCACCAAAAGCAATTTATCTGATATGTCTTAAGGGTGGCCTTGTTGGTATGACCTAGAATTCCACATATGTGTTCTTATATGCCAAAAAGAACATAGGTCAAGAATTCTCAGGGTGCATGGGTGGCTCAGTCAAAGCGTCTGCCTTTGGCTTGGGTCATGATCTCAGGGTCCTGGGACAGAGCCCCAAGTCCTGTTTCCGGCTCAGTGGGGAGTCTGTTTCTCCCTCTTCCTTTGCCCCTCCCCCCCCTCATACTCTCACTCTCCCTCCCTCTCAAACAAATAAATAAAATCTTAAAAAAATAAAAGTTCTCTCTTCCCCTCAAAGATATCTGTTCATAAATTCACAAGACCTTTCTGTAATTTGCTGGCATGGCTGGAATATTTTTTGTCAGGGTGTTGGTCTTTGCGTGCTGAGTTGTCCATCTTAGCAAAGTTCTGTGGTATGTTCCATTTGTTTGATGAAAAACTCTACTACATGTTCTTCTAAGTACCTGGAACAGCAAAACACAGCATTTGTAGGGATCATTTCACATTAACTACATTGATCGGGTTCTGTTCTATCTGCAGAACAGACTGAGCAATCTTGCACGTAGGGGCTGAGATTTACCTAGTTCTACGACCCTAACTCGCAAGCACATCGCACTGCCTGTAACGAGAATTATGTAAGTGTTCATTGTTGGTGTTGCTTACAGAGCTACTGAAGGCTTGGATTTTATAAATGTATTCTTATCAAGATAATTGACCAACATACAATATAATTCCTTAGTTTTAATTTTTGGCAAATGTGTACAATTGTGTCAAATGCCATCACAATTAAGACACACATAACCCCATCATCCCAAAGAGTTTTCTAGGTTTCTTTGCCTTCAGTACCCTCCCAACCCCTGAACCGTGGCCTGGACACCGCCCGCAGCAGGAAGCTTGGGTAACTGCAAGGCTCGCCTTGGTTTTCTTCTCAGGAATTGCCAAATCGAGCTGTCTTATGCCTAAAACCAGTTGCTTCATGGGAGTCTGGGTTTTAGTTGTTAACAGCAGGAGCAGGATTCAGTTTCCATAGCTGTTCCTCTTTCATGGACAGACGAGTTCTATTTTGCCCATCTTTTTCTCCTCAAGAGTCCACACCATTTACTAACGAAGGAAAGGACAGAAAGAATGATGGCACGCTCTACCAATCCTTTCCACCGTCAGTGTTTGTTCTTCACTTGACTTTCTCACAGCTGCAATGCTCCCCATCTTCTCTGCTTAACACTCTATACTGAAATTTTAATATTCATGAGAGTTATTGGC
Source organism: Lontra canadensis (assembly GCF_010015895.1). Taxonomy (NCBI): domain Eukaryota; kingdom Metazoa; phylum Chordata; class Mammalia; order Carnivora; family Mustelidae; genus Lontra; species Lontra canadensis. The sequence goes on from NW_022631019.1 coordinate 17,517,264, forward strand.
AACACACTCCAAGAAACTAAGAGATTCAGAGCACCAGAAATCAATAATGCTCACAGCAACACGACCACTCCAGTATAAAAATGTCTTTTAGGATCTATAAAAGCAGCTACCATTCACTTACCACGCTACAGTGCTATGTCTTTGTCTTAGTACTTCTACTAGGTACTCAGTACTTCTACCATCTACTTTCCTAGCTACAATAAAGCTATCTTATTTGTTTTTTTAATTTTTATTTTATTTTTTCAGTGATCCAAGATTCATTGTTTATGCACCACACCCAGTGCTCCATGCAATACGTGCCGTCCTTAATACCCTCCATCAGTTCTCCCAATCCTCCACTCCTCTGCCCTCCAAACCCTCAGTTTATTTCTAAGAGTCCACAGTCTCTAATGGTTCATCTCCCCCTCCAATTTCCCCCATTCACTTTTCCTTTCCTTCTCCTAATGTCCTCCTGTTATTCCTTATGCTCCATAAGTAAGTAAAACCATATGATAATTGACTTTCTCTGCTTGACTTATTTCACTCAGCATAATCTCTTCCAGTCCCATCCATGTTGATACAAAAGTTGGGTATTCATCCTTTCTGATGGAGGCATAATATTCCATTGTATATATGGACCATATCTTCATCCAATCGTCTGTTGAAGGGCATCTTGTCTCTTTCCACAGTTTGGCAACTGTGACCATTGCTGCTATGAACATTGGGTTACAGAAGGCCCTTCTTTTCACTTTTTTTTTAATCTTTGGGGTGAATACCGAGTAGTACAATTGCAGGGTCCTAGGGTAGCTCTATTTTTAATTTCTTAAGGAATCCCACACTGTTTTCCAAGATGGCTGCACCAACTTGCATTCCCTCCAACAGTGTAAAAGGGTTCTCCTTTCTCCACATCCTCTCCAACACACATTGTTTACTGTCTTGTTAATTTTGGCCATTCTAACTGGTGTAAGGTTGTATCTAGATGTGGTTTTGATTTGAATCTCCCTGTTGGCTAACGATGATGAACATTTTTTCATGTGTCTGTTTAAAGCTCTTCTTTTATAAATGCACTTGGTTGCTCGCCTTGAGGTGAGCACAGCATAATGTTCAAACTCGGCAAATCGCTGTGTTGTATGCCCGAAACAAACGTAACATTGCTTATGCACTACACTCAAGCAAAGGTTAATTAAAAAATAAACAAATGATAAAAAAATTAAAATGTACTCACATGCTAGAATTACAAGTGATTAGAAAAAAAATTAAGCTTCCTATTACAATGGTGATATGGGCACCTTATCAAATTTTTGGAAAATACAGGGAATTAAAAAGACTTTCTAAAACAATCCATGATCCTAACCCTTAAAGGCAACTACTGATAATGCTTTCTGGCGTTGGTATGCATACCTGTGAAGCCAGGATGAGACCAGGTGCAGACCAGGTGTGAACGGAGCGCCGCCCAGATGTGCCCTAGCGCTGCAGTTCCTTGTGTCACTGTTCATGACAGAATGTCATGGACCTAGAATCTCAGAAAAGAGTAATGAAGATATACCACCTTCCTTATCAATGGCATATGCCCAGGCAACTCCCAGGTGAGTACCCGTACAGTAATCAGAAGTATCCCTGGGTTCAAGGTTATGCTCTGCCACTTCCTGGTTCTGAGTCCCTTCATCTTTTGACCCCACTGCCCCCTCCATCAACTAAGAATGATGACAGGACTTTCTTCTCAAGGTGCTTATGGATTAAATATGATGGTCCATATGATGAAGTAGATGATGTTGTCTGGTCCACAGTAGGCTTTTATGAATATTAGATTTTAACACATCCACAGGAATAATGTAGTAACAGCTTAAAATAATAGTTATCATTTATTGAATGCTTACAGTCTTCAACACCTTGTATAGAATTCTGCATGCTGTCCTTACAATAATCCAGTGAGGTATTAGCCTCATTTGGTAGATAAGAAAACTGAAGTTTAGAGAGAGGAGTTAGGTGACTTGCTCAAGGTCACACCAGAATTAAGAGATGGAATCAGGCTTTGAACCTAGAAGTCTGACTTCCGCTCACTCTTCACTATCATACCCACTAAGGCAGCATCTGCTGAATGTTAACATCCTGAATTTTGACATTTGGCAGCCCTGAGTGGGTATGGTTGTTTTTTTAAAAACAGGTTATTGCATACAGTTTTCAAAATATAAAGCAAATATTTGAGGCTATCGAATTTTCACAGAATGCTGGGCTTCCCCAGAACTTACTTTGAAAATTCCCGAGGCAGTTCACCGTTAGGTAGTTCCAGTTACTAGAAATTTCTGCTTATATCAAAGCTGATTCATTTTTTCACCCCTTCACTCACCCTAAGACCGCCGCTGGGAACCAGCCTAGAGTAAAACTCACTCCTCTTCCACATTAGTGATTTTCAAAATGCAAGTCACAGCCTGCAGTCTTTCGTGAAGTTTTTGTTTGTCATGTATATATGTGCTGGACCACAGTATAAAATGCATTTCTTACCATAGGTCACTGTCCAAAAGTTTGAAAGCCACTGTTCTATATGACTGTTCTTCAAGTCTTCGAAGGCAGCTGTCATATCCTCCCATCTAAAGCCACGGGACCTTTTCAGCTTCTCCAATACCTCCTTGCAGCATGCAGATTCCTCCCTTCCCTATGCTGGGGATCATCTTTTGCCCCTGTCACAAATTCATCTGGGTCTCTCCTCAAACTGTCTCCTGAGACTGTCTTCCTTAACCAGTCTCTCTCAAGGAGCACCACCGCCACTCTCTACCCCTGACTCTGCCTTATGTTTCTCAATGCACTTTTCACTACCCAACACCATATTTTACATGTACTTCTTTGCTTATGGTTTCCGGATAGAATGTTCCTCACTAAATCCCCAGTCTGTTTCTTGGCACATAGTAGTTGCTCAATAATATCTGAGTAATGAATGAATACTAGGGGTACATATGTTCTAGCCATAGTGCCTGCTGATGTAGTCTTATACAATTCTTTCCTTTGGGAGCTACATTCTGTGAGGATTTAACTCATCGGACTATAAATACAAAGTGTTTCCACTCTACTATATGTTTCTTTAAAAAAAAACATCATTTCAGTTATAGCATTATCACGTATTTTATACACTTATACCTGCATATTAATGTGCAGTGTATGTCAATACATACTAAATCCTGTATGCTTTTTACCTTATGTGGAATTTTCTGGTATTTACGTGAGCAGTTTGGAGGACATGAGATTTTTATCAATTCAGTTATACATGATGCTATGGTACATCTTGAAAGTATTTTCCATTTTTCAAAGCGTACCCAGGGAAATAACCCACTTCATATTTTTCATATGAGAAACCAGGAAAGCATTCAAAGAGCAGGAAGGAGCTTTACAGCCGGCTAGTGACCACCAAATTCCAATCTTACCCTTTCATCTTAGGGATGGATACACTGAGGCCCAGAGCGGGGAGGATTTTGCTGAGGGACGCCCAAGGAGCTGGAGTGGACCTGGGATTAGAACTCAGCTCTTTTTTCGTCCACCCACTAACCCAGTACCCCATTCGTTTGCACGCTCACAGAGGCAGAGGGGAGTCAGAGGCCCACGCCCCTTGCAGGAGTCCCGTGCGGGGAGGGCACCCCATGATTATCAGCACCCCTTTTGGGGGGGCGGGGACTTGAAGGGCACACCATCAGGGAGGAGCACCTGCGACTGTGGCTTCTTCCCACCCTGGGGCTGTGGCTTCTTCCCACCCTGGGGCACCAACAAACACGCACCTAGCAGATCCTCCTCCCCACGACCCTCCCACCCCACCGGTTCCCAGACAGGAACTGCCTCCTACCTCCTTGGGTCTCCCTGGGCTGAATCTGGGCTACCCAGCCTCCCCGTTGCTATGGCAACCACGGGCCCAACATTCTAGAGTCCTCCTTTAGGTTGCCTCATGAGTAATCAGCCAATGGTTTCTTCCGTTTCTTTAGCGTGAAAAGTTGTTGGCCAATCATTAGAGGTGTTTCAAAAAAAAAAAAAAAAACCTTAGGGAAACCGCTAGAATTTTAGGGTTTGGGTTAATTACATCACAACTAGTGGGGAAACCTAATAGGGGGTTATCTAAATGACCCCTCAAATATCTTGCTATAGACCAAGAGCCTTAGAATTTTGCCTACCCGGAAATCCTAGTTAGAAGACTACGACTAGGGCGCCTGGGTGGCTCAGTTGATTAAGAACTGCTCAGGTCGTGGTCCCGGAGTCCTGGGATCCAGACTCACACCGGGCTCCCTGCTCAGTGGGGAGCCTGCTTCTCCCTTTCCTTCTGCCACTCTCACTGCTTGTACTCTCCTGCTCTCTCGTTTCAAATAAATAAATAAAATATTTTTTTTTAAAGGAAGAAGAAAACAACTAACATTCATCCAAGCCCTGTGTATAATAGTAAAAGAAAAAAGACTGATACGGGCAACGATACAAGAACAGACATACAGTGTTCCTCGAGCCCCTCTTTGCAAGCTTCAGAGCAGTCACAGTGATCTTGTCACTCCCCGGCGCAGGACCCGCAATGCCCCCCTTTAAATTTAGGATGAATCCAAACCTCTGTCCCTAGCCAGGTCTGCTGATGGCAGCTCCTACTACCCACGCCCCAGAAAAATCTTGCACCAGCCACGCTGTTCTTTGGGAGGTTCCTACGAAATGCCAACCTCGTTCTGCTCTCTGGTGTTCCCTCTGAGCTCTCTCTGCCTCCAGATCTGAACCCAAATTGGCTCTTTCTCCTCCTTGGGGTCTGGGCCCGAACGCCATTTCTTCATCTGTAAAATGGGCATGAGCTCAAAATCTCACTCAGGGGGTTCCTGTGAGGATCTGAAATGAGATGCGTCTAAGCGAAAAGGTGTAAGCTCCATGCACGTGTTGATTACACTTATTGTTTACTGTATCCGTTGTACGTTAGGAAGCATTCACGCAGTGCTAGGACCTTGGGCGTTGCGGAGCGGCGGACGCGCTGGGAGGGTTGGTACATAGCGCAGCCAACAGGTGTTAGGGGAGCGCCCGCAAGGACATTGTATATGCCCCGAGTACTGAGACGGCTTTGTGGGAGCCGGGTCTTGGGGGTCCTGAAGGATCTGAAGGCACGCGGAGAGTCTAAGTTGGAGGAACTGCAGGAGCAAAGCCCGGGAGGTGGCGCTGAGAACTGGAAGGTCGGGCTCCTGGCAGGCTGCCCACCTGTCGGGCAGGGGAAGTGAGCAGTCACCCCAGCACCCCGTACAGGTGGAGAGGGAGAGAGGGGTTTGTTCCAACGTCCTTGGCGCGGCCGCTAGAGGGGCCCCCTCCAGGTGAGAGCAAAGCTCAAGACAGGGGCCGCCTCCCCAAGTCGCTCCCCCTACGCCTCAAGCAAGCTTTGCGGCGCAGCCAATAGCCGGGGGCTGTCCCGCCCACCTCCCTCCTCGCAGCCACTCGCCTGCAAGAAGTCCCCGCCAGCTTCTGACCGGCAGGCGGCTTGACAAATCAGATCGTGGCCTTTGAAAGCAAAACACTGCAGCACCCAGACAGCTCCAGAGTTGGGGAAGGAATTAAGGAGGCTGTGCCTCCGGGTGGTGCGGAGAGTCTAAGTCGTTTCTCAGAAACCTGGGATAGGTGGGCCTCAGAGGAGACGCCGCCCGGGTGAGTAGTGATCAAGCCTGAGGCAGGGGGGACTTGAAATCAGCCTTCGTTTTTTGTTTTCAGGAAAGGTAATGCATTTGGAATCATCTAACGCCCCCTAGTACTAATACCCTTCCTTCTTGCTGTCACCTGCCTTGCAGGTCTGGGTCTCGCTGCCTTGCAATGCCCCCCCCCCCCATTTTAGCGAAGGGAGGGGGGCATAGGTTTGCCTTAATATAGGTGATGGCAGGCTTTACCAAATCAGGAAGTGAAATGCAGTAACTGCCAAAATTATTCCTCTACACGCCGGCTCGGGCTTCCTGGCAATAGCAGATGGTGGAGTTAGCAGGTGGGATACGGGAAGGAATTCTTGATCTACACTGGCTGCTGGAAGTTATAGTTTCCAGCTCAATGGTAGGGGAGGAGTGTAACCCTTTAGTGAGCCAAAGCCCAGGAAAGGGAAAGGGCTTTGTAAGCGGCACTCACTACCAGCCAGAAGCTGAATCGTCAGGTGGTGGAAAAGGGCGTGTTTTATTTTATTTTATTTTTTTTTCCAGATAGAGCCAAATTCTAATACACTACTCTCAGCAGCTATGAGCTGTGGTCCTCTCATCTGTCCAGCCTGCTCTGTGGGTTGGTGAAATAATTCATTGAGATATGGTCAGGGGGAATGGAATGGAAGCAAGCACCTAGAATTATCTTTACATTTTTGAGTCAATGACCCTGTGCTTACTGCTGGCTGTGAGGGCCTCAGCGTTAAGCGGTCGCTGGAAACATAGAGTTGGCCACTTGCCTCTTGGGCATATGTTAGTGCTGGAAAAGTGCTCTGAAGGCAGAAAAGGAGATTCACTAGGTAGACAATGTGCACCTTAAAGCAAAGAGTTCCTCCAGAGCTTTTTGTCCTAACTCCTACCTAGCTGAGGGAAAGCCTCCTGACTTTGCAGGGGATGCCTCAGAGGCCTTGGCCCACAGGCAAAGAGGGAATCTGCTTTTTAGAAGGGACTTGAATGACAGCAACAACTTCACAAACAAAAGCAAAAACAGAAACCCACCTGAACAGAGCAGCTGGTCCAAAGAAGGTTAGGAGGCCCAGGTTTCCATCACCCCATTGGCATGTCCTCAAGGCCTATTTGCTTTCTCGGACATCCTGTGGGCGGGGCTGGTTACAGCTGTGGGATCTCCGGAGTTGTGGTTGATTAGGCCTGAGTAAGCCATTCCATTCTTGACTGCGAGCTGCCCCAGGTGCTCCACAGGCCTGCCTTTAGCCAGTCAGTAGGTGGTGTATGGAGGTCACCATGCTGGGCTCTAGGCCGGGCCTTGGCAAGCTGCCGTTGAACTGGGGATTCAGGAGACATCTTTCCAGTTCAGGCTGCAGTGCCCCCTTCAGATCTAGGCCAGCTTGAAGGCCTGCAAGGGTCTCTCTGAGGTCTCTCCCTGGGCCATTCTTCCTTCCTAAGGCTGCTATATTCAAAACATTAAAATACCTAAATTTAACAGTCATGCTTTTCACCCACACAAGGAAGTACAGTGAAGAATAATTATGCTTTTCACAAGGTTACAAATATTCATTGGTCTTCACAGGGAGGTCTGGTTCTGGAATATCAGTTATGAAATTATCTGATGAGTGTACCTTGTATATACTGTGTGTGTGTATATATATACACACATAAATATATATGTATGTATATACATATATATGTATACACACATATATACACACACACACCATATGTATATGTGTATATATACCGAATGTATAATCTCATCTGGAGGCAGCAGCAATCATTGAATTTTGAGGCTCTTTAACAAAGTGAGACCTGAGCCAAATGGTCTTTGTGGCTGCCCCAGTGCTAAGCCCTGCATCCAGTGTCTCCTAGATGCTGGACACAGTGTTAGCCCTGTGACATATGACTGTGCTGTTCACACCAGGAACCGGCATTCCTGGGGGTAGAGCTAGATAACAGAAGGAACTGGAAGTTGCAAGACACAGAAGGCAACTTTCTGAAGCCGTGGGGGCATAGCAGAGGCTGTATCTGTTTGGCACATAGGAAGCCCTGTATAAATATTTGTTGCCTGGTTACATGAAAGAAAGGAAGATCTGCGGGTCAATTCAATAATTAAGCTGGTAGGAATAAAATTAATACTAATAACAGCCGCCAATCCTTTGGCTATTTGCTGTGCATGCATTATACTTGCATTATTTCACCAAATTCTCACAACAACCCTATCGTGGGGGGGAGTAGAAGTGTTATTATCTGTATTTTCAGCAGAGAAAACTGCCTGGAAAGTTAAATGACTTGGCCAAGGCAAACAGGTAGCATATGACAGATGAAAAGCTATAACATTTTTATATTAAAATAAACATCGAGGGGTATCTGGGTGGCTCAGTCAGTTAACCATCTGACACTTAATCTCAGCTCAGGTCTTAATCTCAGGGTGATAAGTTCAAGCCCCCACAGAGGGAAAAAAAAAAAAAACAGACCATAGACTTTGTAGTAGAATCCAAATTTGTATGGATTTTTTTTTTCTTTTTACTATACGAGGACTTCAAAGAAATACCTAGCACCATGGTATAAGGTGCTCTGGCCATGCCTCCCAGAACCCTAGGAACATATGCTTCATCTCTCTTCCTTAGTTTAGAAAAACTTGACCTGCGCTGAAAATATCCCCCTGATGAAATTTACAACAATGGTCCAAATTGCTATCATCGCCGATTTTACTTGAGGCCACATTATTACCCCCACTTTACAGTGAGGCACCTGAGTTTCCCAGAGCTGAGGTGATCTGGTCACACAGATCTTCTCCCAGGGGGGAGTGTTATCTACACTGAGGTAACCAGTGTTACCTCACCTGCGCTCAGCTGACCACTGGTAGTAGCTTAGTTCTTCTGTCATGCACGGAGATAGCTTTTCTTCTCATTTTTTTCCCTAAGTTAGAACACAGATGTTTCCTTTTTTGTGGCATTGGGATATTTTCCCAATGGGTGGGATATATTCCCCACCGCTTAAGTGTAGGGGAGCCTATGGAAAAGGGAGGATTTAAATTAGGATGTGATGGGAGGAAAGAAGCAGAGGAAGAGAAAAGTTGACTTTTATGGGGCAGGAGAAAAGGTTCTGAGGCAGATGAACCACATCTTTATTAAGGGAGCCAAAGGCCTGATACAGTTTTTTTTTTTTTAAGATATATTATTAAGATTTTTTTATTTGTTTATTTGACAGAGAGAGAGATCACAAGTAGGCAGAGAGGCAGGCAGAGAGGGAGGGGGAAGCAGGCTCCCCGCCGAGCAGAGAGCCCGATGTGGGGCTCGATCCCAGGATCCTGAGACCATGACCTGAGCCAAAGGCAGAAGCTTAAGCCACTGAGCCACCCAGGTGCCCCCTGATACAGTTTTTTTAATGGTTTCACTTCTCATGATAGGTTGTGTTTTGTGCCCATAGTGTTTCCTCCTCGGGTAACAAAGCTGGGCTCTATGTCTCACTGTACATGCATTTTTAATGCTCCTCCCCACCTCCCTAGAGCACCACCAGGACAAGGAATCACACTGTCTGCTTAGGAGCGACAGAACTTGGCACTTCTCTGCGTGGAGGTGAGAGAGAAGCTGTCCATCCTCCCATGGCTGGTGAGAGGAGGTGAACACCGCCGGGAAAGATGGTCTCCAGGGTTGGCCCCACAGAGCAGCAGCAGCTCCGGCTCCCAGGCTGGGCCCAGGGAATGTGGCTGTAGGACACCATGGACGGAGCCCACGGTGCGGCCCTGCAGCTGCGCCAGCTGCCACCCACAAGCAGCGCCCACCCGCTCACCGAGCTTTCCTTCTCCTACAAGGCAAGAGTTTTTGTGGTTTTGCAATGTTGTGTTTTTCTAACCAGAAAGTAACACAGTACAGCCCTGGCTAACAGACATGTCCAAGGTCTGTGTGCCTGTCGCTGGCAGAAACAGGCAGATGCCTCCCACCCCATGGGTAGGAGAATGTGTAATCCAGGGAAAATAAATGCTTGTGGAAATACATAAAAATAGGGGGTTAGAGAAAGACATCAAAATGGAAAGGTAGAGAAACATTGTTAAAGGGATGCGTTCCCGCTTAGAAGATTCACTTACTCTATTACTTGGAGACAAGCTTTGCTCATATTTCAGGATATTTCCTTCCTGTCTTTTTTTGGTGTTACACATTTAGGATCAGACTGTACAGAAAGTTTTGTGTCTCAGTTGTTTCACTTAAGCCTGTGTGTGGGCTATTACCCCATGTCATCGAGTAATAGTGATTTAACACATACTTTTTGAATGGTTGCCCAATAATCTGTTGAGTTGCCGTATCAAAATTTTCTGGACAGATTCCCTATTGCTGGCTGTTGAGGCTGCTTCTAATCTGGGGTGGCTGGAAACAGTGCAGCAGTGCCGCTCCTTTGCTCTAAGAACTGGCCAGCCCTGGGAGAGGTGGTCTGGTGCTGGGGAGGGAGGCCACAAATGCCAGAGCATCACGCATGCAGAACCTAAGAATATACAGTTAAGACCGTTGGTTCTGTGAAGAATGGATGCCAGACAGACAAATACAATATCTCAGAAAACACTGAACACTCTACCAGATGAGATTTCTATTAAGTTTCCATAAAAATTACAAATTAATTCCATTATTACTCATTACAGAAATACCTTCATGCCAGAGCAGAGATAAATCAATCATGGTGACTTTACCAACAAGCTGAAAAATTGAGGTGGGAGGGGGCACCTGGGTTGCGTAGGTCTGTTAAGCTTCTGACTCCCGGTTTCTGCTCAGGTTCTGATCTCAGGGTTGTGAGATCAGCCCTGCCTTGGGCTCTGCACTCAGCGGAGTCCCCTTCAGACTCTCTCCCTCTCCCCCTGCCCTTCCCCGCTGCACTCTCTCTCTCAAATAAATCTTTAAAAAGAAAACAAAAAATTGAGGTGGGAGGCAGGCACATGGGCAAAGTTAGGAGCAAACGAAGTTCCAGGGAGGGATAAAAGGAAGAAGGCCTGGGTTCGCATCCCTACTCTGCTCCTTCCTGGCTAGGTGTCATTGGACATATGGCTTAGCCCCTCAGAACTTCTGTTATGGGTAGACTGATGGTAGGAATACCTGCCTCCAACCGTCATCCCTCCAGTCATGTGGATCAGTGAAAAAGCACCTAGCCCATGCAGGAGGCAGGAGTGCCTGCTGTTACAAGGAGGAGGAGATGAAGGTACCTGAAGCAGAGAAAGGTGTAGTTAATTCTGCCTGAGGAAGTTGTCTTCCTCCTCCTCCTCAATTTTGTGATGGCTATTTTGGTTGCAAGGAATAAAAACCTATTTCAGAGGCGGTGAGGCAAAAGAGAAAACTATTATGAGACTACAGGGTAGCTACTGGAGCCAGAGGTAGGAAGGGCGGTGGAGGTTGGAACGACTGGGGCGATCACCCAACCCTGGAAAGAGGGAAGACCTGATTGGCCAGCTTGAGTCAGGTGGCCACCCTGGTCCAATCTGTGGTGGGCATGGGGGTGGAGTCACACAGCTAACAGGTTTTATTGGGGGGGGGCCTCTGTGTGTGTGTGTGTCTGTCTGTCTGTCTGTCTATCTATCTATCTATGTGTCTGTCTCTCTCTCTCTCTCTGTCTGGCTGGCTCTCAGTGGGAGGTGGTCATACCGATCTGGGGTCAGCTGGGCAGGCTGACCCCAGATCGTCTGTCTTTGGGGCAAGGAAAACATTAGCAGGCCCAAGTCCAACTCCATCACTGGGCTTGAGTCAGGAGCAAACCGTTGGCCTTTCATGGCAGCCCTGCTCTGTCCTGGTTGTTGGAGTGGGGGTGAGGGGTGTGGAGGGGGGAATTTGTAAAAGAGAGGCCAGGAGGCCAGCTGCCCAGGAGGCAGCATCGCCTGAGGTTCCTGGCCCTGGAGGCTTGGTCTCAGTCTGGAAGAGTCAGGCCTCAGTTTCTTCCATTTTGCAAATAGGCATTTCAGCTGAGCATCTGCTATCCATGCCTGCGAGGGGTGTGGGGGAGGGGCCTGTATAAATAATTGAGATATCTCTTCCTGGAAGGGGTTTATAGTCTAGGAGGGAGGTTGGGGGAGCTAATTCTGTCAGTACCTTACCCTTCAGGACAGAATTTGATACAAAGGTAGAACATGGCCTTTAGAATCAGAGCTTGCTTGCTTCAAATCCCAGCTTTCTCGCTTTCTATCAGTATCACTTGGGGAAAAGTCGTGCAGCTATTCTGCAGGTCAGTTTTAAATCCATCCTACAGGGGTGCTTGGAGGATGACCCGAATGTACGGATGAAGGAACCCGAAGCTGCCCGCACCATCCCCCATAGAAATCCTACCCATCCTTCCATCTCCAGCTCCAGTTTTGGCAGTTTTCCTGGAAGGAAAATATAGGTCCTCTCTATCATGCTTCCTTAGCCAATTCCAATTACTATAGTAATTGTCATGATCATAATGGCAGTGAACATTGGTTTTAGTGTTTACTATATGGCAGGGACCGTACTGATCCCCACAGAGCCCCATAAGGTAGGTATATTAGAACCCCATTTCACATATTAGGAAACTGGCACAGAGAGGTTAATTAACTTACCCAAGGCCACACAGTCAATAGGTAGTAAAGCTAGGATTCGAAATGAGTCTGTGCATTGCCAAGGCCCTTGCTTTTATCCACCACTCCCCGCATTGTGCCAGCTACTCTGCAAGGTCCCTTCTCTTTCTGATGTCAGTTATTAAGTGTTGAAATGACAGTCTTGGGGAAGCTGATGCCTCCCCTGCTGGAGAATGTAAGCGTCAGGGAGCTGACCTGAAGCCAGGCGAAAGGGTAGGGTAGCAGGACCTGGTTTAGCCAGACTAATGCATCTCTTGTATTTGAACTTGAGTAACCTTCAGAACAAGCCAAAAACCCGCAATTTATACTTAACTCTTGCTAGCTTCAAGCCCAAAGGATTGTGGGAGGTCAGTTTAAATAGCAAGTGATGACTGGGCTTATCACTGTGATGTTTAAATAGAGGTTCTTGTTGGCAGATGGAAAGCAGGTGTTAGAATGGGAGATCTGAGCTAGTTTCACTCAGATACCACTGATCAAGCAAGGGTTCCTGCCTCTGTGACCTCTGTTCCTTTTCTGGAAACTGTTCTTTCCCAGAGTTATAGCTGATAAAAAAGCAATTCTTGGAGCCAGAAGGGTCCTTAGAGCTGTTGCTAATAATAATGATAATACTAAGGAAAATTGTAAAAATAATAGTAACAAACTAGAATTGTGTCAGTATTTTTCATGCTCTGGGTGGTCTTTCAACCTGTGCCTTATTTCATGTCACGTGATAATCCCGTGAACGTTTACAGTTACTCCATTTCTCAGAGGGGCAGCTGAGGCTCAGAGAGGTATGGTGATTCCACTGAAGTCACACAGCAGTAAGTGGCAGCGGCTGGACCCCAGCCCAGAACTGCCGGTCTTCCCTGTCTACGCAGGGAAGCGGAAGCAGAGAGAGAAGTGACTTGATGCGGCCTGCTCTTGATACGGCCAGCACCAGACAATTCTCACAAGCTGCCCCGCGGTGGGAAACCCTTGTTTTGGTCTGGGACAGAGTCCCTGAGTCTGGGATCAGATCCCTGCTCTGGGTTAGCCTTCCATGTACGTGCACTTGTTGGCACTTAAGCCACTTCAGATAATTTCTGTTACCTCTCTGCAGAAGAGGAACACGGTGACTTGTCCAGTGGCAGAAGCCACCCAAGTACCTCCCCTCACTTCCCTCCCTGCCAGCAGACCCAGACACCCCCATTTTACAGTTTTCAAGCTCTGAGCTCCAGAGGAAGAGTTTCATGTCAGGAGCCCTGCACACCCCAACTCTTTCTCCAGACACTTGAGGGCCGCTAATAGGTGTATGTTCAAAGTGTGTAACCCCTGGGCCCGTGGCATTGCCTTTGCTTGACTTTAAATGCTCATAGAATGGAACCAAGTGCCACTTCACAAGGGCTTGGGGAGTAATTAACGTTGCCGAAGCCCTTTGAAATGCCTGGATGAAAGGACACTTAATTATATCGCGCTGTTACTAACCATGTCCGTGGCCCCTTATTAGGCACGGAGATGAACATGCTGGTGGAAATGACCTTTAAAGGAAACCTCAGCTGCTCATGTCACTAGTGAGAATGTAGCACTTAGGAGGCAGGGTTATTTATTTATTTTTCCCCTAATTCACTTTACCACCTTTGAAGGACACCAGGGATAAGACAGTGGGAGATGGTCTAGAGGGGAAATTACCACCTGGAGACTAGAAATCCGGCCTCGAGCGACAGAAATCCTCCCACAAGTTCTTGCACGTCTCCAGGCCTTCCTTTGTTCGTGTGTGAAGTCCCTCTGACCTGCATGCAGAAATTAGGAATCATAATAGTCCCCACCTTAGTGGTTGGACGTGGCCCAGAGGCAAGGCGTGGAAAGGGCTTTCCACATCAAATGTGTATAGATAAAAATACTCCAGCAACACCAGGCTTTGTTATCATAGTAACCTTTTCGCCTTGTTTTTCTGCTGCTCAGATGGATATTATCCTTGTGAGCTTTACAAGTTTTATTTCTAGGTTTCAGCCCTCCCCACCCCCCTCCCCGAAACAGTATTGACTTGGGTGCCTGGCGGTAGCCGCCGGTTTCCCTTCTCCATCTCTTTACCTACGCCGCCGCGTCGTTAACAACACACTCTCAGCCTTGTGGATTTTATCCACATCTCGGCAGAGGACAGCTTGGTCTCTTAGGGTAAAAGTAAAACAGTGGCTGCCAGTGTATGGGTCGAACGAACCAAATGAAACTACCATTTTCATAGGTCACAATGGCTGAACAGTGGCAGTTTCATACGGTTCACTGTAATTGTAAGTTCCCGAGCTCCGCGCTTTCCCCCGACGACCTCAGGAAGGCCACGCACCAGCTCTGAGCGGGGGGCACTGTCATGCCAGCTGGCGGAGGAGGCGAAGCCCATCTCCCTGCCCGCCCACCTTGGAAGCTATCCGTAGCTGTGTGACCCCCGGTGTCCTCTGAACAGCACGGGTTCTGGGCTCAGCTTTCTGCCCAAGGCCTGGAGCCTGTTTCCTTCTCCCCTTTGTCCCCTATAAAGGAAATAAGGCAGCTGTGAGGTATTGTTGGAGCCAGAACCAGAGTCCTTTTGTCTCCTACTTGCCCAAGGCAGTTCCTGTAACATCAGTGCCAGTTAACTCAACTCTCTATCATCAGCGTAGGTAAACTGAGTCTCTGGGCCAAGCTTCCGCCTGGTCCCCAGATCTTGGCCTCCATGAGCCTGAGGTCCTTGCTCTGTATCCTTAATGAGCCACCCTTAGTGAAGGGCTTCCTCTGGGCTCTTCAGACTTGACCCTCTAAAGAAACCCCATGTATAGCCTCACTCATTTCTTTGGTTGACATCTAAGACTTAAAACGTGTGTTACAAGTTTATATTTGCAAGGTATGTCATTTCTGGCACATTTTCATACTAGAATTTTTTTTTTATAGTCCCTGGAATATAAAGCCCACTTGATACGTACCTTCTGAAAAAGTTCTTCTTTAGCGGTTGGAAATTTTACATCATTCCTTTTTCTCCTTAATTTTGTATTTCCTTTACGTTTCCCCCACAGAATTTTGTCCCCTAACAGTGTCTATCTTTTAACACTTCAACATTGTATGGATACTTATCATACTTCTCTACAATGAAGAATGGAGAAGGGACGCCTGGGTGGCTCAGTCAGTTAAGCATCTGCCTTCAGCTCAGGTCATGATCCCAGGGTCCAGGGATCAAGTCCTGCATCAGGCTCCCTGTGCAGCAGGGAACCTGCTTCTCCCTCTCCCTTTGCCTGCTGCTCCCCCTACTTGTGCTCGCTCACCCTCTCACTCTCTCTCTGATAAATAAATAATCTTGAAAAAAAGAGAGTGGAAAATATGCAATCAAATTTCACTTTTTAATATTTTCTTTGACATAGGGTTTGTGAAATAACAAAAATTCCACGAAGTAATTTTGATGCTCTAACTGGCTTTACTAACTGATACATGAATCAGGCAGCAACCCATCTAGCAAGTTGCGGGGCAGGGGGGCTCCAAATGGTGACAGAAAGAGAAGAGGCCTTTTTTTTTTTTTAAAGGTTTATTTGTTTGAGGGGCGCCTGGGTGGCTCAGTGGGTTAAGCCTCTGCCTTCGGCTCAGATCATGATCCCAGGGTCCTGGGATCGAGCCCTGCATCAGGCTCTCTGCTCAGCAGGGAGCCTGCTTTCCCCTCTCTCTGCCTGCCTCTCTGCCTACTTGTGATCTCTGTCTGTTGAATAAATAATAAATAAAACCTTTTTAGAAAAAAGGTTTTATTTATTTGAGAAAGAGAGCTCATGTGTGTGCTGGTAGGGGCGGGAGAGGGGGCAGAGGCAGAGAAAGAACTCAAGCAGACTTCCCACTGAGTGCAGAGCCTGGCCCCATCTCATGACCCTGAGATCATGACCTGAGCCAAAATCAAGAGTTGGACACTTAACTGACTGAGCCACCCAGGTGCCCCAAGTTTTTAAAGGCAAGACAAGGGGTGCCTGGGTGGCTCAGTGGGTTAAGCCGCTGCCTTCGGCTCAGGTCATGATCTCAGAGTCCTGGGATCGAGTCACGCATCGGGCTCTCTGCTCAGCAGGGAGCCTGCTTCTCTCTTTCTCTCTCTCTCTCTCTCTCTGCCTGCCTCTCCATCTACTTGTGATCTCTCTCTGTCAAATAAATAAATAAAATGTTTAATTAAAAAAAATAAAAGCAAGACAAAATTATAAACAGAGAAAAGAGTTATTTCAAGTGAAGTGACCTTCCTTTGGGGACAAATGGGATAGAGAGGGCCCATGTGACAGATTACCTTATTGGTGCTGATCAGAAGATTCCTGACTGACCAGTTAAGATTACCTTTCTGGAGGGGTGCCTGAGTGACTCAGTGGGTTAATGCCTCTGCCTTTGGCTCAGGTCATGATCCTAGGGTCCTGGGGTCCTCTCTGCTCAGCGGGGAGCCTGCTTCCTCCTCTCTCTCTCTCTGCCTGCCTCTCTGCCTACTTGTGAAAAAATAAATCTTAAAAAAAAAAAAAAAAGATTAGCTTTCTGGAGGAGGTTAGAACTTCAGTTAGGTTAAGTACGAAGCCCCAGTTTGGCAATTTGGCTTAAGTGATGCCATTTTGGGCCTCAGGCTTGCTTTTTCACAGTTTCAGAAGTACTGACTCAATCCAGAAGCTTTAAAAGCAATTGGTGAATGTAATATAAAGTCTCATAATAATTGTTAAGCATAAAATAACATTGTATCAGGAATGAATATCTGAAAGGGACTTTTTCACCCCAATAGTCAAGACGAATATTATTGATTGTTAGAATGAGACAGATTTTAGCATCAGTTCTGTTGTAGGTTCTGGGTTTTACAGCTAGAAGCCCTGAGAACCCGTTCACATAAGTACCTGGGATGGAAGAATGTTATTATAGTGCTTATCCCTAAATTCTTTCAACTCCTTCTGCATTATATGCTAAAAATCACATAGTGACGGGGTGTCTGGGTGGCTTAGTCAGTTAAGCTTCTAACTCTTGATCTCAGCTCAGGTCTTGATCTCAGGGTCATGAGTTTAAGCCCCACATTGGGCTCCGTACTTGGTGTGGAACCTACTTAAAAAAAACCCACATAGTGATAAATTATTTTTATTGACTTATCAGCTAACAATACAAGGAGAGCCTCTTATTTTTCTTCAAAACAAAGTACTGTATACAGTTAATTTATTTTATTGTTTTAAAGATTTAATTTATTTATTTGACAGAGAGAGAGAGCACAAGTAGGCAGAGTAGCAGGGAGAAGGAGAAGCCGGCTTCCCATTGGACAGGGAGCCTGATGGGGAATTTGATCCCAGAACCCTGGGGGGATCATGACCTGAGCCAAAGGCACACACTTAACCTACTGAGCCACCCAGGTGCCCCTGTATAGTTAATTTACAACAGGATTTGTTTTGCTTTCACAATCTAGGTTCCCTTCCCCTCTCGATTCTTTGGCGGCCTAATAATTAAACTGACATACAACAGATTCACAGGAGAAAAATTTAATTTCATACATATGGGAGTGCCAAAGATATGATGCTCAAAGAAGTAACCAAAGCAGGCAGCTTTTATACCTTTTAGACAAAGAAACTATAAATTTGTGAAGAATTGACAAGACAAAGGGGTTGGGCTTGGGGTAGTAAATTAATGAGGTGGTAACTAGGTTTGTTTATATAGCCTTCTTGGCCCTAAATTCCCTATCTCTGGTGATAAGGATGTGTCTCTTCCTCCCGGTGCATATTGGGAAAGTACCTTTCACATGGAAGAATTATTTCCTGCTTTCAGGGATCAAAGGGGTCTCAGAGTACGCTTCTTGTACTGGCTATTTCTTAAGTAACTTTAATTCAAAATAATGATTATGCCAAAATGACATATTTTGAGGGGGGTATGTTCTCAATTTCTGTGAAGTTTACCAAAAAGGCACTATCAATTATGCTGATAAATTTTCACTTAGAGCCATGTTGGCTTAACCTATCTAGAAAAGATTGAGGAAATTGACATCTTGTTAATTTTACTACACCATTGCCTATACTGTATTGCAATATATATATTTTATTTTAAAAAAATTTTAAGTAAGCTCCATATCCAACATGGAGCTTGAACTCATGACCCTGAGATCAAGAGTCACATGCTCCACTGACTGAGCCAGCCAAGTGTCTCAACACATATATTTTAATTATATACTATGTTAAAAACAAATATAGTATTTGTACATACAAATGTAATTATAAATGCTTTATCACATGCTTCAGTATGGTAATTATAATCCTCAGCACAATCACTAAGAAAATAACTCAAAAATAAATAATAAAGGAAATGATAAGGGAATTAAAATGGGAGACTAGAGGGGCACCTGACTGCCTCAGTTGGTTGAGTGTCTGACTCTTGTTTTCAGTAGGTCATGATCTCATGCATCCAGAGATCAAACCCTGTGTTGGTGTCTGTGCTCAGCTGGGAGTCTGCTTGAACATCCTCTCCTCTGCCCCCTCCCTGCTCACAGTGCTCTAGCTCTGTCTCACAAATAAATAAATAAAATCTTTTTAAAAAATGGTACACTAGAAAATTTGTCTATTTAACATAAAAAAAAAACAAAATACTTGATTGCTTAAAAATGCTAATCACTATGTGAGCTTCGGCAAGTCACAGTCTTTTTGCTGGTGGAGGGTCTTGCCTCCACGTCGATGGCTGCCGACTGATCAAGGTGTTGGGTGCTGAAGGTTGAAGTGGCCGTGGCAGTTTCTTAAAATAAGTCAGCAGTGAAGTTTGCTGCGTTGACTGACTCTTCCTTGAATGAAGGATTTCTTTGTAGCGTGTGATCCTGTTTGAAAGCCTCTTACCCACAGTAGAACGTCTATCAGAATCGTAGTCAGTCCTTTCAAACCCTGCTGCTGCTTTATTAACCAGGTTTATGTAATATTCCAAGTCATTTGCTTCATTTCAACAATCTTCAAGACATCACCTGGAGTAGATTCCATCCACCACTTTCTTTGCTCATCCATAAGAAGCACCTCTTCAGGGCGCCTGGGTGGCTTAGTGGGTTGAGTGGCCAAGTGTTGATTTCAGTTCAGGTCATGATCTCAGGGTTGTGGGATCAAGTCCCACTTTGGCTCTGCACTCATCGTGGGGTCTGCTTGAGATTCTGTCCCTCCTTCTCCCTCTGCCTCTCCCCCTGCTCACATTCATGCTCTCTCACTCTGTCTCTCTCAGATAAATAAAATCTTTTAAAAACTAAAGAAGACCTTCTCATCTGTTCAAGTTTTCTCACGAGATTATAGACATTCAGTCCCATCTTCAGGCTCCACTTCGTTCTAGCTCTCCTACTGTTCCCACCACATCTGCACCTACCTACTTCCCCCACTGAAGTCTTGAACGCTCACAGTCATCCATGAGGGTGGGAATCAGCTTTTTCTAAACTCCTGTGAATATTGGTATTTTGACCTCTTTCCGTGAATCATGAATGTTCTTAATGGCATCTAGAATGGTGAATCCTTTCCTGAAGGTTTTCAGTTTACTTTGCCCAGAGTCATCAGAGAAATCACTCTCTATGACAGCGATAGCCTAAAGAAATACATTTTTTAAAGATTTTATTTATTTATTTTAGAGAGAGTAGGGGGAGGAGCAGAGGAAGAGCGACAAGCAGACTCCATGCTGTGCAGGGAGCCCCATGTGGGACTCCATCTTACAACTCTGAGATGATGACCTGTGCTGAAATGAGTCGGTTGCACAACCAACTGAGCTACCCAGGCACCCCAAGAAATACAGTTCTTAAATAGTAGGACTTGTAAGTTGAAATTACTCCTTGATCCATGGGCTGTGGAATGGATGAGGTATTAGCAGGCATGAAAACAACATTAATCTTGATCAGATCTCTTGGGTGACCAAGTGCATTGTTGGTGAACAGTAAAGTCTTGGAAGAAGCCTTTTTTTCTGAGCAGTAAGTCTCAACAGTGGGCCTAAAATATTTGGTAAACCATGTTGTCAACAGATGTGCTCTCATCCAGGTTTGGTTGCTCTCTTTATAGAGCATGGGCTGAATAGATCCAGCGGAAGTCTTAAGGGCCCTAGGGTTTTTGGAATGGCAAATGAACATTGGCTTCAGCTTAAAGTCACCAGCTGCATTAGCCCTTAACAAGACAGTCAGCCTGTGTTTTTCTCAGGGTGGGGCCTGAACCCACAACCCTAAGATCAAGACTTAGATGCTTAATCAGCTGAGCCACACAGGTGTCCCATCCTTTGAAGCTTCTAAACCAGGCATCGACTTCTCTCCATCTATGAACTTCTCAATGGCATCTTCCAATAGAAGGCTGTTTGGTCTACACTGAAAATCTGTTGTTTAGGGTAGCCACCTTCATCAATTGTCTGAGCTAGATTTTCTGGAGAACTTCTGCAGCTTCTCCATCAGCACCTGCTCCTTCCCCTTGCCCTTTTACTTTATGGAGATGGCTTCTCTCCTTAAACCTCATGAACCACCTTCTGCTGGCTTCAGACTTTCCTTCTGCAGCTTCTTCCCCTCACTCAGACTTTACAGAATTGAAGAGTATGAGGGTCTTGCTGTGGATTAAGCTCTGGCTTAAGAAATGCGGTGGCTACTTTGATCTTCTATCCAGACCACTTATACTTTCTCCATATCAGCAATAAGGCTGTTTCACTTTCTTATCATTCATGTGTCCACTGGAGTAGCACTTTTAATTTCCTTCAAGAACTTTTGCTTTGCATTCACAACTTGGCTAACTATTTAGAACAGGAAGCCTAGCTTTCAGTCCATCTAGCTTTTGCACAAGCCTTCCTCACTGAACTTAATCATGTCTAGCTTTTGTTTTTTAATTAAAAAAAAATTCTTAAGTAATCTCTATACCCAACATGGGGCTTGAACCTACAACCCTGAGATCAAGAGTTGCATGCTCTACCAACTAAGCCAGCCAGGTGCCCCAATCATTTCTAGCTTTTGATTTAAAGTGAGAGACATTTGGTTCTTCCTTTCACTTGAACACTTAGAGGCACGGTAGACTTATTAACTGGCCTAATTTCACGATTGTGTCTCGGGACATAGGGGGGCCCCAGGGCAGGGAGAGAGATAGGCAACAGCTTATTGGTGGAGCAGCCAGAACACACAAAACCTTTGTGTCAATAAAGACCTTTATTGATTAAGGTCATTGTCTTATATGGGCATGGTTCATGGCACCCCAGGAACAATTACAGTCATAACATCAAAGATCAGTGATCACAGATTACCATAACAAATACAGTGATAGTGAAAATGCTTGAAATATTACAAGAATTTAAAATATGACATAGAGACACAATGTGAGCCAATGCTATTGGGAAAATGGTGCTGATGGATTTGGTTGAAGGAAGATTTTTTTGTTTTTTAAGATTTTATTTATTTATTTGTCAGAGAGAGAGAGCAAGCACAAGCAGGCAGAGTGGTAGGCAGAGGCAGAGAGAGAAGCAGGCTCCCTGCCGAGCAGAGACCCTGATGTGGGACTCAATCCCAGGACCCTGGGATCATGACCTGAGCCGAAGGCAGTGGCTTAACCAACTGAGCCACCCAGGCGTCCCTGCTTGAAGAAAGATTAACACAAACCTTCAATTTATAAAACACACAATATCTTTGAAGTGCCCTAAGGGAAAGCACAATGAAACAAGACATGCCTGTATAAATCCTTGTGAACTTGGATTACATTGTTCTCTTCTCTGTTTATTTTTTAGGAAAAAAAAAAAACTCTCTTGTGACACCAAAAGCATAACAACAAAAGAAAAAATAAACTTCATCGAAATTAAAATTTTTGTATATCAAAACAGTTTATCAAGAATAAAAATATGACCCACAGAATCAAAGAGAATATTTGTAAATCATGTATCTGGGAAAAGTTTAGTATCCAAATATGTAAAGAACTCTTACAACCCAAGTATTTTTTAATGTGCAGAAGGTTGCACAACATTATGAGTCTACTAAATGCCACTGACGTGCACTCTTTAAGATGGTTAATGGTCAATTTTTAGTATCTGTGACTCTTAACCTCAAATTTTAAAAACAGGGAAAGATTTTGAATAAATATTTCTCCAAAGAAGATAAATGGATAGTAAACATGTGGAAAGGTATTCGGTGTCATTAGTCATTAGGGAACTGCATTATCAAAACCACAATTAGACTCTTCTGCATACCCATTAGGGTAACTGTCATACATTTTTTAACACGGAAAGTAATGGCACACTTGGATGGGTGAGTTGGTTAAGCATCCAACTTTTGATTTCAGCTCAGGTCATGATCTCAGGGTTGTGAGATCAAGCCCCAGGTCGAGCTCTGCACTCAGTGGGGAGTCTGCTTGAGATTCTCTCCCTCCCTCTCCGTCTGCCCTTTCCACTGGTGTACGCCTCCCCCCTTTAAAATAAATAAATAGGGGCACCTGGGTTGCTCCAGTGTTAAGTGTCTGCCTTCGGCTCAGTTCATGATCCCACGGTCCTGGGATCAAGCTGCGCATCAGGTTCTCTGCTCGGCGGGAAGCCTGCTTCTCCTGCTTTCACAAACCCTGCTTTTGTTCCCTTTCTTGCTGTGTCTCTCTCTGTCAAATGAATAAATAAAATCTTTAAAGAAAAACCAAATTAAATTAAAAAATAAATCTTAAAAAAATAAAAAATAAGGAAAATAATGAGTGTTGGCAAAGATGTGGAGAAATTGGGAGTCCTCTACTGGTGAGAATGTAAACAGGTACAGCCACTATGGAAAACCATTTGACACCCCCCCAAAAGTTAAAATAGTCACTGTAGATACCCAAGAGAGTAAAAAATACATGTCTCTACAGAAACTTGTACAGGCATGTTAATAACATTATTTGCAATAGAGAGAAAGTGGAGATGACACAACTGTAACTGGTGAATGGGTAAACAAAATGTGTTATATCCATTGATGGAATATTATTTGACTATAAAAAGGAATGAAGTACGGGTACATGTTATAACATACGAGCCTTGAAAGCATACAACCACATCCCGTAGGATTCCATTTATGTGAACTGTCCAGAATAGACAGGTCTGTAGAGACAGGAAGTAGATTAGTGGTGGCCTGGGGCTGGGCTGGTGGGGAATGGAGAGAGACTGCCAATAGGCTTAGGATTTCTTTTTTGGGGATGGTAGAAATGCTCGGGATTTAGTGGCATGGTTTTACAACACCCATGCAAACTGGTCTTTCGAATATTACATTTCAGCCATAGAAATCAGATCTACACCCCATTTGTTGTTGTTGCTTGTTGTGGTTTGTTTTGTTCCTTGTTTTGTGATTTTTCTAAACTCTTTTTGTAAAGTCTGTGTCCTCTCTGTGGGCATCCTGATGAACTCTGTTCTTATAAGTGGTCAGCTTGTGTTTTGACAGTTTCCTTAACCATCTACTGTCAAAAAAGGAAAAGAAAAAAAAAAAAGGGACCAAAAAAACCTTCCCCCCATTCTCCCAGTCTTTGCAGATTGGTTGTGTGTCGGGGCCTGCCAATGCTTAGCCAGGCTGTTCCCAACTCCCTCTGCCTTAGCCTTTGCTCCCTGCTTGCTCTCAGCCTGAAGGCCAGCCACAGGTGAAGGCTACTGTTTTCTCAGGTGTTTTTGGAGCATGTAGCCAGCCCTAGCTACATTCATGGCCTTTTCAATTGCTCGGTATGTGTGGAGACTTAGGAAAGCTCATATCTCTCTGTATATCTCATTTCCCAGACTATTCCTCCCCAGGCTTTCGCTTCTGCCTATTGCTCATCCTAAGTACTGTTTCTTGTCCTCAAGCTGTTACACAGCCTTTCAAGGCTTTGACCATAAGCAGCCTAGGAAGCTGTCCCCAGCCCTGGTATCCCTCCATGTCAGACAAAACAAAGACAAGCCCTGAGCCAGTTCCTCTGTGGTTACCAGACAGGTCAGAACCCACAACCACAGTCTTAAAAATATATATAATTTCATATATTGCCTTCTCTGTGTCCTTGTGGCTTCCACAGATCTAAGAGATGGGAGGCAGGCAATTTAAAATGCTTTCGTACCATAAAGCAATGGCATCCTTCTTCACCGTGCCTTCCTCCGAATGTTATATTCGGCTAGACTGCAGAGTTGTATAAAAATGTGATTCTGATGGGTTTTGCCAGCTCATTAAGTGTTTTTTCTGAAGGGATGGGTTCCTGAAATTCTCTATTCCACCACTTTTCAATGACATCACTCATCACATTGTGAATATACCAAAAACTACCAAATGGCATACTTCAGAAGGGTCAAAATGGTAAATTTTATGATTTGTGAATTTTACCCCAATAACAAAGGTAATGATGGGTTAAATAAAGGTATGCTAGGTTTATAGAATGTCCTTAACGAACATTTAGAGGCAGGCATTAAAGTGGGAGGACATTAAAATACCTTAGCAGGGCAAAGAAAGGGGGTGGGGGAATTAAGCTGTAGAAGCGTACACAGTCCAATCAGATGGAAGGTGAAAGTCACCTGTTAGTGAATATCGGGAATGGAATCAGATCTTGAGTCCCAGACAGAAATTGCTGGATCATTAAGCAACTCTGGTTTATTAAGGAAGTGTATCAGTTAGCAACTGCTCTGTAACAAACCATTTGAAAACCTAAACTTAAAAACAGCCATCATCTCACTGCTCATAATTCCACAGGTCAAGAATCTGGAAAGGATCCAAAAGAATTGAAATCAGAATCTAGAAGAGATAATAGCCCTTCAATATTGATTACAGTACTATTCACAATAGTCAAGATGTGGAAATAACCTAAATGCCCATTGATAGATGAATGAAGAAAGAAAACATGAGACACACACACAGTGGAATATTATGCAGCCTTGTACAAGAAAGACATATTGCACTGTGTGACAAAATGGATGAACCTTGAGGACATAATGCTAAGAAAAATAAGTGCTGTGGGCTAAATGTTTGTCACCAGCTCCGCGCCCCCCCCATTTTTATGTTAAAGCCCTAATCCCCAGTGTGATGTTTTGGAGGTAGGGCCTTTGGAGATAATTAGTTCATGAAGGTGCGGCCCTCATGAATGAGATTAGCGCCCTTGTAAGAAGGGACAAAGAGGGGGATAATCTCTCTCTACCATGTGAGGGAACACGAAGATGGTGTCCAGCTACAGACCAGGAAGAGAACTCTATGCAGGAATAGAATCAGCCAAAACCTTGATCTTGGACTTCCCCCTCCTCTAGAACTGTGAGAAGCACTGCATGATTCCCCCTCTGTGAGCTGTCTACCAGAGTCAGACTCAGAATCGGAGAGGAGCATGGTGGTTGCTGGGGCAGGAGGGTGGGGAAATGGGAGTTGCTAATCAACAGGCGTGAAGTCTCAGTTACGGAAGATGAACATGTTCTAGAGATCCTTGTGCCTGTAGTTAACAGTACTACACCGCACACCCCAGTTGTTAAGAAGGTAGATCTTATGTGACTTGTTCTTACAATAAAGTTTTAATAAACAAAGAATGTGGGCAGGGTTTAGCAGCAAGGGCTCATCTTTGCTCCATATAGTATCATCTGTGGTGTTGCGCTGAGGCCGGGGCTGGAGCTGGAGAATCCAAGATGGAATCACTCATGCCTGGAGCCTCAGCCAGGTTGACTTACTCAGCTGGCCATTGGCTGAGATGGCTGGGCCTGTCTCTTCTCCGGGTGTCGACCTGACCCTCTTGTGTATCTGTTTGGTCTTCCACAGGGCGCCTCTCTCTTCTTATGGATAGACTGGACTTCTTTATATGTGGTTGAGTTTCCTTCTGTGCAAAAGTAGAAGTTACAGGGCCTGACCCTAGAAGTCCCCCACCCTCAACTTCATGTCATGCTGTTGATCACAAACCCATCCAGATTCAAGTGGTGGGAGGGAAAGTTCCCCACTCTTGTTGGGAGTTGTGAGAGAAATGGCTGGCGGCCATCACTGCGATTTACTACAAATCGTAACCTCAACTTTGGGACGGTGTAATTGTGAGGGTATAATGGCGAAGGTCTTGCCTCTCCACCAGGTTTCCACTGACAGCACCCAGTAGGAGAAGGGTGTTTCATTGCTGCTAGCTGGGGGTAGAAGACCAGACTCCCCGCGTGGGCTCTTCTCACTCTGTGGGGCCGGGGAGGTAGGGGGGAGGGCATGCCTCATCCCTGGACCTCAGATCCCTCCTTGGCCTTCTCTCATAGTCCCAGCATGTGAGTTGAGGAGCCCTGTGATAACCATGAAAGGTTGGAAATATAGGCCCCCTGCTTGGCTTACGCTGGTGTGGGATGGGTGGGTATCATTTTCTTTTCCTGTGATGTTTGGAACAGCACTTGTCTTAAAGTTTTCTGTCTTGCTTGGTGGCTCGTCTCCTGGTCTTTTGACTAAAGAGCCCATGCTCTCTTAGAGCTTTTTCGTCTATACCCGTTGATACTCCCAGCTTGCCTGCTTCTTCGGCTGCAAGTTTGAAGTATGTGAGGTGAAGAGAAGACCCAGGGAACCTGCCATGGTGCTGTTTCTCAGGCTCCCAGCTCCCCACCCTGTCTGTCTTCTTCTCTCCACCTTTCAGAGTTGTCTTGTGTTTCCCTTATATATAATGTCCAATTTATATATAATGTCCAATACAGGAAGCATAGGGAAAAGTAAGTCTACTCCATCTTGCTGGAAGCAGAAGTTCTGTAATTTGGTTTTTAAATTGAAAGGAATAACAGAATTTATTGTAGGTAAACAGCACTGAACTATTTAAGAGCATAATCATATAATCATAAGTGTAATTTATTAAACTTCTAAGAATTTCATAGTTCCTTAGTAAGATTTTGTTTAAAATAAACTAGATTCATGAATCTGTTACTTTTATGGCAAATATAATTTTTTTAAGAAATCGAAGTGATACAGGTAGCCTTTTTTTGTCAGCAGAAGCCACCCCTCTAAGAAAAGAAAGAAGTAGAAATAAACATTCATGTTTACTGGGAATTGAACTAAGTATATACATGTTCCCAGACTGCGTACGGGAAGCATTGACTCAGTTAGGCTCTGTGGGGCAAGTAACAGAAACCAGCTCTTAAGCAAAAAAGACTGTGGGACTGCTCCCGGAACGGAAGGAAGAGCCAGGGAAGCAGGCTTCTGGAAGTCACAGGCACCAGGATGGCTCCTGGGGCCTGATTGCCCAGGCCTGGCCTTGGGCAGCAATGAGCCCAGACTTCTGTCAGCCTTCATGCTTCTCTATTCAAGATTTGGACCCCAGAGGGACACCTGGAGGGCTCAGTCAGTGAAGTGTCTGAGTCTTGATTTCAGCTTAGGCCATGATCTCCAGGTTGTGATTTCGAGCCCCGTCTCGGGCTCCATCCTGAGTGCTGAGTGTGGAGCCTGCTTAAGATTCTCTCTCTTCCTTTGCCTCTCCCCCACAACTGGCAGGCTCTCTCTCTCTTAAAAAAAAAAAAAAGTGTGTGTGTGTGTGTGTGTGTGTGTGTGTGTGTGTGTATGTGTGTGTGTGCGCTCATGCACGCACATGTGCATAGGTGTATGTTTATATACATATGGATCCAGAGAGGGTTTCTGACCGGGTCATAGGCCCATCGTGGTCCAGGAGAGGATGAAGCACTTGGAATGACAGTCCCCACAAGACCATACAAGGGGAAGTTGGGGGCATGGGGGGGTGCTTACAGCAAAATCAGGGTATTATTACCAGAAGAAAAAGAACGTGGTTAAGATGGCAGGTGTGAGCATCACAGATGTCTGCAGACGAAAAGTTCTAGAGCCTCATAGGTTTGGGACACCTGGGATGGACAATGAGGACCCACCTGTGGGCCTCCAAGCAGTGGACCGAGGATCCAGTGTTTCCCAAACTCACTTAACCATGTTGTGCTTTTTGCCTCAGAGCTCCATTGACCTCTTTAGGAACCCAGTTAGGGAAACCCTGGCCTGGTTGATCTCCAGTGACCTTTGAGCTCTGAGATCCTGTGATCCTACAGGACAGGCATGGCTTCTGCTTGATTCTGTCTAAGAAGAGACAACAAAAACACATAGAACAGAAATGGCAAAGGATCAAGGAAGCACAGCTCAGGCTATGAGAGCCATCTTGGGAAGAAGTGGAAGCCAGCTCCCTTGGGTCCATGAGATGCCCTCAGTGACCTTCTATTAATGAGTTGTTGTATGAAGTGAAATGAATATAAGTCAGTTTCCTGCCTACCCTGGTCCTTCACTTGCTTTTCATTGGCAGTCTGGTCCTGACCCAGGGCTTAGGTGAGGGCTGGAAGGCCCCTTGGAGGTTATCTGGGCCACCATCTACATTTTCCAGACAGGGACATACAAGCCTGATGAGGGGAAGGGACTCATCTAAGGTCATGCTGTGATGAGGCAGCAGAGCTAAAACTAGAACCCATGTCTCCGGGCTCCCTGCTCAATGTCTTTCCTTTATTCTGCAATGCTGCACCTTGCTGGGGACAAAGTCAAGGACAGCCATGGTGGTTTCCATCCGTAGACGCCCCCCCCCTCCTTCTACCGTAACTCATAGCTGACTGCCTTCTTAGTTGTCTAGGCCCTCAGCATTCCAGGGAAGAGGGGAGCAGAGGGGACAGAGGGCTGACTTCCTGCCTTATGCTTGCTAATTACCTGTCTCTCAGATGAACTGCAAGACTGTGTTTGCCTTGTTTACTCTTGGTTTGCTAGCACCCAGCCCAGGCCTTGCAGAGCTGGCCAATTTCACAGGGAGGGTGGCCAGGTGGGGGAACCTCTAGAGCAAAAGGGGAGTTGAAAAAGGCCCATCCTGGACTGGGAGGATTCATATTTGGCTAAGAGAACATACTTTGGTGTTTAGTGGTGAAAAAAAAAACCCTGGAGGGCCTGTGGGGGACGTAGTATAGTGTGGTTTCCATGCTGAGGCAAGTGCCCTTTGACTCGGCAGTCCTCCTAAGAATGTATCCCAAGGGAGTAATCCTCATAAATGTAAAAAAATGCATGTACTAGATATTCGATCACAGCGGTGTTTAAAAAAAAAGAAATGGCCCACGTATCCAACAGTGGAGAAGCAATGATATAAAATACAGCATATCAAATGACGAATTATTTGGTATTTATTAAAAATGATGAATTAGGGGCACCTGTGTGGCTCAGTTGGTTAACAGTCTGACTTTGGGTCAAGTCATGATCCCAGGGTCCTGGGATTGAGCCCTGTGTCAGGCTCCATGCTCAGTGGGACGTCTGCTTCTTCTCTTCCTTGGCCCCTTCCCCCCAACTCACACTCTCTCGCTCTCTCATTTCTCTCAAATAAATAGATAAAATCCTTTTTTTAAAGATTTTATTTATTTGACAAAGAGAGAGACAGCAAGAGAGGGAACACATGTAGGGGGAGTGGGAGAGGGAGAAGCAGGCTTCCCACTGAGCAGGGAGCCCGATGTGGGCCTCCATCCCAGGACCTGGGATCATGACCTGAGCCGAAGGCAGACACTTAACAACTGAGCCACCCAGGCGCCCCTACAATAAATAAAATATATTTTTTTAAATGATGAATTAAATATGCCCGACAGGAATGTGTTTATAATTTCTTAAGTAAAGGAACCGGTTATAAAACAGATCATAATCTTATTTTTACAACATAAACTAACATTGTCATTCATATCTGAATTTATGGACAGAAAAAAATTTTACAAGAACAAGAAAAAAGTTTATAAGAACAAAATGTCTGCAGTAGTTAGCTCTGGGTTAGAATTACAGGTGGCTTTTCTGTTTTGTTGTGATTTTTACTCTTCCTGTCATTTCTTTGTATTTCCTGATTATTATACGATGAATATATGCCTAGTAATTGTCTTTTGAAGTTAAAAGAAGATGCCATGATAAAGAATCCGAACCTTATTTTTAAGGTGACAGAAGTTAAACGTTTGTAAATGAAATCATTAAAAATGCCAGGAGCGAATTAGCCAGTTTAAAGAGTCTCATTGAGACCCCTCTGGGAACATGAAGAGTCCATTGATTAAATGGCAAATAGTACCCCCATCTGTGTTTCTTTTATAAATTCCAGTTTCTGAATGTTGCTTGTGTGCACAAGACTGCACGAGTCAGTACAGTAAGGAAAGAGCAGAGCAGGTTAAGGCCTTATTGGGTCATTGTGACCCTGGACCCAGGACAGTTGCTTTCAGGAAGTGTCCAGCTCAGGGCGGTGTTTTGTAAACCAATAAGGCAGCCGCATTAGCCTTGAGTAGTAAATGGTAAAACTCCCAGTAGGAGGTCTGGGATGTGGCTTTGTGGCAGATGTCTTTCTGGTTTTGTTTTGGGACAGCGAAGGGTGGGGTTTCTGCTGCGTCCCTGGGGCTCTTTGGCTTAGACCCAGCTCACATCTGCTCCTGGGAACTTTCCTTGCAGGAGAACTTGATCGGCGCCCTTTTGGCGATTTTCGGGCACCTTGTGGTCAGCATTGCGCTTAACCTACAGGTAAGTCTCGGTCACGAGCACTGTCTGGGGGCAGAGATACAGCTGGTCAGCCCAGGGGTTTGGTGCGGGCCCAGCTGCCTCCTCGCTGCGGGACGTTGCCTCCCTCCATTCCTGGGCTGGGCCTTGGGCAATCCCCTGTGGTTGTTCCAGAATCTCTCTTGAATCTTTGCCCCCACGTGATCCCCTACTGCCCTCAACTCTGATGACGGCGTACTCCGTGACTTAGACCTTCCTGGGGTGCTCTGAAGCCGCTGAGCTGGTCCACAGCTGTGGTTTGGTGCACGCTGATAGATTGGGGAGCTCCTGAGGGTGCCCCGGAAACTGGTTCCATGGACATGTGTGAACTGGGTGGCAGCCATGGTGGTGGTTGCCCCGCTGGGGCAGTTTTTAGCCGGTGGGGGACAGGAGTCCGTGCATAAATGCCCAGGCTGCCATCCTGTGGTCTCATGGCTGTGAGCTGGTTCACAGGGTTTCCCAGTGGGTCCCCCGTGGGATGAGCCCCCTGCTGCCCAGGACACTCATTCTGCACCCTCCACTGGTGTGCTCCCTTCTCCAGCTCACTTTCCCACTCCCTTACGATGCCTCCGGGAATCACGTCCTCCCAAGTCCAGTCTCAGGGACTGCTCTGGGACACCCTGACCAAGGCTTGACACCTGCCGACGGGTTAATTCCTACAGCATGCTGGCCCGCTCCTCCCCGCCCGCACTGCCAAGCTTCGGGTTGTGGAGAGGCGCCCTCCCTCCCCAGATCAGAGATGTGAACACACACGGGTAACCCGGTACCTCTCAGTGCCACGCACACCCGTGTGCCCGGAGTGTGCCTGTGTGTTTCAGAGGCTGCATGGTCTTCTGGCTGCTTGTCGGTTCGTGCTTTGCTTTATACAGAGCAGTCTCTCTGCTTCCGCACCCGCTCGGTTGCGGTTCCCATCATGGTCCTTCCCCCTGCAAGTGGGAGCTGTGGTCCGCTAAGTGAGCATGACTGCCTTGCTCTCCTTGGTCACCTCCCTACTTTCTATGTCCCAAGTGCACATTTCCAGAACAAAGACTATTGGCCATACCTGGGCCAAGTATCCACCTGAGGGAGGGCAGAATGCCCCAGGGACTGCCCAGAAGAGTTCAGGCTCTACTATAGAAGGGAGTGCAGCCAAACAGACACCCTGAGCATGGGGACCCTGGGGCACTGCTGTTAGAGGGAGATGCTCAACCCAAAGCCAAGGGAACCTGGGATGGCGTCCACGACCCCGGCTCCGGCTCCAGACTGCACGCTGCCTGTGCTGTGCATTAGAAATGCACATTTCCAGCTCTCCCCAGGGAGTGTCTGAGTCTTCCCAGCCAGTTTGAGAACTGCTGTCTTAAGAGTGACAGCCTGGTATTAAGATCGGGACTGCTTGCCTCTTCTCTGAGCTGGAACTCCAAAAAAACACATCTTCCCAAATAAAAATGGGTGGTAGATTTAGGATACAGATGTCATAGCCTCTTTTTCCCCAAATCTCTGGGCAAATCACCTTCTTTCTTGGATTTCT
The DNA here is from genome assembly GCF_010015895.1 of Lontra canadensis. Taxonomy (NCBI): domain Eukaryota; kingdom Metazoa; phylum Chordata; class Mammalia; order Carnivora; family Mustelidae; genus Lontra; species Lontra canadensis. Next base: position 17,549,264 of record NW_022631019.1, read on the forward strand.
AGAAGTACTGCCACATCCGCCTGGCAGGCTCCAAGGACCCCCGAGCCTATTTCAAGACCAAAACATGGTGGCTGGGCCTGTTCCTGATGCTGCTGGGCGAGCTGGGCGTGTTTGCCTCCTACGCCTTCGCTCCGCTGTCGCTGATCGTGCCCCTTGGTGCGGTCTCCGTGATAGGTAAGACCGGGGTCCCTCCCCGCCACTGCTACTCCCTGGGACCCACACACCTGGGCCACCACCATACTCAGCAAACAAAGCAGCTTCTGCTTGGTAATGTCGCTGACACGAAGGGCTTCATACACGCCGGCCTGGTGCAAAGCACTTTACAGATATTAATTCCACTCCTCCTTTTTGAGGGTGACACTGTCACGATCCCCACTTTACAGATGAGGAACTAGGGGTACAGGGTGGCAGGGCTGGGGTACAGGATGATCTGGCTCCGTAATCTGTTTAAGACTCAGAAACTTTATCAGAATTGCTTTCTATTCCCACTGCAGAAGGAAGATACAAACAGGAAGCTTTCATCCCAGCACTGTCAGGACAACCTGAGCTTTCGTAGGATTCAGACAGCTTACCCTCTAACAGACAGGCCTTCCACTGAGGCTCTGATCTTTTTGCATCAGCTGATATTACGTCTGAAGCATTGGTCACTTTCTCACCTGCCGTTTCTCTGTGATCTCTGTAATCCCCAAACCAGTGTCTCAGAGCATTTGAACCAAGGAAAAGATAAAGGAGCTTTGATGTTTGTGTTCCACAAATTAAATAGCATTAGGGAAAAAAAATTTTCTTCTTAAATAAAAGATGTTAGTAGATAGTGAACACAGGAGCGGGGACCATGAACTTGCGTTGAAATGTTCCCTTCTGCTTGCTGGCAGGCCCCACATGGCCTGGAAGCCCTTCCCTGCTCTTAAAGAAAAAAGTGGCATTTTGAGTAGTCTTTTTCCTTCTGGAGTTAAGAGGGCGTCTTCTACCCCACGGAGAAGGGCAGCAACCACGCGCCCGGCCTGTGCCCGTGGCAGACGTCATCAGTCAGGCAGGGGGTCCCTTAGTGAGAATTCTCAGAGTTTCAGGCAGTCCCCCCAATGACCAGAAGTTGGCAAAGAAGTGGAAACCTGTTGCTTTTCCCGATCCCATGAAGAGTCCCCCTCTTTCTTGACCTGGGTTTGTACTTTCACGGCCCACGAGACGAGTGAGGTCCTCCAACATGCTGTGTTTTTATCCACACAATATTGTTGTAAAATATAATCTGACCATAGAGTTGAGGGTCCAGGAGTAGGGGCTGATTGGACGATGGGCATGAAGGAGGGCTGATGTAACAAGCACCGATGAGTCACTAAATCCTGCCTCCTGAAACTAACAATACAGTATACATTAGCGAAGTTGAATTTAAATAAAGAATATTTTTAAAATAAAAAATATAATAGTTTTAATAATTTAGTAATAATAGTAAAATATAATCCGAGTGCCTTTAGTTGAGGCGAGTAGCTTTTCCCAGTCCCAGCCTTTCCTTGTGTTCTCTGGCCCACTTTCTATGTCTGTATTTTGGGTCCTCCCTGACCGGGATTGAGGTTTGTCCTCTGCCCATAGCTGACCTCTGAAAAGGCTTTGGAACCTTTCCCCACAATGAGAAACAGGTGATTGAGTGACAAAGTTCTTTAAATCGTTGCCTCCGAATTTTAATACTTTAGTAATTCTCACAATCAAATTCTTAAACATAAGAGACTGAAGTAGAACAATGGATTCTCAGGCACCAGCAGCTAGAAATTGAGGGGCTCTCGGAGCTTCTTAAGTCACCCAGTAAAAAACAGTAATAAAAACAAATAATAAAGTAATCGCCACCATTTGTTGCGTACCTATTACTTATCAGTCACTATCCCAGTTACTTCAATAATAATAATAGCTCAGTTATCAAGTATTTACCATGGACACATGATTTACATGCACTTTCTCATTGAATTGCCCTTAAAGCTCAGAGAAGGGGGTGCTTTCAGCGGTGTGCTGATGAACCAACATTCAGAGAGGGAGAAAATGAGAGAGGAAAAAGAAGAGGATAAGGCAGTGGGGGAAGGGAGGGAGGGAGACAGAAAGGAGGGAAGGAAGGAGAAAGTAGGAAAGGAGAATAGGAAGACCCCATGTGTAGTGTTTCTGATTTATACGGTGTGAAGACCACCACCATGGTTGCCCATGCGACAGTGGGTTCCTCAGTATTTAACAAGCAGCAAGCTGGCCTGAGCTGGATCCAAACTGAGACTCACAGGTAGTGACTCACCCCAGAACACACAGAGCTGAGAATAGCCATCCAGGTCTCTTCCCAGTAATGCCAGCCCCATCCCTCCAGGCAGTGACCAGGAAGTCTGAGAAGGAGACAGAAGAACCATGGGGAGAATGTCAGAGCTAGTCACAGCAATGGAAGGAGCGAGGGCCCTGGGGTCCAGCAGTCCTTACCAGTTGCATGGTCCTGACCAGCACCCTCACTTTTCCCAGCCTCAGTGTCCCGTTTTTCAGATGGGAATAATAACGGCACCCACCTTGGGTAGACATGCCAGAAATAACCTGTGCAAATGACCTGTCACACTGCAAGTACTCCACACCAGTGCTCCCGGACTTGTAGAAATCCTCAGGAAGACTCAGAGAGGAGCCTCCCTTTCTGAGATGGGAAAAGAGAGGAACCAGAAGGACTGAGTTTGGGGGAGCAGGAGGGAGAGGGTAGGAAGTACCAAACCCTAAGGCAAATGAGTCTACCCTAGGGCCTAGGCAAAGGGACTCCACTGGACTGAGAGCAGCCTCCATTTTCTTTTCTTTGTGCTTTTATTTTTTTGTAGCTAGTGCCATCATAGGAATCATATTCATCAAAGAAAAATGGAAACCCAAAGACTTTCTGAGTAAGTTCACCAATTTGAGCCCCTGTTCTTAATTCTGTGCTTGTGCTATTTTGTTTTGTTTTGTTTTTTCATTATAAAACCAGCTCACCCCAATTTAGAGATCATCTGTCTCCTGCTCCCTTCTGTGCTGTGTAGTCCACCCTTATAGGGCTCCTGAGAGCTGGGCTTTTTAATCAGTAGTTCCCAAATCTGGCTACACAGCAGAATCATCTGTGAGACTTCTTAAAAGGAGGTTGATTTCATTCCACTCAATCAATATTTATTGAGCATCCATTGTTGGGATTTTAGGAGGCCTGATAAAAGGCACCCTCTTTATTTAAATGAGTTCTAAAGCAAATGGGAAGCTTGGAGGTCAGGAGTCATTCTTTATTACTTGTACAAGCTGGATTAGAGCTTACGGGTTAAACATGCAGCCAGATGAATTTGCTCACGTAGCCAGGTTTGGGAACCACTGTTCTGAATCATGGGTACAGGATGGGGGCAAGATGGGGCCAGTGGCTGGAAAAGAAAAGAATCTTTCACTGAAAAAAGAAGAGTTAATATACGATGCCAAGACCAAAAGACTCAGTGATTTGCAGTAGTCCTGATGGCAGAACGGTGGGGGAAGGGGGGGATGCAGGGGTAGCTGGGCTGGTTCTGAGGCCAGTGTAGTTTTATGTCCCTTCCAGGCTCACTCTAGAAAGTCCTGGTATAAGAGACATGCTAGTTCAGGCAGTGCCCTATGCGAATTTTAAAAAGATACCCCCTTTGGGCATCTGTGGTTTCATGGGCACATGCCTTGGTGAGCAGAGCATGGGCTAGATTTTAGCCCACGTTCTAAGGTGCTTTTGTGCAGTGAGCAACTTGTACAACTGTACATGGCTGTCCTGCCTAAAGTTTTATTAAATTCAGCAAACAGTCACCCAATGCTAGACCTGTGCTGTACACCACAGGCATGGAGATGAGTAAGACCTTTCCCTCCCTGAAGAAAACAGACTCTTGTATCTTAGCACAGGACTCATTACTAAGTTTAACCGTGGTTCATTCATTCATTGAAAAACTGAAAAACTGTTTTGAGGGCACCTTATGAGGCCTAGAATGAAAATTAAAGACATAAAAATGTATCACATTTTTGGGAGACCATGGAATGAAATATGTAGATAGATCTATCCAGAAATATCCAGAGGCTTGTGGTCACTGTGTGTAGCTCAGAACTCACAGCCCTTCTCAGCTTTCCCGGGTCTGGGCTGGACTTCAAGAGGCTTTTCACAAAATCCACAAGGTTCAGATGGAGTGTGACAGGACCCAGGGGAAGAGTCAGGAAACTCCCAGGCCGCCCTAACAGTGTCCAACAGGTCTGTGGAAAAGAACATTGATAGTCCTTTGGACCGGTCCCTTGGGATGAGATTAACTAGCAGATGGGAAATGATAAGGTCATTTTTAAAAGGTGCATGGTAGGCTCTGAAGGTTTGCTTGTGAGGTTTTGTTGTATTTGGTTTTTTTTATATTGCCCATAAAGTGATTCTGACTTTAAAACCTTCCCTGTAAAATGCATACTGAAACCATGATTCAGTAGCAGAATGGCTGCTCTGAAGGAGAAAAAGAGGCAGTTCTACTCTAATGCTCTCCCAGCAGGAATGGAAATGGAGTTTGGAAAACCATTTGACAGTAACTACGAAGCTGAAGGTCCACCTGTCCCCTGACTGGGGAATTCCCACTCCTAGTTTTATACCCAGCAGAAACAGGGGCAGTGTGTTTTCCAAATGACACGCACAAGGATGCCCATAGCGACAGTATCTGTTATAACCCTGGAGAGCATTCAAACACACATGAGCAGCATATGGATAAATATGGGTGTGGATATGGGAAGGGATAAATTGTGTTCACATGCCGTACAGGTGTGAGAACTAAGGAAACACCTCCATACTCCACACGAGGATACAAGTGAATCTCACAGACTCACAAACATCTTATGTGAACACAGACACAAGAAATCATATAGCTTGAGTCCACGTAGAGAAAGTTCAAAACCAGGCCAACTCTCAGTGCTGGCAGAAGTCAGTGTTACCTTGGGGCTGTGGCCTAGTGATTGGAAGGGGACACAAGTGAGGATGTCGGGGTCCTGCTAATTTTCCCTTTCTTGACCTGGGTTGTGGTTACATTGGGTGTGTTCTCCTTGTGAGAATTCGTGGAGTACTTGTTGGCATACATGCTACACTCTCGCTAAAATTTTTTAATATTAAATGTAATTTTCTTTAAGATTTTATTTATTTATTTATTTATTAGAGAGAGAAAGCACAAGTAGGGGGAACAGTAAAGGGAGAGGGAGAGGCAGAGTCCCTGCTGAGCAAGGAGCCCCACACAGGGATCGATCCTAGAACCCTGGGATCATGACCTGAGCTGGAGGCAGTTGCTTAACTGACTGAGCCACCCAGGCGTCCCTAAATGTTATCATTATTTTTTTATGAATGTTATTTTTTAAAATAACAATAAGGGAGATGATCTATTTGTGAGGTGAAGAAAAACCAAAAATAGCGGGTCATCACGTGTTGCTCTAGAAACACATATGGGCCTGAAGCCTGCACCTGTGGTGAGCCTGTGACAGCCTCCCCCCTTTCCTGCAGGGCGCTACGTCTTGTCCTTCGTCGGCTGTGGTCTGGCCATCGTGGGCACCTACTTGCTGGTGACATTCGCACCCAACAGCCACGAGAAGATGACAGGCGAGAACATCACCAGGCACCTCGTGAGCTGGCCTTTTCTCTTGTACATGGTAAGAGAAGCCCTTGGTCCTACCCGTGATTGCAGGAGGGAGTATCAGGTCCTAGAACCCGGGAACTTGAACCTCCAGGAATAGGGGATTCGAGTGACGCGTGATGTATTTCCCAGCACCAAAGACCGTGCTTGTGAGGAGTATGGAGTTCATGGGAAAATGCTTTTATCACTTACATTCCAAGTAATGTCTACATCGGCATAGATAATATGATAATCTTAGTTTTTAGTTTTGGACCGTAGGTGTGTAGGTAGAATGTGTTGCTAAAGGACTGGATGGAAGATCAGCAATTCCATCCATGGTTGTCTCTGGGAGCTGGAATTATGACTGAGTTTTCATTTCACTTTTGTCTTTATGCACCATCCGAAATTTCTACAGTGAGCATTTAAGACTTTTATGGTAAGAAAACAGTTAAAATTTTAAACAGTAAAATTTGTGTTGTTTATTTATTTTTTTCCTGGTATCCCACAGGGATAGAAGCTGATAGAAACACAGGAGACTCTGAAATGGTCTCCTAAACTCCCAGGCCCACTTGTGTCCCATGTTAGGTCTACAGATAAACTGATGGAGGAAGCATGTAAGGTATTTGATCAAGCTACTGCTGTAGATTCCTGTTCCCAGCCAGGCACTGTGCAAAACACTTAAAAAAAATTTTTTTTAAGATTTTATTTATTTATTTGACAGAGATCACAAGTAGGCAGGCAGGCAGAGAGAGCGAGAGAGGAAGGGAAGCAGGCTCCCCGCTGAGCAGAGAGCCCATTGTGGGGCTCGATCTCAGGGCCCTGGGATCATGACCCGAGCTGAAGGCAGAGGCTTTAACCCACTGAGCCACCCAGGCACCCCAGTGCAAAATACTTTCTTACGTATCATCTCAAATCCAACCGCCCTGTAAGGTAAATGTTTTTCTCCCCATTTTATGGATGAGACAACTGAGCTCAGGGAAGTTGGCTGACTGCCCAGAGTCCCATGAGAGCAGAGCTGGATTCGAGGCCGGCTTGGCCTGCTGATGAAGGTGGTCACTGTTTTTCCTCTGACACGAATAGCCTAGCAGTGCTCTACAGGCCTGGAATGTTCTTTCTCCTTAGTTTGCTCATGAGGCAGAGAATAGATTTCTCCAGGATTGAGCCTGAGTCACCTCCCTGCCTCTAGCCAGCCCCAGCACACACCTATGGTCCTGGGTGGGAGAAACGGCTGTAGGGCAGAGCCAGAGAACAACCCCTTCAGAAAAAGCTTAACCCCCAGAACACAGACTTCTCTCAGGGAGCCCTGGGCTTGAATCTGTGCTGTGTGACCTCACCCAAGTCACCTACCTGGAAGCTGGAATCAGGTGGGAGCCACTGGACCAGAGCTGGTGGCTGGGAGACGCAAGGTGGTGTGGAAATCACCCATCCCTCAGCAGATGCCTAGTTATCCCTCAGTTTGTCTTCCTTCCTCGTGTCTGCGAGGCGGTGCTACTGGAACCAAACTCAAGTGGGGTGGCTGCTGGGGGTGCGTTAAATGGACCACAATCCGAGGAAGTGTTGAAAGCAAAGAACTTTCCTTCCTTGTCACAAGTAAGGAGACAGGAAGATCACTGTCAGAGCACTGTCTCCCCTTGGGGTTAGTGCAGGAAGCTTTTATGCAGCGTGCTAGGGGGCAGGGGTGGAGAGCTTGGCATCTTAAGAAACTTAGACACCTTCGCTCCTTCCACACTTGGGTTTAACTGCACATGCTTAGCATGTCCGCATGCTGGTGTATACATTGTAAGTTCAAAAAAATGGCGGAAAACCCCTCCCGTAGAAGGAGATCTTGGTATTAGAAGGAGCCAGAGGTGACTTCTAGGGCAACTGAGGGGGCTGCCCTGCAGGCATCGATCTCGGTGTGGCTCTGGCAGCGGGGTAGCCCGCGGAATCCCTGCCCACACCGCTGCTTGGTGGGAGCCATTTGTTCTGCCAAACAGACCCATTCTTCCCCTGCGTTTGTCCCTTCCCCGTCCCCCTGATGGCTTTCAGTCCTCTGAACTGAGTAACTCTCTGTTGTGCCCTAACACTGCCAGCTAGAGAGATCGGTCCCCAGCGGATTCAGTCATTGTTTGTTTTGTTGTCTGCTGGGTGCCAAACAGCGGGGACGCCGGGCTGACGGTAGGGGCGCTAGCGAGCACAGCGTAGCAGAGAGAGGGGACGGCGTCCAGGCTCCGTGTCCTACACCAGATGCTTATGTCACCGCGTGTGTCAACTGTACTTCAGGAAAGAAAGAAAGATAGAAAAACAGGAGGGGGAGGGAGGGGGGGAGTGAGGAGAGAGACATGTTCCCAGGACTCAAGGTCACCCACACCGCCCTCTCGCCGCAGAAGGCTGAGCGCTCTTCCCAGGCTCATTTAAGCATCATGAAGAATGATTGGCAAACTGGGCACGCCCGATGGTTAGGGATGTGGATGAGTCATTTACCTACTTATGGTGTATTCTGCAGCGATTAAAGATAATTATGACAACTTCGTAAAATATGGGAATTGGTTTGTGGTGACTAAAAATGGCCCAGCACAAAATTATGCGTTCACTATGACGACAAGCAGATAAAATATGTATTCCTGGGGGTGCCTGGATGGCTCAGTCCTTAAGCGTCTGCCTTCTGCTGGGGTCATGATCCCAGGGTCCTGGGTTCTAGCCCCACATGGTGCTCCCTGCTTGACAGGAAGCCTGCTTTCCCCTCTCCCACTCCTCCTGCTTATGTTCCCTCTCTTGCTGTGTCTTTCTCTGTCAAATAAATAAAATATATATATATTTTTAATATGTATTCCTGGCCACAAAGACAGGAAGAAACAGGAAAATGAAAACAGCCAGATGGGTTTTTTTTTTTTTATGGTCTCTAATTAGGAATTTAAAAAATTTTCAAATACCCATTAGTTCTTCTGCGTTGGTTGTTATGATAAATAAACTCCGGTAAGAGGTTGGGGTAGGCAGATGGGACCGTGCCAAGGTCAAAGTTTGCTGCTTTTGTTTTGCTGGGCGCTGGTGCTGGTCTGACTTCTTGGGAAAATGTTGCCAAATGTCTGGGCCCTTGAGGAGTAGAAAGGACAGTTGTTAAGGCAAGGCGGGAACTCCCACTTCACACTTGTGCATGTCTAGCAGGAAGATTCTATTGACTGAGCGCCTTTTAAGCCCCAGGCCCTGGGCTTCCCTCGTTCAGGTGGTGTAGCCTTGTGGGAAATACATGGGGCCTGGAGGCAGACTGTCCAGGTTCAGATCCTGGCTCTGCCCTTTTATTAGCTTCAGATTGTGATCGTGCCTACTTCATAGAATCATTGTGCTGATTGAGTGAGTTTAGCGTAGATACGATGTTTAGAACGGTGCCTGGTATGTTTATGAGTTCGTTAAGTATTAGCAGTGATCGTGACCCTGCAAAGGAAGAATCATCCCCATTTCACGGATTGGGTAACTGAGGTTTAGAGAAGCTAAGTGCCTGGCCCAAGGTCACACAACTATTTTAGCAGTGGATCTGGTTTCATACTTGGCCTCCCTGACTGCAGATGTCCTTGTCTTTCTCCCCCACCGAGCCGCACCCACCGGAGGTGTGGTTAGGGGATGGGGACGTGAATACCTATCTACTTGCCCCAGGGAGCTCATCTCCTCAGTGAGCCAGTGACCCTCTCTTTGACCGACCTTCAGGGGTCACCCGCAGAGCAGCAAAGTGGAAAGAAACCTTCCCAGCCTGATCCTGGCCATCCATGACCGGCTGTGTGTGTGTACGGCCAGCACAGCGCCCTCAAAGCTCAGAGGTGAGCTCCTTGTCGGTGTTACCCAAGGGGCAGAGATTGCCGCAGAGTTCATTCTGAATCCCTTCCTTTTCCATGAAGTCTGTCCGTGGTTTGGGAAATGCTGGCTGTTCAAGTCCCTTTCAGTGCTAAGGGTTGGTGACTCCAGCAGCATTAGCCCCAGTCCAGCCCACCAGCATCTCCCAGTCTTCCCCTCATCGTGTCCGCCCCGCTGACCACCTGCTTGCTGCTTCCCATAGCTTGTGGAGATCATCCTGTTCTGCTTGCTGCTCTACTTCTACAAGGAGAAGAATGCCAACAACATCATCGTGATTCTTCTCCTGGTGGCATTACTGGGTAAGTGGGGGTCCGGGTGGTTGAGCGTGGCCACCATCCCGTAGCACCACGAGGTCCCCGTGGACAGGAAGTGGCTTCCGTCAGTCCTGTCAAATACCCAGAGTTCCCTACGTGCCAGGAACAGTGCTGGAAACTGGCCACAGGGGTGAACAAGACAGACGGCCCTGTGCCCTCGGGGGTTCTCCGTTCCAAAGGCAGGAATGACCAGTAAGCAAGTAGGTGAATGCATAGAAGAGAGACACGTTGGGGCCATGAGGATCACGGTGAAGAAGAGGACAGCAGAGGGAAGGTGAGGCGGGGCGAGAAGGTCGAGGCAGACAGGCTCCAGCAACCGAGTCCTGAGGGCTTCCCCGCAAACTGGTCAGGCTAGGAATGAGTTTTGGATTCAAAAACAGGAACCAAGTTTGCTCTCTGACTTTTTTTTTCCCTCTCTTCTTGGAGGGATGGGTGCCATGTGAGAGACAGCTCCTACATCAGACCGAGGCAAGGCCTGACTCCACACGGAGTCTGACACGCTCACTAGAGCTGGGAGAAGGACCTGAGCTTTTAGGGAAGAGGTGGGGGACCCCCTCTGGCTGCTTCCCAGGGGCTCTGGCCTCAGACTGGTGACCCCTCCAGTTTAAGCCACATCGTCCTCTCAGAATAGACATAGGAGAATGCCCAGATCTCAGTGGGGAGAGCAGGGTTAAATGAGGTGGGCATAAGTGCCAAAGATGTATTGTTGGTCTTCTGTCCTTCCCACACTGAGCCCCCACTGCAGTGACAGGCCCTCAGCCCCACAGACAGGGGACACCGTAGGACAAGTTTCCATTATTTTGGTATTTTTAAAACAGCTTTATTGAGATATAATTTATATACCATAAAACTCACCTATTTAAAGTATACAGTATAAACAGAACCCCATAACATGTGGCTTTTTGTGATCGGTGTCTTTTACTGAGCGTAACACTTTAGATGTTTGTCCCGGGAGTAGCTAAGATCGGTGGTCCCTTCCTAAGTGCTCTTGTTTCCAAAGTAGATTGGAATGTCACAGTCCCCAAATGTCCTCTCTGGAGAGTAGGGAGGCCAGAAGGTTCTAAGGCGCATTGGCCGCCCTCCTCCTGCCCACTTCTCACTAACAGGGACACCCTCTTGAAAGAGCGTCTCTTAACTGGACTGCTGATGTTTGAAATGGTCATTGAGTTTGTCGGGGGCCCAGAAGCTGCTGTGTGATGGGCTGTTAGCAAGAGAGAAAATGTGCAGAAGCCGAGAAAAACAGGAGACCGGAGCCCTTCAGCCAGAACACTGGGCTTCATTTGTACCCGGATGTGGGGGTGGCCAGTGGGGGGGCCTGACAGCAGCCATTTCTGCACCACTGGGGAAAGCAGTGGTCTCCACGGTGAGGTGAACAGTGGTACCTCCAACACCTGTTCTATTACGTGCATACCCTATAAGCACAGCGTTACATGAGGATCACTTTAAAATGCACAAACACCTATATTTTGGAAAAGTATTCATGTGCCTAGAGGCAGGATTCCAAAATATTTGGAGATCTCTGTCTAATGAAACATTTTTAAAAATACAAGTGAATGAGCATTAAAATAAAAACTAGAGGGCGCTTGACACATCACGTGTTTTTTTTCCCCTGTAACTGCCATAAGAAGGGTACTCACAGGAAGTTCATGTATCCATTTAGGGATGATTTTTGACCATGGTCCAGACACAGAGAGTTAAACTCAATGCCCTTTCTTCCTGGTGTTCAGAAGTGACACTTGGAAGCATGTGGGCATTTTGCTTTCCACACCTTGGACAGAGCACATAGATAGCGGCAACTCGTGGAAGGCAGGGGAGATCTGCTGCCCCTGGTATCCTCACCATCCCTGGGGTGGCCCAGCCAGGGCTCCCTCCATCTTTTCTCGACACGTCCCTTGGAGTCATCAACTCACTTGCAGGGTCTGACGCCCTCGCTTGGTCCTCGTTCACCCCCTGCAGGCTCTATGACGGTGGTGACCGTGAAGGCCGTGGCCGGGATGCTCGTCTTGTCCATACAGGGGAATCTGCAGCTCGACTACCCCATCTTCTACGTGATGTTTGTGTGCATGGTGGCCACCGCTGTCTACCAGGCTGCGTGAGTTGCAAAGTCTTTTCCTGCTGGGCCTCTCCACGTTTTGGGGTCACTTCCATTTCTTGCACCTGATTTCATTTGTTCTTGAAGCTGTAGGGAAGGCAGAACATTGAGACACAGCCCGTGAGCTGAGCAAGGGTCAGCATCCACTGTGGAGAGAGGGGTCGCTGATCTGCTGAGCTGTCCCCTGGAGGGACTCTGTGCTCCTTGAAAGAAAAAGCTGGGAGTGGAGATGTTTTTCTCTCTGCCTCAAACTGGGAGAAGGGGCAGCCTCACTTTGCCTCTGCCCCAGTGTGGTTGTCTGTTTCAAGAACTTTAGAAGAGGCTGTGTGTGCCCCCATGAGACACTTCTCTGTCTGCTAGGTGGAACATAGCAAGTCGTCCTTTCTTGTCCTCCAGGAATCTTCTCCAGAGAGTGAGAGCATCATTTCTGTCTCAGAAGCAGTGGTCCTGAGGGTGGCCCTGGGCCTTGTTCCCATCTGAGACCAGGTGCTCTGCAGAGGGCCCAGGAGGGCCTGGGATGGCCCTGCTGGGGACAGGAGGGTAAACGGCACAGAGCTCAGTGTGGCATATGAGGCTGATGGATCCTGGGCAGGGCAGGCCCTGGGCCCCTGGTGGCTGGGCTCGCCTTCCCCCAGCAGTGGCCTGGAGCAGTTGTTAGAGTGACCGCTGCCTTGGGGCTCCAGGGGAAGCCCCTCACACACCCCCCTTTCATGTAAACTTTAATTCATCGGATCCCCCCACCGAACCCCTTGAAGCAGATGATCCCATCCTCATTTTGCATTTGAGCAACCAAAAGGGCAGGGCTGAGATGTGAACCCGGCATTGGGCTCCCCATCCCACACACCCTCACCATTCCAATCCAGGCCTCTGCCGCAGCTTCCCTGGGATCAGATTTCGTGTCCACAACTGAGAATAACAGCAAACCCTCCTTAGAAGGAGCGTGAAGCTCTCCGTGCCATCCCCAGGATGACCTCCTGAAAATCTCAGCCCCTTTTATGATCTTGATGACCATGATTATATTGATTATTACTGTCCCGAGTCCTACTGCAGAGATTCTGGTCATCGCCCCTGAGCCCACCCAGCCCCAGGCTCCGTGCTGAGCACTCCAGGGTTACAGAGGAGAATCTAGTACCCCCGACCCCTATGGGGGGGAGCTTCTCACTCACCCAGCCAGCACACAGCTGCACAGCCACACAGCCACCGAGGGCCTCCTGTGTGCCAGGGTCTTCTGCCACAGAGGCAAGAGCAACAGCCGCTGTCCTTGGAGGCACTGCCAGCGCTGGGATGGACGAGTGCAGTCGAGTGGGACAATATGAACAGCTACCACCCAGAGAACAGACAAAGAATATATTCCAGAATGAGGGAGTATCAATCCTAGATGGAGAGAGGAGGAATGAGTCTAATTTCCTCTCTCTCTTTTTCCCACCTTTATTGCAGTAAGCATGTTATTTTTTTATTGAGCAGAAAATGTGCTTTAAAAAAATATTGACAGCAACAGGCAGAATGCAGTAAGTGCCACGGGAGTTTCTTGGACTGTTCATGGGAACAGGATGGCCCTTTGTAGGGGTGCGTGGCGATGTAGGGGACACTGATGTGAGGAGAGGGGTATTTCCAGTGGGTGAGAACCATACGGCCAGAAGTATATACCTGGGAAGGCATGGCCCCCTTGGGGAATGGCGGTGGACCTCAAGTTGTGTGACAAGTGGGAGCGAAGCGTGGACCCCAGCCCCAGAGATGCACCTGCATGGCATCTTTCTTTCATGTATTGTCTTCATATTTCAAGCTAAGCCTGCTGTCACCAGCTGTCACCTCAGCCTTTCTAATGTGCCCACTGACCAGAGTGCTCTTGTGTTGAAGGTTTTTAAGTCAAGCCTCACAGATGTACGACTCCTCTTTGATTGCCAGCGTGGGCTACATTCTGTCCACTACCATTGCCATCACGGCAGGTAAGGGCGGCGACTGCTGGATTTCCATCTCCTACCTTAGCAGCAGCGACGTTACCCCAGTGTCGACGGATGAGGCTCCGCCTCTGGCAAAGGGCCAATTCTACTGACATGTTCTACCTGTCAGAGTTGTGTATAGTTTAATGGAGAAAGTGCAAGATTTCGAGCCAGAGAGACCTGGGTCCCAGAATAGACACGGAGCTGTGTGGCTCTGGGAGAGTCACTTAGCCTCTCTGAGCCTCAGTTCCACATTCATAAAATGGGAATAATTGAAATATGTACAGAATTGAAATATGTACAATATGTACTCAGTAGAGCGTGTATAAGGTTTCTTTAACAATTTTTGCCATCGTCTTCTAGCTCCTCTACGTGACCCCAGATTTCTTTCTATAATTTCGAAAGGTTACGACCGTATGAACATCTGTGATAGAACAGGTGGTGGGTAACCTGTCATCATTCTTATAGTCCCCTTTTCTTCCTTAGGTGGCTTCTGAGGCTACAAGCATATCAGATTGTCTTGTTTTTAAGGGGCAGTAAAGGCGAAAATCTTCAAAGTGAAAAGACCAGTATGGGCCAGTGTGCCTCCCTTTGAGCAAAGCTTGGCCATAAGGCTGTGTGTTTCGCACTCTAGAACCAGTGCTGCTCAAATCCTGCCCATAGAGGCAGGAGCAGGGTAGGCACACGGCCTGCTGGGGCCTGTGCGATGAGCAGACCCGGGGATCCAGTGGGATGTCAACCCGGAGCAGCCAGAAAGTGAACCCAGTGTGAAGATTTAAGTTCTGGTCAAGAACTTGGGTCTGTGGGGTGCCTGGGTGGCTCAGTGGGTTAAAGCCTCTGCCTTCGGCTCAGGTCATGATCCCAGGGTCCTGGGATCGAGCCCCGCATCGGGCTCTCTGCTCAGCGGGGAGCCTGCTTCCTCCTCTCTCTCTCTCTCTCTGCTTGCCTCTCTGCCTACTTGTGATCTCTGTCAAATAAATAAAATCTTTAAAAAAAAAAAAAAAGAACTTGGGTCTGGGCGAGGTTGAAAGGAATAGCCAACAGCACGAAGCAGTCAGAAGCTGGGTGGGGAGTGGGAGCCCAGAGATACAGCTAGAATCCCATGGAGGTGAAATGAGTCCAGACAGAGGCTGCTGGGGGGCAGGTGAGGGTGGCAAGCCCATGTTACTGCCGCCTCCTGGGAGGGGGCTGCAGGCCTGCCGTCTGCTGGCCATGTGAGGTAGGAAGGCTCTGAGCTTAACTTGAAGCCTTGTTTTTCCATTCTGAGAAAGACCAGAGAGTGCCGCTTGGGTGGCCCTGTTGGTTAAGTGTCGGACTCTTGGTATCAGCTTGGATCATGATTTCAGGGTTGTGGGATCGAGCCCTGCCTCGGGCTTCCCACTCAGTGCCATGTCTGCTTGGGATTCTCTCTCTCTCTCGCACCACTCCCACCCCTCCCTTCCTCCCTCCCTCCCTCTCTCTTTCTTTCTCTGATAAATAAATAAATCTAAAAAAAAAAAAAGATGGGTGAAGAGGGTGTTAAAAACTGGCAAAAAAGATCTACAGTTTTATTCTTAATATGTTTCATTGGGGGAGGCTGGGCACAGGGTCCATGCGAACTCTATACCCTTTTTGTGAGTCTAATGTTATCTCCAAATAAAAAGTTAAGAAAAAAGATGGCGATAAGAGGGACATTGGAGGAGAAAGAGAAGACAATCTGTCCCCCCCAAAAGGACTTTTATTCCACTCTTCTGACATGTACCCTGCTGGTCATCAGGCTCCTGACCACTTCGGTTTCCTGCAGTGAAGAGAGCTTAGCCGAATCTTAGACAGACAGGCAAGAAGGTGATTTGAAAACAGCTCACCCATATTTGCCGCTTTCTGCCTCTGCAGGCGCAGTGTTTTACCTGGACTTCATCGGGGAGGACGTACTGCACATCTGCATGTTTGCACTGGGGTGAGTCCCTGCTCCGTGGCCCTGGGGCAGCTCACCTGTCTGGCCCGCTATTGCCTCTGCCTCTCACACAATCCTCTAGAGCCCAGGGAGCAGCCAGAATTCAAAGCTTTGTCCCCCAGAGATGAGTGAGCATTTTACTCCCCAAAGGGCTTTATCTCCTTCCCCCTTCTCTTATTTTGGGCTTTAATCTCCTTGACATAGTTTCTAGACTATCCCTCTTAGACCCATGAAAAGACTCTCAGCCTCACCCCAGATCACAGAAATGCATTTTGAAGCCACAGGAGATGCCATGATTTTGCAAAACCCAGCAAGATTGAGGGTGTCCATGTCGGCCAGAGAATGAAGAGACCAGTTCTGTGCCACAGTGAGGAGATCTCTGATGCCAGAGGACAATCTGGCAGGACCACTAAAAATTACAAATGAGCAATGTTTGATGCAACATTCCAAATGGGACACAAAGGCACATGTATGAGGCTGTTTATTAATTTTAAAATTAATTGTATAAGTAAATAATTGAAAGTAGACTAAATGCCCAACAGTAGAATTCAGGTTAAATAAATTGCAGTATTCCCATATAATAAAGTACCATGCCACCATTTTGAAAAATTGAGGCCAGTCTGTAGATACCGACATAGAACCATGTCTAGGATGCATTAATGGAAAAAGTTACATTTTTCTGAATGTATGGTCTACCCTATGATCTAGCAGTTCCACATCTAGATACATACCCAAAAGAAATGAGTACATATTTTGACAAAATGACCTGTACCTAAATATTTATAGTAACTGTATTCGTCATATCCTCAAATTGGTTACAACCCAAATGTCTATCAACAGGGAGAGTGAAAAACAAATGATACAGTATATTCAGACAATGAATTCAGTATAACAATGAAAAATAATGAACTACTAATACATACAGTAAAGTGAATGAACCTTAAAAATATTTACGAGGGAAAGAAACCAGATAGAGTATATACTGTATGATTTAACTTGTAAGAAGTTCAAGGACAGAATGAGGCACCTGGGTGGCTCAGTCAGTAAGCGTCCAACTCGTGGTTTCAGCTCCCTGGGATCGAGCCCCACATCAGGCTCCACACTCAGCGTGGACTCTGCATCAGATTCTCCCCTCTCCTTCTGCCCCTCCCATCCCAGCTAAATAGATAACTCTTTTTAAAAATTCCTTTAAAAAGTTCAAGAACAGGCAAATCAAGTATCAGATGATAGTAGCCAGTGGCTTCCTGTGGTTTATCATGGATTGGGAGGGGTACAAGGAAACTTTCTGGGGTGGAGGAGATGGAAATCTCTTCTCTGTTGACCTGTGTGGTAATCGCAAGAGGGTACACACAGGTAAAATTCTTCAAGCACTACATTTAGGGTTTGTGCATTTTACTGCATGTGAATTTCACCTCAGTTTTTAAAAAGTGCACTTATTTAAGCTCTAGGGAAAAGGGGGGAGAAAAGGAATCTAGAAGAATCTACCCCTATCTGGGGACATAGGACCAGGGGGAGTTCAGGGACTTTTAACTTTTTCTTTTTCTCCTCCTGTATTGATTGAATTTAGGCCATAAAGAACTTTCTTTAGGGCATCTGCATGGCTCAGTTGGTTAAGTAGCTGCTTTCGGCTCGGGTCATGATCTCAGGGTCCTGGGATAGAGTCCCATATCGGGCTCTCTGCTTAGCAGAGAGCCTGCTTCTCCCTCTCCCCCTGCCTGCCTGTGCTCTCTATCTCTCTGTCAAATAAATAAATAAAATCTTTTTTTAAAAAAGAACTTTTTTAATTAAAAAAAATGTTTTTTTAAGGCGAGGTTCTAAGATACAGGTGAAATGGAAGTAAAGAACCATGGGAGCTTTGTCTAATTTATTCTGATGAATGCTGTGTGGCCTGCAAGGCATGGGAGGCTTTTCTTTATCCCGTGTATGAGTATCAACAGGGAGAGTAAAAAATTGTATCAGCTCAGATCATGATCTCAGGGTTGTGGGATCGAGCCCTGCCTCGGGCTTCCCATCTCAAGCCCGGAGGCCTCCCAGGGCTCCTCAGCAGCGACCCCCCCTCTGCGGCCTGCAGCCCTCTTTTCCCATTTTTCCCATTACCCGGGGTTGGAAAGCGAGCTCTCCTGCCCTCACCCTGGACTTTTTTCTCTCCCTCCCTTATCCCTGTTCCTCAGGTGCCTCATTGCATTCTTGGGCGTCTTCTTAATCACACGTAATCGGAAGAAGGCCATTCCATTCGAGCCCTATATTTCCATGGATGCCATGCCAGGTAACGTTGAAACCCCGTGTGTCCCACTGGCCAGCCCGTCCATATAGAATGACTGCTACTTCCTGTTTAAAAAGAGACAACCAGCCGCTGGGTTCGGTACAGGGAAGGTGTGCTGTGCCGTTACGGTGTGACCGTCTCTCTCTCTCTCTTTCTCTCTCTCTCTCTCTCTCTCCCTCTCTCTTTTTTAAAATCTCTCTGTGCCAAATAGGCAATGGTGGAGGCACCTCGGTTGGTTTTGAGCCCATCTTGCCAGTTCCCGTGTTTATTTTAGGATCTCTTTAAAGACAGGCCCGATTCACACCGGGTATACTTGTGATCTGTACATCAGGCTTCATGCCTGCAGAAGGAAAAAAAAAAAAAATCCACTCATCGAAATGGAATGGAATAACCAGAGAGGGGAAGGAAAATAGGATGAATGAAATTCAGAGACTATCGCCTCACTTCTTAGGTGGCACCAGAGCGTGGATTGTTCTGGAAAGCCTAATTTCCCAAGGAGCTGGGGGTTCACACTGAGAAGCACAAGCTCAAATGCCTCTAGCTGGTGACAGTAACAAAGGTGTGACTCCGCAGAGAATGGCACAGAAGGGAGTAGGGGAGTCTGTGGAGAACCAGAGAGTGCCTGCCCTGCCCACAGGGACCCACATTAGGAAGGTTCATGCAGGTGTGCTGAGCTCAGTTCTGTGGGTTGCTGGTGACCACTAGCTTTCACTTTCAGTCAGAATTTTTATTTTAGGTGTAAAGATGGAACTCTCCAGGGGCACCAGGGTGGCTCAGTGGGTTAAAGCCTCTGCCTTTGGCTCAGGTCATGATCCCAGGGTCCTGGGATCGAGCCCCACATCAGGCTCTCTGCTCGGCAGGGAGCCTGCCTACCCCTCTCTCTCTGCCTACTTGTGATTTCTGTCTGTCAAATAAATAAATAAAATCTTTAAAAAAAAATAAAAGATGGAATTCTGCAGAACATAAGCCCCACCCTTCATGAAGACACCCTAATGAGCACACTGTAAGCCCACGGACGACATATAGTACCGCTGACTAAAGTACTCTGGGATACCAGTGTGTTCTCAGAGCCAACTGAGGTACCCCGACTTTAAATGGCCCCAAGGTGTATGTGTCTACTTTTATCTAATTTCCTCATCCTTTGCTATCAAGCTGTCGTCTGTCCTTCATGCTCTTACCAACCCGCCTGTGTATAGCATTTGCGGGTCAAACATCTCATTTGACCCCACTTGTTTGAACTGTACGTAAAATTAGTATAAACAAGCTTTGAGTTGGGGCCTTACGCTTTCTCCTAGGAGTTAAGTGCATGAGCTTTAGTGCATGGACTTTTAAAACATCTAATCGGGCTGCTCAGATGCCTTTTTTTTGCTTACTTCCTTGTTTCTCGGCTGTGTCCCCAATAGATGAGGGCGCTGGATAGCTGAATTCCAGATAGGTGAGGTGTCAACTCTGTGTGTGCAAGTGTGTGTATCTGTGTGTTGGTGTGTTTACAAATTGTGTATGTGTATACATCTAAGTATTTGTGTATGCATATATACAGACGTATCTGCTAGTAGAAAATAGAAGGTAACCTAAGGTAAACTTAGATACCAACATTCTGTGGTCTGTTCGTGGATGTGGCTCTGGGCTCCTCTTTGTACCTTGTGATGGGTGGGAGGTTAGATCTTGACCAAGGGAGATCCCGCCCTGGTGCTGTAGCATGTCAAGACACTTGGGGGTAGACATATTCTCTGCAATGAAAAGTGTGGGCTTGGAGTCCAGGTGGCCTGGATTCAAATCCCAGCTCTACCACCCACCCGTGGTGTGACCTTGGGCATGTCCTTGGACCTCCCAAGACCTCCAACCCTCACTTGTGAATTGGGATTCCTTCTTTCGGGGTAGTGGGATAATATGTTAAAGGCCCCTTGCACAGTGTTTGGGACTTGGTAGATGCCTGGTTAAATTTGATTTCACGTCCCTTTTGCTTTAAAAAAAAAAAAAATCCTTGAAAATTTCAGACACTTGTTTGACCTGATGCCAGGTAGAACATGAAAAATAAAACTGTTTAAAAAAGGGAGGGGGGCACCTGGCTGGCTCAGTCGGAAGAGAGAGAGCCTAAGAGCATCCATGTCGGATCCCGGATCTGTGACTTGGGGTCATGAGTTCGAGCCCCACATTAGGTGGAGAGATCACTTAAATAAATTTTTTTTGAAACTTTAGAAATAAATTAATTAACCAATGAAAATTAAAAAAAAAAAAACACTTCAACAGATTGTCTTTCCTAGCTACTCGGTTTCCCTGGTCAGCATTAGAACCTTGCTTTTGGTCCATCTAGATCAACAGCTCCACAGCAGACAGTAGCTACAGTTCAAGAGGTGTTTAGTTTTCCAAAAAATGTTCTGCATGTCACAACTTAGAGAGGGTTTCAGTAATTCTAGCACGGGAAAGACTTCTAAAAAATGAGAAAAGATAAAGCTGTCCCTGAGAGCTGGGAGCTACCTAGCCCTCCCAGCTGGGCCTCAGTGTCCCTGGCTGACAAAAACCAGCTTCCCAGAACTTCAGCATCAGACAGGGGCACTCCGACCATGAAAGACCAGACACAAACAGGGCCACTCCATTGTCACGTATGAATGCAGACAAAACGTGAACGTTGACCAAACCACGGGGGACTGACACCTCTTTACCAATTACAGCTTGAGCCTACACGGCCTTCTCTCCATCTAGATAAGAATTATTAAGATTCCCAGTTACTAAACTGGTCCCACTTCCCGACAGCATCTAATCCAAACCCTAGCCCAGCTTCCTTAAACCCTCTCCCAAATTGCCTAACACAAATCCTGAATTTTCTAACACCCTCCTACTGAGGCATCCCACAGTTCCCCACGGTGGACAAATCTCTCATGGCAGAGAATGATAAAGCCACATCTGTTAGACTCTAGGTATAATCCTGGTGCTCTTTGGCTGAGGAACTATGAAAAAAATCCAGGAGCTAAAGTGTGCCTGGTGAGCCAACAGGCATCCCTCAACTTCTCCCAAGCGCCACCCCACCAAAAAAATCCAAACCACAGATTCTTAGACCGTACCCTTCCCAATGCTTATGAGCTAAGGCTAGTGCTGTGTGAAAGCATAGAGTCTCCCCAGGCCACTCACGGAGTCACAAGGCCATGTGCTGTGGTGTCCGATCTCAGTTCTGTGACTCTCGGCAAGTAACCTCACCATTCAGAATCCATTTTCTTACCCAGATGAGGAGGATGGGATCTGGGGGGCATTCAGTGGAAGCGCCTAGGAAGGCCGTATAGCACTCCAGCTGAGCGTGGTCCTCAGCGTTCAAACCACCTGAGTTTGAATCCCAGCCTGGCCACTTGCCATCTTGATGACCTCAAGCAACGTACCTGACCTCCAAGTGCCTCGTTTCCCTTATCAGTAGTTATGAGAATCAGAAGAGAGAAAACTTTTCAGCTGGTTAGAGCTGGGTCTGTCCCCAGCTCAACACTCGGTACCTGTTAGCTATTCTCACGCTTGCTGTTGGTACCGTCCTGATCTAAACCCTCAGCCCAGAGTCTGGGCAGAGGGAATAGTCTAGCACCTGCTGTTATTGTCATAGTTTCACAGAGGACACTTGGCGTTCAGTTTCATAGGACAGCCTGGGGGTAAGAGAATTTGAAATCTCCATTCCCTGCCAGGAAGAGAGTTGGCTTCCAAGCCCAGGGCCCATCTGTGGGAGGATTTGCCGAGTAAGACTAACGGAATTAATGATTAAAGTGTTTGTTCTCGACTAAGTAGACATCCAGCAACCCCATGTGCTCAAAAGCAGCAGGTTGTGTCATACCCCCTCTCTGCAGATGAGCGATGTTCAGCGTTAAAGGTCAGATCTCTTTCTCTGAGTGTCACGATGCATTGTGTCCCCGCCAGGTGTCCATGACATGGAAGTTACCCTCTTCTCTCCAGGGGATAATGATCCTAGTTTAATTAGGCAGAAAAGTATTGGCATCTACCACGTTCGAAGCACAGTCATGCTTCCCCTGGGACCCAAGCACATAATCCCGCCTCATTCTAGACCAACCCGGGCTTCTCTTGACAGGGACTGGTCTGTGTGCCTGTTTCCTGAAGATTTGTCCCTGTTGCTTGGCAACCATAATATTTCTAGCATACATTTATGGTTGTTCTTTTTTCAATCTAAAGCATTCAGGAGCTTGGCAAGGCACGTGATTAGCGCCCGAGCACTGTAATCAGGCCGTGGTAGGGTAGAGGGAGATGCAGCATCCTTGGGCCCCCTTGCCCCATAATGATTTGGAGAACATGGATTTCATTTCAGGTATGCAAAACATGCATGACAAGGGAATGACAGTTCAGCCTGACCTCAAAGCTTCTTTTTCCTATGGGGCCCTGGAAAACAACGACAACGTTTCAGAGATCTACGCTCCTGCCACGCTGCCCATCATGCAAGAGGAACACAGCTCCGGGGGTGCCTCTGGGGTGCCCTACCGAGTCCTGGAACACACCAAGAAGGAATGAGCCCGCCTTGAAGGAGACTGCCCTTCCCTCCATTTATAACTGCTCTCAAGCCAGGCCGACAGTGAGCAGTTCGACCCTGAATTCTAAAGTTTGCCTTTCAAGTTCTTACTTTTTTTAAACCGAGAACTCTCTAGAAGGGGATCTCGGAGACCTTTGTCTCTGGCAAAGAATGTATTATCTTGGTCTCAGAGGTTTTAGATGACCGGGGTGGGGGGTGGCGGCGGGGATAAAAGCTGTATTCCCCCTTCCCCGGGGTCGGAGGGAGTGCGGAGTTCAGACTCTGCCAGGTTCTGTCCAGCCCGCTTGGGAAAGCAGTCATGATCCCTGAGGATGGTAACTGAGCTTCCTCTGGCGGTGACCAAAGATTGCCGCGTTCCTCGGGGCTAAAGCAAGGCAGACATTCCGCTCTCACTTTCCACATCCCGTGAAAGGCTAGAGACCTCAGAATCTAATCTTCCCTTGCCTGATCCTCCCCATCTCACTCAACATCCCACATTTCCGCTAACATCTGTGCTGTCATCCCAAAGCATAGTAAAGCCAGCCCTGGGAACATCCTATCATTCACCTGTAGAAAATACACTTCTGCCTTCCAGTGGTTTGTGCCCTTCTGGAGAAAACATGCTTGGTGTGTTTGTATTAGATCTGCTCTGAAAACTAATTTGGTTTTGGTTCTGTGAACTATGTAATTGCTTTTCTCCTCCCAACCCCCCCCCACCCCGGGTTAAGAGTTAAGAGAAGGAGGGAAATAAGGACAGGAGCAGGGGTAATGATGCGTTAGCCCATAAAGGAAGAAAAATCCCTTTTCATCTTACAAAAGGTGATTGTACCACTTATAAAAGGATAGGCAGAAAACCTGGCTGTTTCATGGGTGTGTTCCTGCCCACCAGTGCCCTCTGGAAGGCTTGGGGTTGTGTACTGCAGAGACAGCCTCCATCCTCTCTCCATCAAACCAAACTTGAATTACTGGTTCATTTCCTTGGAGTTGACCAAGACCCTTTAGGTCACACCATGTGCGTATGTCTGGGAAAGCAAGCATTCTTGGTAAGGGATTGCTGCTTTCTTTCTGGACTTCTGAGAATGACAGAAGGGTTTGAGGACTTGAGCATAATGATCCCCTAGGGAGTGTGTTTAAAATGCAGATTCCTACACCTCTACACCCATTCCTCTATGGGAATGACGGGGAGGAAAAAGAGTCCACATTCTTAATGGACAGCAGGGTCATTCTGATGCAGGCGATCCAAGGAGCACACACCTTGAAATTGAGAGAGATGGGCTGCGAAAACCTCCTGGTTGGGAGGGGTGCCACACCCCTCCTGGAAAGTTGTTATTACCCCAACTTGTTTCCTGTCTAGGGCTCATTTAGCAGGTCAAATAATTCCCATAGGATCCAAGGCATTTATCCATCCCATGATTGCTACTTAGATCGACACTTACTGTTTCCCTAGGCACTCTTTAAATAATAGGCGAGATAACAGTGTTAATAGACCAGTGTTGATAGATCATTAACCTTTATGGATTGTGCTTCATATCGATTTACTACCTTGACTTCGAAAACTGGCATCTGTTGCTTGTGATAACCACTCCGGTATTGTGTCTGACGTGCCTAAGAAGGCAGCAATGACCTTTTTTCTTCAGGATACGTATCCACTCAGTTCAACAATATTTGTGATGCATTTGCTGTGTTTTATTGAGCATTTGGATGGGGGCGCCTGGGTGGCTCAATTGGTTAAGTGTCTGCCTTTGGCTCAGTCCCCTGTCAGGCTCCCTGCTCGGTGGGGAGTCTGCTACTCCCTCTCCCTGTGCCCCCCTCTCCACTCATGTGTGATCTCTCTCTCTCTCTCTCTCTCTCTCACTCTTGCTCTCTCAAGTGAATGGGTAAAATCTTTTAAAAAACTAAATAAATAAGCATTTGGATGGTGAGGGCTACAAAGAACAGCCTTGGTCTCTGCCCTGCAGACCCGCAATGGAAGATACAACAGGGAGGTTTGGAGGGGGGCACAGAGCAACCATGGGCCACAGAAAAAGGACAGTTAGGGGAGCCCTGCTAAAGGTCAGGCCCAAGCCCAGAGCAGGTTATTCAGAACCCAAGATGATTTGGGGGCACCTGGCTGCCTCAGTCGGTTGGGCATGTGACTCTTAATCTCTGGGTCATGAGTTCAAGCCCCATGTGTGGTATAGATTTTACTTAAAAATGTTTTAAATTTTTTAATTAATTAAAAAAAAGAATTGGTGATGATTTGGGCTTTGCTCATCAATGGGGGCAAATCTTGCAAAGATGTGAGTAGGGTGACCACCTCCCCCTGCCCCCGTCAGAGGGGCCAGCATTTGCAAAGGGGCAGAGGTGGGGAGTGGGTGTTGGCAAAGAAAAGAGAGGTAGAGAGGGTGGTGGGAGATGATCTGGAAAGATAAGCAGTGGATGCCCAGTCATGCAGGTCTCGAATGCCAGCTAGAGGAGATCAAGGTGTATCTCAGAGAGCATGGGAGCCATTGATGATTCATAAGAGAGAACGGCAGGATCAACACTGATTGGAAAGGAAGCTTTATGCCGAGTATAGGGAATCTGAAGGGACAGTAAAAGTCACTTTTCAAGGTCAAGCTGTAAGCCCACCAGAACAAAACAAAAAAGGGGAATTAAAACCTGGTTTTGCTGTTCTTCAGATTTTCCAAGTGACTTTTCTAAGGTGGGCGAGATGAGGGCAGAGTGGATAAATGGAAGATGAGCAGGGGCGCCTGGGGGGCTGTCATTAAGCATCTGCCTTTGGCTCAGGTCATGATCCTGGGGTCCTGGGATTGAGCCCCTCATTGGGCTCCCTGCTCGGCAGGAAGCCTGCTTCTCCCTCTCCCACTGCTGCTCCCCCTGCTTATGCTCTCTCTCTCTGTGTCAATTAAATAAATAAATAAAATCTTTAAAAAAAAAAAAAAAAAAAGGAGGGAAGGTGAGCAGGGAAGCCATCTCAGTGTGTCAGACCAGGTGATCATTCTGGAGTGTTATGTGCTCCAACCTCACTCTGCCCCTTCCCTTTTTTGGTTATGCGCCTTTTGGTCTCAAGCCAGGCAAGAATGAGAGGAATGGATAAAAGCGTGTTTCAGTTTCAGGTCAGCTGACTGTCATGCTTTCGGTACCACCAGCCCCCACCTCTGGGGCCTGGGCCACCTCTGCCTGCAGGTTGTGGGTGATGGCATTGTCCTCTGAAGCTGAGCACAGGAAGTCTGAGCAGAGATCGCAGGACAGTTTCCTGATGGGAAGCGGGGGGTAGGCCCCTGGGGACTCTGGGAGAGCAGCCGATCTGGGGCCTTGGACTCCAGAGTTCTGAGTCTGTCTGGGGCTGTCTTCTCCCACCCTTTGTCTCCAAGTAGAAATGGACTGTTTGCTGGTGGCACTTGCTGTTAGGACAGGGGAGGTGGGGAGGATATCAACTTTTTACTCACAGCCCAGTTTCTTTATTTTTTTCTCCTGGCTCTGGAATGCTCCAAGCCATGTTAAGAAGCATGCCTCTCTCTATTTCCTAGCAGCCAGTACCAAAGCAAGCTCACCAAACTTGGGTTCAAACTTCCCATCATTCCCTGGTCTTCCTCTCTGCACTCCACTCTGTCCTCCTCTTCTAAAGACTGGGACTCTGGGTTCTCTAATCAGACATTAGAACCAATTCCAAGACTGGTCCCAGTGGGCTTTAATGAGAGCTCAGACCCTCCCCGGACCCCTCCCTTGAAGCCACAGATCTGATGAGGCCATTGCATTAAGCTTCAGGTCATGTAGGGTCTTTGCAGCGTGAAACTGATTGCTGTGTAGGGAAGGGAGGACCAACGTTTCCACTGCTTTTCCAGGGGAAACCAGCCAGCTTGGTGGTACTGGTATACACAGGACATCCATCAGGGTAGTGCTGGAGACCCTCCACCGCTCCCTCTTGTGAATTCCATATCTGGTCCAACAGTGGCTGATAAGCAAAAAAAGAAAAAAAGAACTGCGTGTTTCTCTGAGAAGCTGTGTAACTGAAGTCACCTTAGAATATATTCTATGTGGATGCTTATATTTTGTTAACTCCATGACTGATATAGCATGTCTTATTTTTCAAAAAATGTATGTGTTAGGTGCAAATAATATTATGAAGTGGTATTTAATTAAAAAAAGACCATGTGACACCTATTCAGTTCAAGTCTTATGTTTGGCTAATACTTCCTCAAGTTGTCGGGAATAGTGCTGTCCAGCATAACTTTCAGCAGTGACGGAAGGTTCTGTTCTGTGTCTGCCACCAAGGACCACAGCCACTAACCACATGTGGCTATCGAGCGCTTTAAATGTGGCAAGTGCAACCTAGACACTAGATTTTTAATTTTATTTAAATTTAATCAAATTCGAATACCACACATAGCTAGTGGCTCCTGTAGTAATACGGTCCTAGAGATGCCCGTGATTGCAGTGAAGGCTGAATTAAACACTTTATTTTTGTTTTTCCTGCAGTAGTTATGGCTATAGACTTTGTAGCTAATTGCTTAAGTTTGATTCCAACTCCGTTATTAGCTGTGTGGCAATGGCAAGTTACTGGTAACTCTCTAAGCCTCATCTGTGACATCTGTGAGACAGGGACAGTAACAGGATCAACCTAAGGGTTATTATGAGGCTCAGATGAGCTAAGAGGTGTGAAGTCTTGCAACTATGTTTAGCATCCCATCAGGTTGTTACATTATGCTGAAGCAAGGGGGCGTCCTAACCGCAGGAGCTTCTGTCCCCAGGGAGTTGAGGTCATTGGACTTCCCGTTGTGGATGTCTTTGCCCACCTCCTTGTGTGACTGGACTTTATGGAGACTGAACAATTAGTAAGTCAGTTTTTAGCCCCTTCCCTCTCCCGGGGTTGGAGGGCGGGGCTGAAAATTCCCATCTTCTAATCAGGATTTGGTTTTTCTAGTGAGCAGCCCACCCAGGAGCCATCCAAGAGCCCACACGGCATCAAAATATGCAGGGTGCCTGGGTGGCTCCGTCACAGTTGGGCATCTACCTTTGGCTCGGGTTATGATTCCGGGGTCCCTGGATCAAGCCCCACTTCAGGCTCCCTGCTCACCGGGGAGTCTGCTTCTCCCTCTCCCTTTGCCCCTCCCCCGGCTCGTGCTCTCTCTCACTCTCTCTCAAATAAATAAATAAAATCTTAAAAAAAAAAAAAAAAACCAGGGGCGCCTGGGTGGCTCAGTGGGTTAAGCCTCTGCCTTCAGCTCAGGTCATGATCTCAGGGTCCTGGGATCGAGCCCCACATCAGGCTCTCTGTTTGGCAGGGAGCCTGCTTCCTCCACTCTCTCTCTGCCTGCCTCTCTGCCTACTTGTGGTCTTTCTCTAAAAAAAGAAAAAAAAAAAAAGAAAAAAATACACTCCTAGTGCTCGTATCACTCACAAACTTATAAAGTTCAGGGGCCCTGAGTCAGGAACAAGGTCAAAGACAATTTTAGAACGAGAGTTGCTCTGAGTGTTCTTACCACTGAGGAAATCACAAGGGTTTTAGGAGCTCTGTGCCAGCGACAGGGTGCAGAGACCAATATGTGCATTTTCCGTTATCTCACAGCGCCCTTATAAAAAGAGAGCTCCCTCGCCCCTTCCATCAAGTGAGGACACGGCGAGAAGACCTGAACCAGGGAGCAGGTTCTCACCAGATTGAACCTGCTGGCACCTTGATCTTGGAATTCCCAGCCCCCAGTATTGTGAGAACTAAATGCTCGTTTGTTGAAGCCACTCAGTCTATGGAAGTGTTTGTTACAGCAGCCTGAATGGACCAAGAGGCCAGTAGAATGAGAGAAAATTCTCATCGCGGGGCAAACATTGCAGGTTGCCTTCTCCTGTTGATGCAGAAATGTGGATCTTGAAGAGGGCACCCTAGAAACAGTTGTGTGCTTAATTCTCAAGATTACTTTATAAGTTAAAACAAAACAAAACAAAACCTCCGCAAAGCCCATCTCTAATTCCCCAGAAACCTGTTGGTCATGAAAACAACAAGACCAGAAATCTATCTTTGCAGGTGTCCCTTGCACTCTGATCTGTGTAAGCATCCCAGACTGATTGAGGCAACTACACAGCTGTCTTATCCTTTTGCCAAAATGTCATCTACCGAAATGTTCAAGTCGCAGACATTTCCCTTCACGTGAATGACACTAAGTGTCTTTGCATGTGTTTATACATATTTGTGTTTCCTTTTCTGTGAACTGTCCACAGTCTTGGCCCACAGTCTATGGCTCTGTGGGCCTCTGAGGGCCTTGAACATACTATTTGTATTTTGCGTTGATTAACCCTTTCTTTGTGACGTGAACTGAAAATAGTCCCCAAAGTTTGCTATTTGCTTTTTGATTTGCTTTTAGTTTTTTTTGCTATGAGAAAAACCTTTTTTGTTTGTTTTATGTATTTTATTTTACATATAATCCAATTATTTCTAAAAAATATGCCCTTTTAGGAGCACCCGGGTGGCACAGTCAGTTAAGTGTCTGACTTTTGGTTTCAGCTCAGGTTGTGATCTCAGTTTTGTGGGATCAAGTGCCACGTAGGGCTCTGCGCTCAATGGGGAGTCTGCTTGGGATTCTTTCTCCCCTCCCCCTTCACCCTCCCAAAATAAATAAATCTTTTAAAATTTTTTTAAAAATATGTCCTTTTCTATGTATTTTATAAACATAATTGAGATGCCATTTCTATAATATTTTAAATTTCTCTATTTTTCTGGACTCTCCACTCTGTTCCACTGAACCGTCTGCCTATCCATTCACCACTGATACGCTGTTTAAATTATTGAGGGTTTTAACTAAGGCTGTGCTTCTGTATCTGGTAGGGCAAGTCTCCTCTCATTGTTCTTACTCATACTTCATATTTTACCAAATAAGGACATCGAAAGGAAAAAAAATACCCTTCCATATTACCATTTCATTAAAACAGGATATTGACACCCAAATGGTAAGAAGGGCAAAATCTCACAGTAACGGATAATCCTTTAAGCTGAATAATTTAGCTTTTTGAAAAACTGTAGGACAGCGTCATGATTGGCCTCATTTGGTTGCAGGCCCATCAGATGACACCGGCATTAGGGAACCAGAGTTGGTTTGATTGTGACTCAAATGTGGGGTTGCACATGTTGGGAAAGGGGGGCCCTCAGAGGGATTCGCCAGCCAGTTAGCTCCAGGCGCGGGACTAGAACCCGGGTCTTCAGATCTCTGGCCTCTTCCTCTTCTATCGCACCATTCAGTCCCGCCACAGCCTATGCTCCACAACCACCACCATTTCCTGAGCTCATCCTCTAACCGCATTGTCTCGTTCCCTCCTTGCAACAGCTCTACAAGGAAGCTGCTCGGTCCTTGTTTTACAGACACAGAAACAAAGGCTCAAAGAAATTCAGCCATTTGCTCAGGGCCACTTGGCATGTAAGTGGCAGAACCTGGATTCAAACCCAGATATACCTGACCCCAGAGTCTCTCCAGGTATTTTAAAGATTTTATTTATGTGTCAGAGAGAGAGAGAGAAGGCACAAGCAGGCAGAGCGGCAGGCAGAGGCAGAGGGAAAAGCAGGCTCCCTTATGAGCAAGGAGCCCGATGTGGGACTCAATCCCAGGACCCTGGGATCATGACCTGAGCCGAAGGCAGCAGCTTAACTGACTGAGCCACCCAGGCATCCCTCTCTCCAGGTATTTTAAATCCAGTGCTTGCTATATCAATAGGCAATAATGCTTTTACTTCTCAATACTTTATTCATTGTTCAGCATTTGAGTGTAACTGTCCCTGAGTCTGCAGTGGTGTGAGAGCATCGGCTTGTCCATCTTCACGGTGGCCTGGGACACGCCATCTTTCTTTCCCTTGGAGCACTTAGTACCTAAGTAAATCAATCAGGGTCCAATCAGGAGACCAGAACCACACCCATTACTGGAAAAGAGAACTGAACAGAAAGAGTTGGTGATTAGGTAGAAGAAAAGGGATGGAGAGAATGCCGAGGTATCATAGAGGCAACAAGCAAGGGCTGGGGGAAGATGAGGAAGAGGGTGGAATTATTAAAACTTAGATGTTCTGTCTAAAGGAGGGGCCCTTGCGAAGCCGAACCTCAGAGACGTTGAAACCAAGGCTGGTGCCATGTCTCTGGGTTGAAGGAGAGGTCTGACGGAATTGGGACCCAATCCACAAGGCCATGGACAGCTCCAGCTCACTTCCTCAGAGATTTAAAAAAAAAAAAAAAAATCCCTCCTCACATTCAGGGGACAGTACGCCTTGGTTTGGGTCCACAGATCCAGACAACTGCGAAGGAGATCCACACCAACTCTCCACAGAAAGCAAGACAGCTCTTTATTCCTAACTGGGAGCTGGTGATCAAGAATCACAAGGCATTTGAGGAAACCCATCAGCACGACAGGGAAAGACAAATGAGTGAGATGAAACAGAAGACAGGATACTGTAGATAAAGAGGTCCATGGTCCACAAGGGTTGTTTAAATTATTATCTCGATTTTTATGTATGCTTGAAATTTTCATCATAAAATGTGGGGAAAATTTTTTTTAAGTGAAAGAGAGGTTTTGAGCACTGATTATGTGCTAGGAACCTTCATGCACCAATGAACAAAAGGGAGAGTCCATGCAAAGGAGTCAGAGCACGGGGCACATAGTATGAGAAGAGTTAGTATGAGAGTGTTAGAGTGCAGGGATCCATGAGGAAATGCCACAGGGTCAGGACTAAGGAGGAGGCGAGAGAACCAGGGAAGGCTGTGGAAGCAGGGAGGGTGGCCCCAGAGGGTGGGCCTAGCTTGACCCGGTGCCCAGGGCGGGCCACGAGGAAAGAAAAGAGTTCAGAGGAAGGCAGAGACCAAGGATTTTTCCAATCCAAACTAGGATGGCTGCAGAGACAGCTCCCCAACTTCCAGAACCCAGCACAAAGTGAAAATGCAGGGATCCCTTGCTCAAAGAGCAGGAAAATTACCATCAAAGGCACAACTTTTTACCATTCACTTTTTATTTCATGCAATACCCATTTTTAAAAAAGATTTTATTTATTTTATTTGACAGAGATCACAAGTAGGCAGAGAGGCAGACAGAGAGAGAGGGGGAGAAGCAGACTCCTCGCCAAGCAGAGAGCCCGATGCGGGTCTCAATCCCAGGACGCTGGGATCATGACCTGAGCCGAAGGCAGAGGCTTTAACCCACTGAGCCACCCAGGCCCCCGCAATACCCATTTTAAATGTAAGCAGAAGAGCGCTTCTCTCGTATGGGAATTGCTGATATTAGACGTCTTGTACTTCATCGCCTATACATGAAGACGTATTTTGTTCTTATCAGGACAGTGGAAAGCCTGCACAAGGCGAACTCAACTGTTGGTATTTTCACGTATTGATATGCACACATTCTACCCCTTCCTGAGTGGGATTAGTGCCCTTACACGAAGAGGCCAGAGAGACAGCTCGCCCTCTCCCTACCCTGTGAGGGCATGGAAGAAGACAGCCATCACCAGACAGAGGGCGGTCATCAGAACCCGACCACGCTGGCGCCGTGACTGTGGGCTTCCAGCCTCCAGAACTGAGAAATTGATGTCTGTTCTTGATAAGCCACCTGCTTTATGGTATTTTATTATAGCAACCAGAACCGATTAAGACAGCAAGTCATTAAGCTATTTTCTCTCGGCTCCAAACCTGTCCTTCTCGGGGAAGGCATTGGGATGCTGGGGCTGGAACCCCACATGCCACCTTTCCGCTGGGCCAGCTGCCCCCTGCCCGCCTGTGAGGGGGACTGTGAGGCTGCAGGAAGAAGGGGCTCGCTCCTTCCTATTTCCTGTCCCTGTGCGCATTTTCCAGGGACACTTCCTCCCCTTGCAGAGCAGCAATGGAGTCTAGTTTTCCAGTTCTTTCCAACACTTGCACGAGCAGCTTCGTGGCCCCCACTCCCCAGAGACATCAGCATGCCCTCCTTCAGGTGGGGGGCCCAACCTTGATGGGGCCCCTCCTCTTGCTTTGTTTCAACGGCTTTATTGACATAATTCACACACCATACAACACGCTCTTTAAATTATACATGCCTAGGTGGCTCAGTGGGTTGAGCCTCTGCCTTCAGCTCAGGTCATGATCTCAGGGTCCTGGGATCAAGTCCCAACATCGGGCTCTCTGCTCGGCAGGGGGCCTGCTTCTCCTCCATCTCTCTCACCTGCCTCTCTGCCTACTTGTGATCTCTCTGTCAAATAAATAAATAAAATCTTTAAAAAAAATTTTTTTTAAATTATACACCTCAATGGTTTTTAGTCTATCCACAAATATGTGTGACTGTCATCACAGTCCATTGGAGAACATTTTCAGCCCCTCCAAAAGAAACAGTGAAGTGCACACACGTAGGCGAGGATGTGGAGCCGTGGGAACCCTCGTGCACCTGCAGGGGGGGAATGTAAAATGTGCAGCCTCTGTGGCAAACCTTGCGGTGATTTCTCCCAAAACTAAAACTAGATTGCCAGGTGATCCAGAAAGGCCCCTTCTGGGCATATACACACAAGAACTGAAAGCAGGGACTCAGATATGAACACACCTAGGTTCAGAGTAGCTTTCTTCAAGACAGCTTAAAGATGGAAGGCGCTCAAGCCGTCCATCAGCGGACCAGTGGACAGATGACATGTGGTGTATGCGTGGATTACTCAGCCTGAAAAGGAAGGACATACTGACACGTGCAGGACATGGCCAGACTTTGCAGACAGTGTGCTGAGTAAATAAGCCAGACACAAGAGGACAAATACTGTGTGATTCTACTGGTATGAGGAGCTGCTAATCCCCCCGCTTTGTTTTTTAAGATTTTATTTATTTGACAGAGAGATCACAAGTAGGCAGAAGTAGGCAAAGAGAGGAGGAAGCAGGCTCCCCGCTGAGCAGAGAGCCCGATGTGGGACTCGATCCCAGGACCCTGAGATCGTGACCTGAGCTGAAGGCAGAGGCTCAGCCCACTGAGCCTTTCAATAAACTGTTTGAGCCTCAAAACTGTCTTAGGAGGGAGGTACCACTGTTATTTCCAGGTAGCTGAAGAGAAAAGTGTGTGAGATTTGCTCAAGGTTCAACAACTAGTCAGTAGCACAAGCCGGATGTGAGTGCAGTTTTCCAAAGACTTTTAGGGAAAATGCCTGCCATCCTGAGATTGGCTCTCTGGAATCCTGCTGCAGTTTGAGGGGTGTGGGAAGGGGGAGACAGGAAGGAGGTGGTATAAAAATGGTAAAACTTTTCTGAAATGTATTTGAAAATATCCATGCCCTGACATTCTCTTCCAGAAAAAAAAACTACAATAATCAAAACAGTTTCTATTAACAGCTGGATCCATGAAACAGAAGAAATAACCAGAAATATATATGTACTGTGTTTTTATTTTTATTTATTTATTTATTTATTTTTTAATTTATTTATTTGACACGAGAGAGAGATCACGAGTAGGCAGAGAGGCCGGCAGAGAAAGAGGGGGAAGCAGGTTCCCCACCGAGCAGGGATCCCAATGCGGGGCTCAATCCCAGGACCCTGGGATTATGACCCGAGCCGAAGGCAGAGGCTTAACCCACTGAGCCATCCAGGTGCCCCTATTTTTATTTTTTTTTAAGATTTTATTTATTTATTTACTTATTTGAGAGAGAGAGAGAAAACATGAGAGGAGAGAGGTCAGTGGGAGAAGCAAACTCCCCGCTGAGCAGAGAGCCAGATGTGGAACTCAATCCCAGGGCTTTAGGATCATGACCTGACCCGAAGGCAGTTGCTTAACCAACTGAGCCACCCAGGTGCCCTGTGTTTTTATATATACTAAATTGTATACATACAAGCAGTGGGTTAAATGGATCCTTTAATCATTAATGTTACTATCATTGAAAAAAGAATTTAAGGGGCACCTGGCTGGTTCAATAGGTAGAGCACAGGACTCTTGATCTCAGGGTTATGAGTTCAAACCCCATGTTAGGTGTAGAAATTACTTAAAGATTTTTAAAATATCTATGAAAAAAAGAATTTAGGTCAGAGTCTTACCTCATATTTTTATACTAAAATAAATTTCACTTGAACTAAAGTGGTAAATATAAAAAATAGAAATCATCCCCCAAAATGAAGGTCCCTATTAATGAGATGCCTGTAAGAAAGAAAGCGAGGGAAGAAATTATGAGGGTAAAAGATACATTTACCTTCAAACGAAACTTTAAAAACATCTATATATCAAAGAAGAAGAACAAGAAGGAGAAGGAGAAGAAAGAAAAAATTCAAAAGGAAAGACACAAACTAAGAAAAAATGCCAACAGGGGCACATGGGGGGCACAAGCAGTTGAGTGTCCAGCTTTTGGTTTCAGCTCAGGTCATGATCTCAGGGTCATCAGATTGAGTCCTGTGTCAGGTTCTGGGATCGGCAAGGACTCTGCTTGAGACACTCCCTCTCCCTCTGCCCTCCCATCCACCACTCTCTCTATCTCAAATAAATAAATCTTAAAAAAAAAAAAAAGGAAAATGTCAACAAGTATGATCATCACAGGATTACTACCTTCAGTATAGATGTTCTTACAATCAATCATACAACGTTGATAGCTCATAATTACACATGAAAAAGTGTTCATCCTCTCCAGTAGTCAAGATGTCACAGAGTTGTTTCTGCTGACCAAACAGGAAAGGCTTTTAAAATTTAATACAAAATACGATGTTATTAACAACGTGGTAAGATGTACACTGAGGATGTGGGAGTATATGATTTGTACAACTTACTGAAATGCATTTTGTCAATTTCCAAGAAGAGTTTTACAAATGTTCATGCCTCTTTGCCTAGTAACCTCTTCTGGGAAATTTGCTAAGGGAAAAAAAAATCATAAATGTAACAATATATTTATATATAAAGTATACTTATATATATATTTGTTGAGGGCACCTGGGGGGCTCAGTTGGTCAAGCAAGCAGCTGACTCTTGATTTCACTCAGGTCATGATCTCAGGGTCCTGGGATCAAGCTCTCCATCAGCCTCTGTGCTCAGCAGGGAGTCAGCTTATGATTCTCTTTCCCTTTCCCTCTGCCCCTCCTTCACCCCACATGGGCGCACACTCATGCTCTCTCACTCTCTCTCTCAAATAAATAAATCTTTTTTTAAAAGGCGTTTGTTGTTTAGTTAATTATAGAAGAGAAAATCCTAAAAAAAACTTGATTCCAACAATGAACAATTAGATGAATAATGGAATATACACAATGCAATATCACATAGCCATCAAAAAACATACTTCAGAATAATATCTTACAACACAGAGAAACCTTGCAATGTAATGTGAAGCAAAATAAGTGGGAGATCCAAACTGAATGATTCTAATGATATACCTCATCTTACTAAAGAGATTAGAAGGAAATATACCAAAGTATTGAATAGTGGTGCTCCCTAGACCATGAGGTTGTGAGTGATTTTCGTATTTATCCTTTGTTTTCAAAATTATCTATATAGGGCAAGACTAATTTTTATAATGGGAAAATTAAAAATATCAAAAATATACACGATGCATGGCCCAACCAATGTTGAATGTGGTGCTAGTAAGAAGGTCCACTCCTCCCGTAAGTGACTGGATCCTGTTGCAACTCTCTTGTTGGGGGCATGACTGATTTTCCAGGAGCGGGAGACAAACGAGGATGTTATGAGGGAAGCTGGTTAATTTAAGGCTCTTCAGTTAAAGGTACCATCTGTGAGGCAAATCCCATAGGAGATCTAGAGTGTGTGGCAGACTGGGAATTTGAATATCTAGTAAACCCAGATGCACACTAATGAGCCTGAAGGGTGGAAGGGAAAAGATAGAGAGACCAATTGAATTGGCAGGCAGGCTTCTATATTTAGTCCTCTTCCTTTTTCACTATGTGCTCTCCCATAATCAGAAGCAGCTCTATTTCCTCCCTCCCTTCCTCTCTTCCACATTTATTGAGCACTTACTAGTATCAGAACCAGATATTGTTAAAGGAGCTAAGGATATATCAATGAACAGACTAGATGGTGGGATGACTTAAAGGGTATATCAGTGGGGATTTGGTTTGGCTGTGATAGACACCTAGCAATATTTCTCTCCCAAGTGAAGGCAGTCTAGATATAGGCAACTCAGGGCTGGCATGGCAGTTCCAATATCACAAGGGATTCAGGCTCCTCATCTTTTTGATCCACCATCTCAGCATTCAATCTTCAGGGTTACTTCTTGATCCAAAATGGCTGCTGGGGCTCCAGCCATCACATTCACATCACAGGCTAGAAGAAAGAGAAATGGTAGAAGAACAAAGAGGGACCTCTTCCCAGCTAAGTCAGCTTCTTTTTGCTCATATCTCATTGAGCAAAATTAACTCACACATAGCTGCAAAGGAGGCAAAATACTGCTGCCTTGAATAAAACTTAATTATAAACTGATTATAAACCAACTAGTATTTACTGAGCATCTGTTCTGTGTCTGGCACTTTATAAAACAACCCTGCAAAGCAGGTATCATCGATGTCATTTGACGCATGAGAAAAGTAAGGTTTAGTAGGTTTAATGAGCCTGCTCAATGACCACAGAACTATTTAATAGTGGAGCTGATCCCCTAAATCCCAGGCTCTTTCCACTATATTTTGCTACATTTCCATAAGCAACTCAAAGGGTAGAAGAAAGTTCCTCAGTCTTGTCATTATCCATATTTAAAGCAGGCCACTTCTTTTTTTTCTATTTAAAATACATTGAGGGGGCGCCTGGGTGGTTCAGTCAGTTAAGCGTCTACCTTTGGCTCAGGTCATGATCCCAGGGTCCTAGGATCGTGTCCTACCTTGGGCTCCTTGCTAAGCGGGGAACCTGCTTCTCTCTCTGCCTGATGCTTCCCCTGCTTGTGTCCTCTCTCTCTCTAAAAATAAGTAAATAAAATCTTTTTTTTTTAAAGGGAGTTAAAAAAATAAAAAAGAATCCATTGATACCGTGCAGCCAACGAAGAGTCAAGATAGATCTGTATAAAAGCAGGGCTTTGGCCTGTTTCATTCACTGCTATATTCCCAATGCCCTGACCAGTGCCTGGCAAGTGGCAGATATCCAATAAATATGTGTTGAATGTACAGTGTGGAAAGAAATTCCCCATAAGCCCTGAATGTGCTCTCATGCCCTTTTCTACTCAATCCAACCCCTCAGAAGTAGAAACTATTCTGATTGTATCACCAGAGATGAGTTTTGCCTGAATGCCTTGAATGTTTTATGAATGGAATGACATCCACAACTCTTTGGTATCTGGTTTCTTTTGCTCAACCATTTTTTTTTTTTTTGAGATGTATCTATGTTGTTGTGGGTATCAGTAGTTCATTCCTTTTTATGACTGTGTACTATTTCCTTGTTTGACTATACCATAGTTTCTCCATTCTTCTTTTGACAGATATTTGGAATATTTCCAGTTTGAGGATATTACAAATAAAGATATTAAGAGCGGTGCGTGTGTATACCTACACTTACATTTCTCTTGAGTGTCTAAGTAGGAGCAGAATTTCTGGGTAATAGGGGAGGTGTACATGTAGACTGTTAAACTGGCAAACGATTTCCAAGAATGGCTGTATTTTTTCCACCAGCAATGTATGAGTGTGAGAAAGAGATCTTTGACTACTTCTGTTACCTCCATAATGACTTCTTAAAAGTATTGACTTTTAAATCTAATCAAAGGAAACTCACAAAATTTGGAATGAAATAGCCTGTCTGGAAACTCTCCTGAAAGGCAGGCATTAAGCTGCTAAGAATCAATAGGTTCTGGGGCGCCTGGGTGGCTCAGTGGATTGAGCCTCTGCCTTCGGCTCTGGTCATGATCTCAGGGTCCTGGCATCGAGCCCCACATCGGGCTCTCTGCTCATCGGGGAGCCTGCTTCTCCCTCCTGAGTCTCTGCCTACTTGTGATCTCTCTGTCAAATAAATAGATTAAATTAAACTAAAAAAAAAACTTTAAAAAGCTTCTCCCTCCTGAGTCTCTGCCTACTTGTGATCTCTCTGTCAAATAAATAGATTAAATTAAACTAAAAAAAAACTTTAAAAAGAATCAACAGGTTCTGCTTGCGTTTTCCAGGACAGCAAAATGCTTATCCACTTTGCCACAGCCTTCAATGAACTGAGCCACGAGGGATCAGGTTCTCGTTCTCTTTTTTTTCCTCCGCCTGTGACTCAGACCACAGGAGAAGAAGGGAGTGTTAGAAATACGAAACTGTGTAAAGTTCATTCATAAGAACCACTTATTTTAGGGGTGTGCCCAGCACCTTGCCGGACACAATGGAAAAGAGGAAAGATGTGCAAGTTTCCATTCTTGTTCTCTAGTTGCTTACAACCTAGCTGATGGATACGAGGTGGCAACCCTCTCTGCCTACCCCGTGAAGACCTGACACTGTTCTGGATTCTGTCCTTCGCTCTTGCTGCACTCTACTCCACTCGCTCTTCTCATCTCATCCAAGCGCATGATTTCAACTACGCATCACACTTCCCTTCCAAATCACCACGCCCAGTCCGACCTCACCTTGGGCTCCAGACCTAGGTCTTCCAAATGCTTCCATCCTCAACTCCTCTCAAATCAGCAAATTTTGTTAACTTTCCCTTTAGAATACAGTGGTGTGGCGGGGGCAGGGTGGTGCCTGGGTGGCTCAGTCGGTTAAACATCTGCCTTCGGCTCAGGTCATGATCCCGGGGTCCTAGGATCGAGCCCCACATCGGGCTCCCTGCTTGTCGAGGAGTCTGCTTCTCCCCCTTTCTCTGCCCCCCTTTCCATCTGTGTGTTCGCACTCTCTCTCTCTCTCTCTCAAGTAAAAAATAATAATAAAATCTAGAAAAAAATTGAATACAGTCAGGATCATACTATTTTTCATAAATGCTTCCCTGCGACCCTGGTCGAAGGTACTATCACCCCTGGTCTGCAATACTGTCATAGCTTTACCAAACCAGTATGACTCTCTAATTGCCAGTGCCTGCTCTGTAATAGACAGAGCAGGTAATAGACACTTGATTTACCTTTGGTGAATGTAACTATCAGGGTTCCAGGAAAAGATTAATCTGAGGGGCATTTGGTAAAAGTTGTTCACAAGTGTGCGGGCAGGCTTGAGGGAAACCAGAAGGAATGGAAGAGTTATGGCACCCTGAAGCTGCCCGCAGAGAGAAGACCGAAAGAAAGACCTTAGCATAACTAGAGGCGAGATCTGTAGGACACTTGACAGAAGCCTCAGCGCATATATGCAGCCAACCTGCAGGAACCTGGGAGGGAAGAGGTCTGTAGACTAACACCCTCATTTCCTCTTCCTCCAACCCCTCTGATCTCCTACTAACATATTCTATTGGAAAAATTCAACTGGAAGCCGGAGGAGAAGGGACCTGCTGAAGCCATCTATGCAGGTCGGCCTACTGAGATACAAATCAGGAAGGAAAAGGGTGGAGAGTACATCCCTTAGAGGGACCAACAGAAAACACCCTCTCACAGGAAGCCGCCTTGCCTCAGTTCTCAGCTTCTGAGACCTGAGAGCTGCTGACTCACTGCACCTCAGCTCCAGAGGTGAGATGGGCCCCAGGCCTGGGCATTCAGAATATCCCAGGCCCCCCTCTCAAGAGAGTGGTTTACTGATGCACCAGTAACCCAAGTCCGAACAACAGGAGGCGGTCCCAGGACTCTTGTTGACAGCCGCGAGAAAAACCAGCTCTGTTTCATGTTGGTAAGAACGTGATGTGAAGTGTAAGCAGTCGTTCTGCCATCTCATGGAGAAAGGCAGCCCGAGAATGAAACAGCAACACAAAGGAAAACAGTCAGGAAGCAGTAAATAAAGACTGAATCTGGGGGTACCTGGTGGGCTCAGTCAGTGGAGCAAGCGACTCTTGATCTTGGGTTGTGAGTTCGAGCCTCATGTTGGGTGTAGAGATGACTTAAAAATAAAATCTTTAAAAAAAAAAAAAAGACTAAGTTCTGATGTCATAGTTTTAAGCCCCCAGATCCAGTCTGCCTGGAGCCCATCCATACCTTTTCTGTTACATGAAGCAATGAATTCCATTTGCTGCTTAGCTCAGCGGGGTTTACTACATGCAAAAACAAAACAAAACCAAACAAATCCTCTTGAATAATACTTAATACCGATCCCCAAAGACCGACACAAAGTTATACTTATTTACATGTCTCTAAATATGCTGTTACTATGAAATGCCCTTTCCCATATTCTCAGCCTAGAAAACTCCTCCTCAAATACTGTCTTATCTGCAAATCTTTCCCTCCATTTTCCCAATAGAATGTTTCACTTCTTCCTCTGCTTTGTCAGCACTTTGCAAATGCTCTATTACTGCATTTGCTCATCTGTCTCCTCTGTGAGCCCCTGAAGGGGTAGATCTGTGTGGACATTATGCTTAATAGCCCAGGGCCCAGCCTAATACCTCAAGGGGAACGCTGGGTTAAACAAGGCTGCAGGGTCTTTTTACTTGAGGGCCTCCCAGAACCGTTTCTGTGTTAACAGGCATCATGGATCCTCAAGCAGCCTTGCAAAATGCAGCAATTCCCAAACTCATTTCACCTAAAAATTCAATTTTTTGCCCAAGTTTCTGGGTTAGAGGCATCTAGAGAAGAAAAATTCTTGCAGTTCTTTGGGTGTCTTTGATGAAAGAAGTGGCTCTCAATAAAAATTGGTGAAATGAATAAAAGGGAAGAACTTGGTTAGGTCAAGGTCGCCAGCAAGGGCAGCAGGGTTGGAAGCAGCAGCAACAACAGAAGCAATGAG
This sequence comes from Lontra canadensis, assembly GCF_010015895.1. Classification (NCBI taxonomy): domain Eukaryota; kingdom Metazoa; phylum Chordata; class Mammalia; order Carnivora; family Mustelidae; genus Lontra; species Lontra canadensis. The sequence continues at coordinate 17,590,387 of NW_022631019.1, forward strand.
CAGGAACCAGACCAGGTGATCGATCTCTCTGATGGCACAGGGTCAGTCGTTAGGGTAATTGGGACCATAATCCAACCCCATCTCCTTAATGTGAATCTAACAGCCATTAGATGTATTTCAGACACTTTAACCCTTCTTCCTGCCCCCTGTCTAGGGTGCTGAGTGCCTGACAACGCTGGCTTCTGGATTTTGACCTTCAGTTTGCTTTACCTTGCCTCTGAGGGGGCTAGGGGTGGATGATTAGAACTGATTTTCTTCCAGTTGCACATCCTTAAGACAAATTCCTTTCCTGTTCGCTGCCTCTGTTTCCCACTCTGGGAGCTAAGGGAAGAGGCACAGGTTCACTTCCAAGCTTGGCTCAGATGCTTTGTAAAAAGATTAAAAAAAAAAAAAAAGGAAATATGATGATGATGATGATGGCCAAAGAGCCCCAGGCCTACCATTGTAACTTTGGACAACTCACTGACTAGCTTAGGTGCTTGCTCTATTTGTAAAACAGGAAGAAGAGGGAAGGGAGCGGGGACCGGGGAACTGGCGGAGTGGAAGGAGGCTGCGGCAGCGGCGGGATTCGGGAGCAGAATCCCACTGCGAGGAAGAGACCAGGCTGCGGAGCTGCACCCTCGGTGCTACCTGCAGCTCAGCTCCCATCTAGCCGCCGCCTCTCCTCGGGCAAGCCAGCACGTCTGTAAAAGCTGGCTAATAATATCCGGTTCGCCGGTGACCGTGAGGTTAAACGAGGTAAAGCTCGCCAAGCACGCGGCGCACTGTACATAGTCTAATACTCCCACTAACTCCTCTTGCGGCCGACACACGGAACCAACGGGAGAAGGAGAGAAACTATTTCTGGCCACGGTGGGAGACGAAAAGGGCGCCAAAGGCTCTGTCGTCGGGTACTTAGAGCCCAGCTCCAGCAAAGCCGCCCCAGCGCCCCGCGGCCCGGGAATCAGCAACCCCAGCTGTGCCCTCCAAGTGCGCGCGCGCGCGGTCGGACCCCCGCCCCGCCCCCAAGGCCGCGCTCGAGGGGCGGGGCCGCTTCCTGCCGGCGTCCCGGCCCGGCGCGCCCCTGCCGGCCGCCGACCTCGGGCGCCTGCGCCGCGCGCGCCCTGCCGGGGGAGGGGGCGGAGCGGGGACGCGCGCGCGACGCCGGCAGCCCGGCTGGGCCCTGACGCCGCTCGCGCCCCCGGCGAGGCTGCGGCTCCCGCGAGCGTCGAGGGCGTGGCGGCGAGGCTGCCGGCGGCCGGAGCCGCGCGGACTGTGTCCCGGCTGCCGCCCGCTGCTGTCTCCCCGGCCCCCGCTCCTCGCGGCGCCCCGGCTCCCGCTTAGCCGGTCGGGCCGCCCGGGCCTCGCCCCTTCCCGCCTTCCCTCCATCCTGCAGCGGCGGAGCGCGCAGGTGAGTCCCCTTCGCAGGGTGGGGCCGGCGCGCGGCTTCTCCCAGCACCGTGTGCGGGCAGCACCGGGGAACGTGGGGGGCGCGGGGTGCGGAAAGTTAAAGAAAGAAAAATAGAAGGAAACAGTCCGCAGGTACCCGAGAGAGGTGGGCGTTCCGGTGCCCCAGACCCCAGAGATGCTGCGCGTCCAGGGTCCTGCCCCTCTCGTGCCCAGCGTCTTCTCCGGCAGCTCTGGGGTGGTGCCTTGGAAAACAGAACCAAGAAAATTGTTCTCTCCTGTCCACCGGCGGTTTTCTCGCAACAGTTCGACTCTGAATAGCTCACAGGCCCATTTTGCCCCTTAAGGCAGGAAAGGTGCCGTTGGTAAAACAGGGACGGCCTGGAGTTCGAAGCCCCTCTCCACCCCCTTGATAATGCACGACTAGCCTTCGCTTTACTAACTCTCTATGGAACTTGTCTGTCTGCTTCCATCTGCTGCCTGGACCGGTAGAGTGACAGTGGTCTGTTTGCAGGCTGCCTCACTCCAGCTTCCGTGCAAAATCTGATCATCTCCTTTAGGGATTACGAGTCTGGTGTAGGGAGCAGGTCTCAGGGACAAACCAGGATTCTTTAAAGTGGTGTTTTAGTGTGTTGCTCAAAGCCAGAAATATTCCTCCCCCCACCCCGAATTGAAAATTACCTAGCACACCACGTTATTTACACTTTTCATAGAATTCTCTGCATTTCATGGAAGTCACTGATGTGCTCCTTGTTAAGAGAAGCAACTGACTTACTTGTAGCTGTGGTTGCATAGGATTCAGAATAATTTAGGACTATTTCATTAGCTCTGGTTCGATTTATTTAATTATAAAAAATACAACATGGAGACTCGGGGTATAGATTTTTGTGCCTCACACAAATTGGTACTTTTTGGCAGGGACTTTTTGTTGGTCTTGAGGAATTTCTGATGGAGGAAGAAAGGCTTGAGGGCTGTACCCCTTCTTTAGCGGTGCCATCAGCTTTACGTTTAACTGCCTCCACAAACCTTTTCTTTCCTGGCGTGGGAAGAGATTTCATCGCTTTTAGGGAAAACGAGATTTTTCCCATTATTGAGTTGTAACATTTGTAAAGCTTTTGAACATGTGGGATGTCAGGGGTTACAAATGAAAGCACATTTTATATGGTGCCAGAGGATTTGTTGGTTGAAAGACTTAAGAAAAACATCGTGATTAAACAGTGTGATTTGGAAATCCATTAGGCTGAAGCCTGTGAAATAACAGAAGGTCTAAAGTTCAATACCATTTGTTATTTAGACCCCCCCCAAACCCCCAGAAGGTGGGGGTCAGACAGTGGATTCTCACTCTCCCTCTAGAATGTAGAGGTTATAGTGAGGGAAAATGCATTATATACAGCAAAATAGCATCAGCTTTTTATATCTCTACCTTAATAGATCTTTAAAAACCTATTATTTTCATATGATCCCACAGTTGATTCTTTTGCTGTTGTTTGTTTCTGTTCTGTCTCTCACACCAAGAAATACCACTATTCCTGGTGGAGCACTGAAGCTCAATGATTATAATAGGACCGATTCTAAGTTATCTGTGAAAAGAGGGCATAGGTCATTGAAACATAAAAATTACAGAAATCTGATTTTCACCTACTTTAGTTTTGCATCAGTTTTCTTTCTTTTTCTTTTTGCCACAACTACTAAAAAGCAGTAAAAGTCTACCTAGAAGTGGTAAATGAGGAGGGAATAGAAGTTGGAGACTTACATGATAGCTCAGGGCCCCCATATTGACAATTCTGGGGGTTTCTTTGATAAAAGAAATTTAGTCCAAATTCTAATTTTGAGGTTTTTAAAAAGAATTTAGTAGTTCAACAACATCTGTAAGTATTGTCCTTATTTTATATATGAGAGAACAAGTAAGAAGCCAGATACTTATTGCAAGGTTATTTTTCAGGCATGTGTAGAGCTGGAAAGGGAGTACTTGTTTGTTTCCAGTATTGGTCAGTCTCATTTTGAATACATCAAAAGATAATAAAGTGCATCTAGCTAAGGCATTTTAAAAGTTAACCAAGTTGATATGTGTACTATTTTGAAAAATTATTTAAAAAAAAGTCCTGGAGGAGGAGGAACTTACCTTTTCCTATCAAAACTTAAAATACGAAGTCAAATGCACGTGCCTGATGTTTTGTCTTGATGGATTACTTTTGTCACAAGGCTTGTAGTAGAGCAGATGGTCACTAGTTTTCTACTCATTTCATATTTCCATGAAGAAACAATTTGCCAGAAGCCAGCCACAGCTACAGTTGCCCTGAGATGATGCTAAACCCTGATTAGCACAGACCTTTGCTTACGAAGCTGGAGGATATTGGTTCAGCCTTTTCTGTTAAACCAAGGATTGATCTTATAATAGTTGGAGTGGGATAGAGTTTGCAACAACCCTAGGACCAACAACATAGAAACAATGTAGTTTTGTCACTTTCTCCTTTGTCTTAATAAAACCAAGCTACTACCAGGGAAGTCACCTTACAGGATGATTTCTTTACAGATGTGCTAAGATTGTCGTGTCCACTGGTTGATTTTGATCAGCTCTCTTTTTCTGTTCAAATGTATCTGCAGTTATGATGTCAGAAAATTATGAAATGGTTGATGGTGTTGTCTTAGGCTATATCCAAAAAAATATCCTGGTTTGCCTTCAGCAAGTTCAGCGAGAGAACCATCATCTGAAAGATAATATCTCTGATACTGTGGGCACTGAATTACAACATAAAATTCCATGAAGCCCATAAAAAAGGCACTGTGGCCTTTATTTTTTTTTCAACGAGCTGTTTTTAAATTTTAAATGTGTTCTTCCTGGAGCCCTATTACTGCTGCCAGGGGTTGCTCTGAGCCTGTTTCATTGTCCATCTGCCACTGAACAGTTTTCTTGAGATGATACAAAGTATTCATTTTATCTTTTGTAGCCTTTTTGTTGCTTGGAATTAAATTATTTGGTTAGGTATTTTTCTCACTTTATTGTTTTAATATCTGTTCCACTAGTGGTTCTGGTATTCTTGGCATCCTTTCAACCCAACAATTCCCTGACGTACATTGTGCCTGTGTAAAAATAATGGTTGAGCAGTAACTGTATGCAAAGCATTGTTCTGAGCACTTAGCATTTAACCTTTCTGACATCCTTATTGGGTAAGGGTTATTATTTTATAATTCTGTTTTACAGTTGAGGAAACAGGAAGGGAAGCAAAAGAATTTGCCTAATATAGAGTACTGGGGGAGCCAGAGTTTGAATCTAGAGAATTAATAATGGAGCCTGACTCTTCCTGAGATATACTTGACGACTGTTCAAACTTGTTTGCAGTTACTATAATAAATCATCAATCCTCCTTTTTTTAAAATTATTATTATTTTATTTATTTATTTATTTATTTTTTAGAGAGGGAGCGAAGGAGAGAGCACAGGGAGGGGCAGAGAGAGAGAGAGAGAGAGAGAGAGAGAATGAATGAATCTTAAGCAGGCTCCACACCTAACACAGAGCTGATGCAGGGCTTGATCTCCTGACACTGAGATCATGCTCCCAGTCGAATCTAGAGTTGGGTACTTAACCAACTGAGCCACCCAGGCACCCCAAATTCCAGTCTTTTAAATTACTGTATCAAATATACAGTAATGTATAAGTGAAAAAAATGTATCAATACTATAAAGGTTATTTAAATCTCTTGGGACAGGGGCACCTGGGTGGCTCAGTGGGTTAAGTCTCTACCTTCGGCTCAGGTCATGGTCTCGGGGTCCTGGGATCGAGCCCCACATTGGGCTGTCTGCTCAGTGGGGAGCCTGCTTCCTCCTCTCTCTCTGCCTGCCTCTCTGCCTGCTTGTGATCTCTCTCTGTCAAATAAATAAATAAAATCTTAAAAAAAAAAAAGTAATCTCTTGGGACAAAAGGCAGATTATTTAACAATAGCCTAAAAAATTTGAAGAGAAAATAATCATAAAGACATTATTTGGATAACTGACAAAATTTGAATATAGATGCTGATTTAGGTAACAGTATTACCAGTGTCTGTGGATTGTGTAAGAAAATGGTCTTGTTCTTACACAGTGAAATACTTAAGAGTAAAAACAGCACATTTGTCTTACATTCAGTGGTTCAGGGGAAAAAGTATATGTTTAGAAATAGAATGATTTTAAAAATGGGCATAAATTAATTAATAGATAACTCTGGGTAAAGAGTGTACAGGAATTCCTTGTAGTATTCTTACTTTTCTTTTTGAAATTTTTTCAAAAGAAAGTTACCCCAAAGTGTAGGTAGAAAACAGGAAATGAAGGTGTAACATTCTAAGAATTTTTTTTTTTTAAGTCAAGTGAGGGAGTGTTTCTGTGCTCTGATTTTTTTTTTTAACCCCTTTTTAGGGGTTGGAGGAAGGATCTTGAAACAAAAAAATCTTATCAAAATTTGGTTGATTTTCTCATATTTCCAAATCTAGACATTCACTGCTCTCCAGCTTTCCAGCCTCCAAATTACCAGGCAGAGTATTTTCTTTACCTCTTTAATGGATTGAGAGTAGGGCGAGATTGAAAATATTAGTGCCTCTATAAGAGATAAGATATAAAGACACTCTACTTTTAGTGATATTAAAAGTTAAACTGGGTTGGTTATATCATTTCCCTGCCTGAAGGCCTTCATTGGCATGCTGACATTGACTGGTTTTTATATCAGGACTCTGTAACTCTACTTTCAAGGAGCTTGGTCCACGCCCCCTTTTTAACTCTGTGTCATGCCACCCCACAAATACGGTACCCTGTGGCCACATCAGATCTCTGTGCATGCCAATCTCTCCTGTCTTTGTCCATGAACTGTTAGCTTTGCCTGGAATGCACCCCATCATTTTTCTACTGAGATTCTGTTCATCTTTAAGTCTGTCCATAACATCCATGGGGAAACTAAATTTTCCGGGGCACCTGGGTGGCTCAGTCGGCTAAGTGTCTGTCTTCAGCTTGGGTCATGATCCCAGGGTCCTAGGATAGAGTCGTACATCAGGCTCCCTGCTCATTGCGGAGTCTGCTTCTCCTTCTGTCCCTTCCTCCTCCTCACTTGGGTTCTCTGTCTCACATAAATAACTTAAATCTAAAAAAAAATAATAAATTTTTCTTCATCTGTGCTGCCATATCAGTGGGGTAAACGTAGTGCTATCTGCTTTCACTCAGCAGTCCTTACTAAGCGTATACTGTGAGCCAGAAACTGTGCCAGGGACTTGGGATTCAAAGTCGCTGCCGGTCTGGTAGCTGGGAGTGATTTGTAAACAAATAGTTGTGGATAAGTATATAATAGAGAAGTGAACAAAGGGCTCAGAGAGCTATGAACGCTAAGTGACAGCTTGGTCTCAATAAAAGATGACAGTGAAAGCTCTAGTGAGATACCATCCTCCCCCCCCCCCCCACCAGGCCCCTTTCCAGATTGGAGATTTCCGGCACAATCATCTAATTAGAGGTATAATGTTTAAAACAATGGCAGTACCTGTTTGTTACCCAGGTAGATACGTATAATCAAAAGCCAGAAAGACAAGTCTGGAACTCAGGAGAGGGAGGTTGATTCTGGATATATGAATCATACAGACAGTGATTTTCGGTGTGTGTAGGCCTGAAAGAGCTAGGAGCAGATCAGAATCTCTTGGGGTCCTGTACTTTTTCCAAGCTCTCTCCTCCCCTTCATTGCCCCAGATTCTGTTCTTGTCCTGGTGACAACCTTCCCAGCTTACAGTTGACTGTGGAGAGTGAAAGGCAGCCTCGGCCCGAGCGGTGTATATGTGTGTGTGTGTGTGTGTGAACCTTATGGTAAGCAGGAGACACAGCTGAGCAGCCGGGGTGGTTAAGTGGTTAAATGCTGGAGTGTGGGTGAAACTGCCCAAGAAGAATCAGAGGAGGAGGAAGGAAGGGGATGAAACCTCAAAGAGCCCAAGGCAAGAGGGTAGGTGGAGACCGAGGAGCCTTCAACAAAGAGCGGGGGAGGAGGGAGCGCCACGAAGGCAGAGGCCCCCGCCAGGTTGCGGGGTGAGTGGGCAGACGCAGGCCTGTGAGGGCGGTGTCAGCCCCGATGACAGTGGGAGGAGTCTGGTGGCACCCAATTTGCCAGCGACCGTGGTTGAGGAACAACACAGCAGAAGGGGAATTGGTAGGAAAGGTGAAGGAGAGGCAGGTGGAGAGGTAGATGGAGGGGCAGGTAGAATCCACAAGGAAAGGTGTTGTTTTTTATTTTTTTTTAAGATTGGGTGGGTGGGGGTGGGAAATCTTAAATAGGTGTGTTCGCTGAGGAAAAGGAACAGATGGAGAAGGAGAAATTGAAAGCATAGGAACTAATTCGTAGAACAGAATTCCTTTAGGAGCCGTTAGCATTGTGGAGGAGAAGAAATTCTGCTTTGGTGGGAGCTCCTTGAGGATAAGAACTATTTCTTACTCATCTAATATCCCTAATAATACCTGTCATGCAATGGGCATTCAGAAAATATTTATTTTTTTTATTTTCTCTCTCTTTTTTTTTTAAAGATTTTTATTTATTTATTTGACCCAGAGTGACAGCCAGAGAGGGAACACAAGCAGGGGGAGTGGGAGAGGGAGAAGCAGGCTTCCCACCGAGCAGGGAGCCCGATGCGGGGCTTGATCCCAGGACCCTGGGAACATGACCTGAGCCGAAGGCTGATGCTTAGCCGACTGAGCCCCCCAGGCACCCCCAGAAAACATTTATTAAAATGAGTAAGGATTTTACTTTTGGGGATTAGTCTTTCCTGATGGGCGTAGTAGAATAATGAAAAGATTAAAAAATCTCTGCTGTTTTTAGCCTATCATTAACATCTGTCATGTACTCTATATAAGCAATATATTTACAGCATTTTGTTCTTTGAAATAACATGGGAGATCACAAATGAAGTAGTATTAAACTACTAGTAATCGTGACTACTTAATTTTTCTGTGCCTGATTGGTATTTCTTAAATTCCATTTCGCATATTGAAATATGTTATGCTGAAGGCACTGTGCTTGGAGTTCATCAGAAGAGAGAGACGTGCACATAAGGTCCATAGAAGACAGACTCTGTTCCATTATTTAACAAAGGGACACTATCAGCTCAGTGCCTTGGAGTTAAAATTATTAATTTTTAAATGCCCAGAAAAAGGATATCTCTTTGATTATTGTCTGTGTCAGATTTTGCCTTAAAATATTTCTTTTTTGTTGTTTAATTTATTTATTTCAGAGGGGCAGAGGGAGAGGAAGAGAGAGAATCCACACCCAGCATGGAGCCTGATGCAGAGCTCGATCTCACCATGCTCTCACTGAGATCGTGACCTGAGCCGAAATGAAGCGTCAGACCCTTAACCGACTGAGCCACCCAGGCTTCCTAAATATTTCTAATATTAACAAAGACCTACTTTATATAGAACTTCTGGTTCTGTTGAACTTAATTCTTCGGGAGTATAGTCAAAAAGAGCAGACTGGTTAAGAAAGGTGAAGTCATGTCATTGCAGACAGATTTCACGGTGCAGATGGTGAATGAATCGTGTGGGTTTTTAAACGCTGCCAGTTTCAGTGTTGTAGACCAAAAACCCAAAACAAATATGTGAAGGCAGTTCTGGTTCACATTTTCCTTCCTACTGCTTGTAAACTAGTGTACAGATTCACTCATTTTGTATTGCCCCCACCCCCACCCCTTTTTTTCCCCCAATTCCACTAGAAAATTTTTTGCCTTTTTTTGGTCATATGTCATTGCCAGTGAAATATACAAGGTAAAATATGCTAAGCAAAGTAGAACATAAGCAGAGTAGAACATGTAGAATTTGTGAGGACTGTAATGAATTGATTTAAAACTCTGGTTTATCTTTGCTGAACAAGATTGCTTCCGTTGATGAATTGCTGTCTTGAGAATTGACTGAAACAGTATTTGGCCTTCCCAATCTTATCTTTATGCTGTTTTCTTTTCTTTTTCTTTTTCTTTTTTTTTTTTAACACCAGATGCCTTGTAGACACCTTAGGACTTTCAAAACAGAGAAGACCTGCTGTTAGGAGATAATGCTGGGGGACACTATGAAATCTTGGAGTGATAGCCAGTCAGACCTCTGTAGCAGTGACCAAGAAGAGGAAGAAGAGATGGTTTTTGGTGAAAATGAAGATGATTTGGAAGAGATGATGGATTTCAGTGATCTGCCTACCTCACTTTTTGCTTGCAGCGTCCACGAAGCGGTGTTTGAGGTGCAACAGCAGAAGGTAGGCACGCTTCCTGCCTTCCCCTGCATGTGGTAGCGGGTTCAGTGGGGCCTCAGGGAAAGAGCAGATCGCTGCTGCGCATTTGCCGAGTTCGTTCCTGGCTCGTGACATGTACGAAAAGCACGCATCAACCCTTAGACATTGCTGCAACATTTTTAATTGTATTTTATGAGCGTCCTGGTCTGCAAGACCTAGGAAGTATTTCAAAATTAGTCCTTTTCCCACAAATACTTTGAGAAGCACTGGTTTATAGTGAACTCTGAACCAGGTCTTATGAAGTCCTGATTCATTCACTCATTCATTCATTCAATTTTTGGAGCCTGTAATTAAGGAAAAGCTAGTGATTTTTATCCTGGCTTCCTATTACTTGGGAGTAAATTCATACAAGCCAGAAGTATTTTAAGCTTTTTTCTGAGGCTGATTCCATAATTAGGATTATTTATAAATTCATTATAACAGAATTGTTAGCATTTCTTGTATTACTTTGTACAGTTTGGGGAAAAATGAGTTTATTTTTTAAAGGCTACTCTCCTTTAGTTCATTCATTATTTACCTGGAAAGAGAGGTTTTGTGTGTGGCTTTTTTTTTTTTTTCCCATCGTGACCTCACAAAAGCCTATAGGTCTCAGTTGTACCAAAGTAAATATTCTTGTCATTGGTAGAAATTTTGCATGTGCTGACACTTTTTTCTCAACATACCAGCCCTTTAATTTTCTGTCTGCGCACCCAGAGAATTTTCCATCCAGTGACTTTCTTGGAGAGAACTTCATATGGTTTGACTCACTACGCACTCAAGTGCATAAGGCACTGTGCCACTTGCTTCCAGAGATAGAGTAGAAATAGAAACAGCTTCTGCCTCAGACCATGAACAGCCCTTCCCGGGAGATGATAAGTAATTCCGGCATAAGATGGAACACTAGTGGCTTTCGAGGCACTTAGTAACTTGAGGTGTCAGAGGACAGTAGGACAGCCAGCTGGAGGGAAAGATCTTCCGGGGAGATGGCATTGGAGAAGAGCGGAGCGAGCCGGGGAGGAGGTTAGCAGGGAAGGGTAGGGGAATTCTGGCCAGAGGGAACAGAAGCGAGCCCACGAGCTGACTCCAGGAAGTGTGGACACTTCAGGGAGGAGCTCTTGTGGCAGGTGCACAGGTGAGACGCAGCCAAGGTGAAGTTAAATCCAGCTGGAAAGGTGAGCGTGGGACGTTCTGCAAAGTTCAAGGGGCTTGCTCTTCTTCGGGAAATAGTCTTCTGAGCAAAAGGGTGATCAGAAGTACGTGTTAGGAATGTGTGTGGACAATGTGTGAAGAGCAGGGCCGCGGAGGTGGAAGGAGAGTCCAAAGGGAGGGGACTGGGTTAAGAAGGGGGTGGGGGTAGAGTGAAGGGGAACCGCCAGCTCTGTACCTTTCAGCTTTGTGTTCGTTTCTTTCTCAAGCTCGGCCATGATGCAGACCGTTTGAAATCATCCTTCCTAGTTTTCTCAAAAGTTTTAAGAGCTCTGCATTTTTATATAATAATTACATCGACCTTGTTGTTTATTTGTGATCCATGAAAGACCCACACATATTACTAGTTTTATCTTAAAATTATATTCCTAAGGATTCATTCAAAAAACCTCACAATCGTATCCGTTCCAACTTCTTGTTTTTTTCTTTAAGTGTAACCTAGGAAGTTTTTTTTTTTACTTGACAAAGTGGTGAGTTCTTGTTGATTTATTTTCATTTGAAAAACCATTTGGGATTATATCTAACCTAAATTAAATTGGAAGTCGTATCATTAGAAATTCTAGGAGCAGTTCAGTCAGTGGACTTCCTTTTATATACGGTTCTTAGTCATGGTAAATTTTGTATAAAAGCCTTACTGGTAATATCTGCAGCTGCAGAATGTTAGTTTATAACTGGAAGTTTCTACCTTTTGGCCAGTTTCACCCATTTGCCACCCCGTTTCCCTGTGCCTCTGGCAACCACCAGTCTCTTCTCTGTATCTATGAGTTCATTTTGTTTGTTTTGTTTTTTTGAATCCCCCATCTAAAAGAGATCATATGGTAATTGCCTTTTTTTGTCTGACTTATTTCACTTAACATAATGCCCTCAGGGTCCATACATTTCCTAAATGGCAAGATTTCATTTTTTTTAAGGGCTGAATAACACTCTATTGTGTGCCTCTGTGTGCGTGAGTGTATGTGCAAGACCACACACACACCACATTTTCTTTATCCATTCATCCATCAATGGACACTGAGGCCATTTCCATGTCTTTGCTATTGTATATAATACTGCAGTAAACATGGGAGGGCAGATATCTTTTCAAGTTCATGTTTTTGTTTTCTTGGGATAAATACCCAGAAGTGGAATTGCTGTATCATTTTAATTTTTGAGGCGCCTCCATACCGTTTTGCACAGTGTCTACACCAATTTGCATTCCGACCAGTAGTGCACAAGGGTTCCCTTCTCTCCACATCCTCGCCAACACTTATCTCCTCTCTTTTTGACACTATCAGGTGTGAGAGTGATATCCTGTGGTTTTATCTGCATTTCCTTGATGATTAGTGATGTTGAGCATCTTTTTGCTTACCTGTTGGGCATTTGTATGTCTTCTTTGGGAAAAAAATGGCTATTCAGATCTCCAGCCCATTTTCGAAATCAGATTGTGTGGGTTTTTTCTATTCAGTTTATGAGTTTCTTTATATATTTTGGATGTTAGCTCCTTAACCAGATACATGACTTGCAACTAGTTTCTCCTGTTCAGTAGGTTGCCTTTTCATTTTGTGTTTCAGTTTGATGTAGTCCTGCTTATTTTTGTTTTGTTCCTTTGGTTTTGGTGTCAGATTAAAAAAAAAAAAAATCATTGCCAAGACCTGTGACATAGAGTTTATCACCTGTTTTTTTCTTCCAGGATTTCTTATAGTTTACAGTCTTACACCAAAGCTTTAATCCATTTTTGGATGAATTTTTGTATGCGGTGTAAGATAATGGTCGGAGTTCATTCTCTGTGTGTAGCTGTCCAATTTTCCCAGCACCATTTACTCACAAGACTGCTCTTTTCCCATCATATGCTTTTGGCTCCTTTGTTGAAAATTAATTGACCGTGTATATGTGGGTTTCTTTCCCCACACTCTAATTCTGTTTCATTGATCTCTGTGTCTAATTTTATACCAGTACTATAGTGTTTTAATTACTATAGCTTTGTAATATCATTTGAAAGCAGGGAGTGTGATCCTCCAGCTTTGTTCTTTCTCAAGATGGCTCTGGCTATTCAGGAATTTTTATAGTTCTGTACAATTTTTAGGATTCTATATTCTATTTCTCCAAAAAATGCCATTGGAATTTCAATAGCGATTTCATTGCATTTATAGATTGCTTTGGGTAGTATGGACATTTAAACAATAATGATTCTTCCAGTCCATGAGCATGAATATCTTTCCATTTATTTATAAATTCTTCAGTTTCTTTCATTTCTGTCTTGTAGTTTTCAATATACAAATCTTTTTTTACCTGTTTGGTTAAATTTTTTCCTACATATTTTACACTTTTTGATGCAAGTATAAATGGGATTGTTTTCTTAATTTCTCTTTCTGGTAGTTTGTTATAAATACAAGAAATATGACATATCTTTGTGTATTCAATATCCTTCAACTTCACTGAGTTTATTAGTTTTAACAGGTTTTTTTTTTTTAAGTCTTTAGGGTTTTCTGTGTATATCATGTCATCTGCAAACGGTGACAGTTTTACTTCTTTTCCAATTTGGATGCATTTTATTTCTTTTTCTCACCTAATGCTCTGGCTAGGACTTCCAGTACTGTGTGGAATAGAAGTAGTGAGTGTGGGCATTTTTGTCTTGTTCCTCATCTTTGAGGAAAGGCTTTCACCTTTTCATCATTGAATGTGATGTTAGCTGTGGGCTTATCATATATGGCCTTTATTATGTTAAGATATGTTCCTTATTACGGGGCTACAGTAATCAAAATGGTGTGGGTACATATATGTCAATTATATTTCAATAAATTTTTTTAAAAGCCGTTGTTTTTCTGGCATAAAGATGAACATATTGACCAATGCGATAGAATAGAGAGCCCAGAATGAACCCTGGCACTTATAGTTGAATAATTTTCAACAAGGGTGCCAAGACCATTCAATGTGGAAAGGACAGTCTTTTCAACAAAAGGCTCTGGGGGAAATGGAGATCCACATGCAAAAGAATGAAGTTGGACGCTTATCTTACACCTTATGCAAAATTTGATTCAGAATGGATCAAGGACCTAAATGTCACAGTTAAAACCATAAAACACTCAGAAGTTAAAACCATAGAACTCTTAGAAGATAACAGAGGAAAAGCTTCTTGACATTGGATTTGGCAATGATTTCTTGGATACGACACCCAAAGCACAGGCAACAATAGAAAAAAGTTGGATTTTATCAGAATTTAAAATGTGGACATCAGAGGACACCATCTGTGAAAGGCAGGAAAGGCAGTCCCACAGAATGGAAGGCAATATTTTCAAGTCATATTATCTGGTAAAGGATTAATATCCAGAATGTATAAAGAAATCCTAAAACTCCACAACAAAAAACAAACAACCCAGTTGAAAAATGGGCAAAGAACTTAGATATTTCCCCAGAGAAGATGCACAAATGACCAATAAGCACATGAAAAGATGATCACCATCACTAACCATTAGGGCAGTTCAAATCAAAATCACAGTGAGGTGCCACTTCACACCCATTAGGATGGCTGCTATCCTAAAAACAGAGCAGGTGTTGACAAGGATGTGGAGAAATTGGAACCTTTGTGCGTTGTTGGTAAGAATGCAAAATGGTGCATCTGCTGTCAAAAACCGGGGCAGTTCCTCAAAGAATTTTAAGCATAGAATTACCATAAGGTCCAGGACGCTGCTTCTGGATACGTTTAAAAAGCAGGGACTCCGGCGCCTGGGTGGCCCAGTGGGTTAAGCCTCTGCCTTGGGCTCAGGTCATGGTCTCAGGATCCTGGGATTGAGCCCCGCATCGGGCTCTCTGCTCAGCGGGGAGCCTGCTTCCTCCTCTCTCTCTCTGTCTACCTCTCTGCCTACTTGTGATCTCTCTCTCTCTGTCAAATGAATAAATAAAATCTTTAAAAATAAAAAGCAGAGACTTGAGGAGGATTCATGCACTGGTGTTCATAGCAGCCTCCTTTGCAACGCCAAGAGGCAGAAAGAACCCATGGGTCCATCGATGCATAAATGCATAAAGGGCGGTGTGTAGATCCAGTGGAATGTTACTCAGCTTTAAAAGTGAATGATGTTCTGATACATGTGATAACATGCATGACCCTTGAAAGACATACAGAGTGAAATAAGAGACACAAGGGGACACGTATTGTATGACTCCTCGTCTGTGAGAGAGGGTAGCCTGGCTCAGAGAGACGCAAAGTAGAAAGGTGGTTTTCAGGGCCGGAGGGAGTGGAGAGTGGGGAGTTATAGTTTTGTGGGCACAGAGGTTCAGTTGGGGATGACAGAGTCCTGAAGATGGGTAGTGGTGTTTCACAACAGTGTGACGATGTTTAATGCCACTGAATTGTACACTTAAAAATGGTTAAAATGGCATATGCTGTGTTGCGTATATTTTACCACAATAAAAGTATGTAAAAAGATGTTTAAAAAAAGAACCCTTTTTTCTTGAGCTTAACATTCTCCGTAATATGCTTTTATATATACATACGTATATCATGCGCATATACACACACATACATATTACACACACACACTTGCGTGTGTGCATGTGATTTGTATGTATTGGGCCCCTCTGTTGCCCCCATACGCGTCCTCTTGGCCCACCTCTTCACTCCAGCTGTTGCTCAAGCCGCCAGCTGTGCGCAGATATAACCTCAGCCACTGGCCTCCACTATATCATAACCTTGCATATCGTCCCAGCGTTTCTCTGCTGCCTATGTGGGGTGGCTGGGCTGTCCTGACGCCTGTGCAGAAGGGAAAATGCGAGGGAGTCTGCATCCCACAGGGCAACCCTTGACCAGTGGGAGGCTAGAGCCAGTGAATAAGTCCCCCTTCTTCTGACACTGAAGCCAGCTCCGAGGGTCTTCTTACCGCCTTCTTAGGGCTCCTGGCCAGACCACACCCCGGCTGGCCACAGAGGTGACCAGCTTGATAACAAAACCTGGACAGAAGGAGGACTGGCTTTCCGTCCTTCCCTGTTTCACTGTTGCCTCTCTGTCCCATGCATTCAGTTCCCCAAACAGGCTCCCTTGTGTGCGACCTTGCCTTGGCCTCTGCTCACCCAAGGAGTCCAGGTAAGACACAGGCAAATAACTTCCAAGTTTGCTTATTTATCTTGTGTGAAGGCACCATCCCAAGCTCCTAAACGAAGGGCAATTTTTGGGTCACGCGAGAAGGATAAAGACTAACGTAAAGAAAACCCATGTGGCCACCCAATTTAACTAATAAAATTTTACTAATGTAATTGAACCCCTTGTGTCTCCTCCTACAGGTAACCATTACCCTGAACTCAGTGCTTATGATTTCCCGTGTAATTTCAACTTTTTTATTAAGTCTGACCATATGAAATTGCCGTATTTGTAGGTCCAGTGATCAAATATTGGTCTTTCTTCTGCTTCCGCTTAACTGTGTGTGCATATACTATGATTGATCCTTGAACAATGCTGGGGGTAAGAACACTCACCCTCCATGGAATTAAAAACTTGGGATTTCCTCCAGAATTTCACAACTAATCGCCTGCTGTTGACCAGAAGCCTTCCCAATAACATAGTCGATTAACACATACTTTATATGTTATACATACTAGGTACTGGATTCTTACAATAAAGTGAGCTAGAAAAAAATGTTATTAAAATCACAAGAAAGTGTGTTATTAAAATCACATGTACAGGACTATACTGCATTAAAAAAATTCCATATATAAATGGACTGACACTTCAAACCGTTGTTCAAGGGTCAACTGTACTTTTAAAATTTTCCATTTGCAATTGTCATGATTGTCCATTTGGAAAGGAATTGACATAGCGACTGTCAGAACTAGTTCAGAAAGATTGTAGAATATGGGGTCAATACACAGAATCAGCTGTACCGGCTATATGCTAGCAGTAACCATTTGGAAACTGAAATTTAAAAAACGTTACCAGTTACAGTAGCACCATGAAATATTGAAGTATAAGTCTAAGAAGATACATTCAGGATCTGAACGCTAAAAACTAAAACACTAGTGAAATACATCACATTTGACATTATTTTAAATTTTATATAAGTGGCATATGGTATGAATTCTTTTTTTTTCCCCTCAACATTTTATCTGTAAGAATAATCCATGTTGAAATACGTATTGTTTCGCTTGCTGTATAGTGTCCCATTCTATAAAATTACCATAATTTGTTTACAGCTTCTTACGTTGGACATTTAGGTTATTTTTGACAGGTGCTGTGATGCTAAATGTTCTTTGTATGTCTTCTGTAGGTGGGGGTGCAGGGGGGGTCCTTAGGGGTTTTAGCAGGACAGATGCTTCTGGCTCGTAAGGTTGCGTTTCTTGAGTGCCAGCAAATACTGTCCAGCGGTGTCTACAGTTGCTTGTACCTGTTTGCATTCCTGCCACCCCCTTGTTAGAAGAGTTTCCAGTGTACCACAGCATCTCCCATACATTCTGTTCTCAGAATTTAAGATTTTCCCCAGTCTGGTCATTCACGTTTTTGTTACTTTTTAATGAATTTCTGGGTAAACTATAAACGAATGCTTCTCAGACTCACTGCTCAGTGGAGGACCAGTTTTTTTCCTCCAAACTATCGCAGGCTGATGTTTTCGTAAAATGCACTTATGTCACAGCAATGTAAGCTTGCCAGAATGGTTCTAGACACTTTTTCTCAATTTCTCTGCTAAGCCTTATCATGGACTAGTAGCAAATTCATGGACTCGCGCTGGGTCCTCAGACCACACACCACAGTGTATTATAACATTTAGGGATTTTCAGATACCTTAGGTTCTTCTGAAATGAAAAAGGTATCTCCAGTTACCTTCAGTTATATTTATGGTTTCCATTGTGAATATATCATCTGAAAACCAAGAGTTAAAAAGGACTTGGAATCAGTTCATTAGGTAATTCGGTATCCTAATGACCGGTGGTATTAAGATATCACCAACTTATAAGGAGCTTTGCTATCATGGTCTTAGACATGGGTTTGCAGGTTCCTCAGTCTGGTTCGGTGCATGTAAGCAGTATCGTTGAACACTGTGCCAGCCACGGTCATTTACAGGTTCTAGGGAGACCACGGTGAACGAGAAAGGGTGCCAGCCCTCGTGGAGCATAGGGAGAGAAAAATTGACACGCAAACAAGTGAGTAAGACGTTCTAATATAACATGTACCACAAAGAAAATAAAATAGTAGAGGGATAGGGAGTGGCTTGCTGGGTGGTCAATTTTTAACAAGAGTGGTCAGGGCAGACATGTCTGAAAAAGTGGTATTTGAGCTGAAACCTGAATGATGAGAACCAGTGTAATAGTGAGTCATCCTTGGCTTCCTATAATTTAGTTGAAATTTAACCTACCATCATTCAAATAACTTTTCTCTAATGTGTACAGATAGTCAAAATGCCTTCTAGTTTACCTTTATCAGCGCATACAGTGGTATCTATCCTACATCAAAGATTTTTTTCCCCCCAATCTCATTTCATTTGGGAAAGATCTGCCATTCCCCAAGCCAAGGCAGGACTCAAGGCTCTCAGGTTCTAAGAAACAGCTGGATTATCCCAGTGTGGATGTTCCTAATCTGTCCAAAGCAGGGCTCCCATGGGTGGGGAGAACTCGGGAGTGAGCGAGCTCTGAATGGGCACGTATGTCACTGCCACACTGCCTGGCCCAGAGCCCGGCTTTTAAGACTTGCTGCTTATTAAGTATGTGCTGAATAAGCCTGGGAGCATCATCTATGGGGTCAGGATACCAATACTCCCCAAGGCTTATGTGGAAGCTTCATAAACTAATTTTAATGACCGTGTCCTTTTATTTCTTTTATTTCCTAATCTGATATACATTCTATTTTTATGAGTTTTATAGATGATACAAGGGTACCACAACATGTCTGTAACGTGTGTGTGTGTGTGTGTGTGTGTGTGTGTGTGTGTTTAGGTAACTAAAATATATTGGGAGTACATATCAAGATATCTTTACTGGTTTGGGAGCACAAAGAACTCTTTTTTTTTTTCCTGAACCATTTTGAGGTTAAGTTGCCAACAATGATGGCCATCGCCCCAATACTACAATATGTTTTTCCTCCAAAGAAGGACCTTTGCCTAGCAGAAAACACAAAACTCAGGAAATTAACACTGGTGTATTACACCCTTCTCATCCCCAGGCTCCCATTCAAGATTTGCCAGTTGTCTCAATAATGGCCTTTATATCAAAATATCCAGCTCCTTTTGAAGCATTGCATTTAGCTGTCAGACACCTTTAGTCTCCTTCAGTCTGGGAGGATGTCTGGTCTCCCCGGGTCTGTCTTGGGGTTCACACTCAAAGATTATAGGCTGGTTATTTTATTGCATGTCTCTCAATTCGGGGTTGTGGGATGTTTCCTCGGGATTAGATTGAGGTGGTGCGTCTTTGGCAGGAATGTCACAGAACTGATGCTCTTGTCACTGCGTCCTGTCAGGTGATGACCTTGGACCCACTCCCAACAAAATTCACTTGGAGCCCTTGACTAAGGTGGTGTCTACCAGGCATGACCACTGTCGAGTTATTCTCATTCTCCTTGTAATTAGTAATTATTTTGTGGGAGGTGTTTGTAAATGTCCTGTTTCCCCCATCAGAGTTTTAACATATTCGTTTATTTATGTCCGTACAGTTCATGGTCCCTGATCTTGTTCCTTGGTCGTAACCTGTTAACGGTCACAACTTTGATTTGTCCTCGGTTCAGCCAGTGGTGGCTCCTTCAAGATGGCTTCTATGTCTCTGACACGTGCGCATCATTCCTGAGTACGCCTTTAAACTCTCAAACACAACAAGATATTCCAGAATTATTCTGTACCTTGCCTGCCCAGCCCTAGATCCAGCCACTTTTCCGAGGAGCCCTGCCTCCTTCCAGAGTTCCAGAAACCAGGATATGCGTGCTAGTCAGCTACCACTGTCCCTGGGCATCTTGGCAGACAGAGTCAGGAATTATCTAGATACGTGCAACTGTGTGTTTCTGGTTATACTTGCCAAGTCCAGGCCAGCACTAAAGAATTCATTTCTAGTTTTCTCCCGTTTCAGCTTTGTAAGTCCTATTTGACAGAGAGAAAACTAGCTTCTATTGTCTTATTATTTACTTACGCAGTCACTGGTCTGTATGTAACTGCCACAGTCCACCCTTTTTCCCATGTGGATGCCCTCCTTACCTGCCATGTGCTCCAACGCCCTGCACCCGGACCCCCCCCACGTGAGAGTCCTCTACAACCCCCCCCAGGGTCTCACAGTCCCAGAGCACCAAGCTTACCCTGCCTGGGATCCAGGATGCTGTGCTGGGCCACCCTCCCACACAGACCATGCTGACCCCCCTGGGGCGCCAGGACCCCACACTGGATGGCCTCCCTGCACAGATCTCCCTCCTCACCCTTCTCCCTTCACTTGGGCTTCGACACCCTGTCAGCCTGCCCCTTTGCTGAGATGCCTTCCCTCTTTCCCTGCTCTGGGCAGTCTTCCCGCCCGGGCACCCTCCTCAGCCCCCTGAGCTCCCATGCCCGTGCTGGGCTGCCCCTCATGGGCACACTGACCTGACACTGTTGGGTTCCGGCACCCCATGCCAGGCCTGCCTCCCAGTTGGCCACTTTCTTCACCCTGCTGGGACTCTGACACCCTCTGACACTGTAGCTCCCTGCTCCCCATCAGCATAGACGCACCAACTTTACTTGGCTTTGCCTAAAAGCTTCTAGACAAAATGTTCAGCAAGAAGAAGGCTACCTTTTTCTTATTTCTTTTTTTTTTTTTAAGATTTTATTTATTTATTCATGAGAGAGAGGGAGAAGCAGGCTCCCCACTGAGCAGGGCACGGGACTCGATCCCAGGATCCCGGGATCATGACCCGAGTGAAGGCAGACAGACGCTTAACCATCTGAGCCACCCAGGCACCCCTACCTTTTTCTTTTTCTTTCTTCTTCTTTTTTAATGATTTTATTTATTTATTTGAGAGAGAGAGCATGAGAGGAGAGAGGTCAGTGGGAGAAGCAGACTCCTGAGCAGGTAGCCCGATGTGTGACTTGATCCCAGGACTTTAGGATCATGACCTGAGCCTAAGGCAGTCACTTAACTAACTGAGCCACCCAGGCCCCCCCCACCTTTTTTATTTTAAAGAACAAGTAACACACGTAAGTTCCTTCCCATGGCTGTTTGTGACATTCTTTCAAGTTTACATGTCTTTGGAAAGATGGGTCTCTAGCTTTCAAAATGACCTTCCCTCTCTAATGTCCTTGAAGAAAACACCACCAGAAAACAAACTTGTACCCTGGAACAAATCACAGTCAGTATGTGGTCCTTGCTGTAGCCTCAGCACCTAGGGTCAGACAAGCCTTATTGACAGCAAGGAGGAGTCTAGATGGAGGTCACATGGGCAAGCCCAAGGATAGAACATTCTTGATCTTTGTGCATAACTGGCCTCAATTAAAGAGAATCCTGTCTTTCTGCTTCACATTTTCCTTCTATACTTCAATAACTTCATAGCAGCTGTTTCCATTTGTTTAATTTTTTTTTTAAGATTTTGTTTATTTATTTGACTGAGATCATAAGTAGCCAGGAAGGCAGGCAGAGAGAGAGAGTGGGGAAGCAGGCTCCCTGCTGAGCAGAGGGCCTGGATGTGGGGCTCAATCCCAGGACTCTGAGATCATGACCTGAGCCGAAGGCAGAGGCTTAACCCACTGGGCCACCCAGGCGCCCCTCCATTTGTTTTAAATGGTTTTTCATTCCTCTGTGCTAGCTTAGCACCATGAATACGTGCATAGCAAAGTATTTTCAAGACCATCTCCCAACAGTTAATTTTAAGAAATAGCAAACAAAACAAAAAGATAAAATTAATAAAGATTAAAAGCCAAGGAAATGAAAACTGTGTATTTTTTGAATATGAAGAATTCTGCTATAACTACCAAAAAAAAAAAAAAATTCTTGCTTTTCTCACTCTCAACTCAAGTCCCAAGTTCATAGCAGAGGAACCCAAGTTCCTCAGTGTCCTAACAGAGAAGCAGCCGTCTCTGCTTCAAAGGGTCATGGTCACAGGTCAGTTTCGGAAGATCCCCCAAGGATGGACACTAATCACTGGTGCAGTGTGTCCTCCAGCACAGTCAATTCTCCTGGGACTGTGTCCCCAAGGGACTGCTCCAGCAGCGTTGCTGTGTCTGAATCCCTAAAGGACTATCAGGAAGGGCAAATTCCAACTTTCCAGTGGTGACCTCCAGAGTACATGCCAGTGCCATCCGTTGATGCCATGTTGCTGCCATGCATTCACCTCCTTCTCGGGGAATCGACATCATACAGAAGAGCAGCTATTTTTTGCGACCACAGAATAGCAAGAGGACTGTTGGCAAAGCCCTGCCCTATTTCTGTTAGCAGCAGTAACAGTACTCACTGTTGTCGTTCCAAGAGCCATGTGTTCACTCTGTCCTCCACAATAACCCAGTGAAGTGGGTACTTTTACTGTCCTCAAGGAACAGGTAAGGAAACTAGGCCCGGCAAAGGTAAGTGACCTGCCCAAGGTCACACAGCTATGTAACAGCGTGGAGTCAAATCCAGACAGTCTGGCTGGAGAGCTCTGTTCCTTGAGAACATAAATTGTTGGTAGAAGCCATCAGACCTTCCTGAAGTTTTCTGTCCAAGTTGTGGATTCCTCCTGCAGTCTTGCTTTTGTGGTCTCATGTTTGAAGATGGGACCGGGACCAGTCTCTATTAACTGGATGGAGAAAGGAATATTTTACCCATGATAAAGGCCAGTGAGCAGAGAGCTTCTGTTGCTCAGGAATGGGTGGTGTCTACTTATGTCCTCCTCTCAGATGTAGAGAAGGGTTTGGTATGCTCATCAAAGCCAGTGCTCCATCATCAAAATCACAGAAAAGAGACAACCGTGGTGACGAGCCAGCAGAGCACCTGTAGGCTGCCCTGACCTTCCTCCTGACTCCCAAAGAAGCCTGAGGCTGGACTTCCCTAATCTCTGCAACTTCCTCAGCGAGGAGACCAGGAAGAAGGAAGTGAAGATTCGACTGAACTTCCTGGTGAGCAGTCATGGGTTTCCTTGTGCATGAATCATAGGATCCTGACCTTGACCCCTGAAGCCTGGGTACTTTGAACAGCAGTTTGGATGACCTACCCTGTTTCACTCATGCCTGGGAAAATTCATATGGTCTTCCGGGAAGAACCCACTTGTGTGATTTTTTTTCTCATCTCTGGTGTCTTGGATCCAAACAATGTTTGAGCTCCAGCACCTGGACGAGCTTACAAACCTGAAATGTTGCATGGGCCATCTTGAGTCCTTGGATTACGTAATGCCCGCCCGTAACCGGACTGCCACTTCTAGATCCCCAGCAGCACGGTGCTCAGTGGGGCAGGAGAGGACATGCTTAGCAGCAGCAGAATTCTCTGCTTTTCTCTTTTTGTCTGCCCACGCCACAGGCTTGTTCCATCTGCCCTTTTCCTCCAGGGGGCCTTGCAGTCTGCTCCTCTGTCTTCTCTGCTCTTCAATAAACAGCCGACCTTCAGGCTAAAGAGAAAAAGCCATCGCTGCTGCCTGGGGACCGTCAAGATCTAGGATCTCATTAGACGTAGGGGCCCTGCCTGCCACCCAGTCAGCTTCACTGTTAAAGTCACAGTTAGGTGTGATAGTGTGGTTGTGGATCTCATTCTCCTAAAGGGGCACCCTATTTTCTAGTGTTTTGAAGCTGGTGATTGGCCACCAACCTGCCCAAACATGGGCTCTACGTTGGGCACACCTCTTCTGGAAAGGCACAGTCACACATCTGCATCTTTTTCAACTAGCCATGGAAGAAAAAAGAAGTTCCTAGAGCCAGAATGATTACCGATGACTAAGGATGTGTTGTCCCAAGTGAAGATGAAAACAGTAGGCTTGCTGTGCTCCCAGCCAGGTTGGGGGACTGACCCTGGTGTGCAGGGCTCTGGCCCCGACAGGCTGCGTGCAGCAGTGGTGATGGCCCAGGGGCCACTTCCACGGCTGGCCACAGGTCACTCCAGTAGCCACCTCTTCCCATCCCCCTCCTCGTTTCACTCTTTTTCTTCTCTTTTTTTTTTTCATTTGGTGATACTTGGCTGCAGTAAATGTACAGGTCTTAAGTGTGCAACTTAGTGAGTTTTGACAGTCTCTGCCTATGTAGTCGACTCTCCCATTAAGAATATTTCCGTCCCCGGGGCGCCTGGGTGGCTCAGTGGGTTAAGCCGCTGCCTTCGGCTCAGGTCATGATCTCAGAGTCCTGGGATCGAGCCCCGCATCGGGCTCTCTGCTCAGCAGGGAGCCTGCTTCCTCCTCTCTCTCTGCCTGCCTCTCTGCCTGCTTGTGATCTCTCTCTGTCAAATAAATAAATAAAATCTTTAAAAAAAAAAAAAAAAATATTTCCGTCCCCAACCTAGTACCAGTTTGTAGTTTGTTACCATCAAAAACGATTTATCATTGGTTTGACTACTTTTCTTCTACATGGTAAATAGGGGATATCATAGATTGGGGGGAAAAATAGCCCTCTAAGAACTTGTGTTCCAATAAGGCAGAGTATGCATCTATAAACATATGAACCACTAAAACCTAGACGTCAATACCGAACAGTTAGTTTTCCTTATTTCCTTGAATTTTAATTCAGTTTCATGCCTCTTTCTAATCTGGAACGGTGTTGAAAGCAACATGAATACTATGGGCAAACAGTTAAAGAAGGTTTTCACATTTTCTGTGTGTTCTGCTCCCCTCTGGCACTTCTGAAATTAGGGCCCAGAACTATTACAAGTGCTCAAATGATCAGAATTTTAAATCTACCACACCCAGGAGTTTGGGGGCTTTCTTCCCTGGTAGTCAGCAGTGATATGGAGGAGAACCAAAGGCACTTGCCTTTCCCCAGGTGGAAATGGAGGCCTTGTCTCTGACGTCCACAAACCTGCTGGAGAGACGGAATTTTCTATTTCAGATTTACAGACAGACATAGAACATGAAAAATCTTTTGCCGTAGGACTCCAGAGATAATTTCACAGCTGAATGGGTTGAAACATTGCTGCTTCTCAACAGTGAAATTGTTCTTAACGTGCAGACGTGGTGGGCCCCTCAGGCTCTTATGTCCAAGGCAAAGGGGTACAACAAAATTATTTTCATAATTAATTCCTCAGTGAAATTGATAAGCCTCGCCTTCACTGCTTTGGGATGGGGAAGAGAAGATAGGGAAGTAGTATTTCCAGAAAGGTCAAGAAATACACACCTAGCTGCTACCCTCATCTCCCTGAAACCAACCTTCCCTTAAAACCTTTTCTACTTTTCTCGCCTCATGATTTTAGTTGGCTTGTTACCCAGCTGCAAAGTACTTTTCTGGAATTCCCAAGAAAGCTATCGGTTACATGTTGTCTTTGCATATTTTAGATGTAAGGTATTTGTAGTGCTTTTTACTGCTAATTGCATGGGTGATTTCAGCATAGAAGGCAGCTTCTGATCTATATTTGGTGGAAAACTTCTATAACAGGAAAAGCCCTAGGGATTGATTTTTAGGCAGTATGAACTGTCTTATTCCTATAGATGTACTGCCTGAAGGGATACTAAGAGACCGCTGGAGAAAGAGTGGTCGTGGCCATGGGATTTTCTGGGATCTTCCTTTTGTCAGAAGCAAATGTGCAAGCCTCACCCTTTAACAGGACAGTGTTCATTTTTAATACTCAAGAAATCAGAAACCTATAAAAGTGCATTATTTCTAAAACAATTCTAAGGAGAAAAGTAATACTTTTGTTTCTGAATGAATTATGTTTCTCGCCAGTTAGTTTCAGTGCATGTGGGCAGATCATGACCTCCCTGCAGTTGTCCGAACCCCTTTTGTGTCCACATCTGGTTGTCGGGGGCACCCCCTCAGGAGTCCACCTGTTGGTACCTGTGGGTTCACAGGAGGGCGGAGCTACCAGCCAAAGGCTCACGTTGTTCGTCACACGGAAACAGTGATCATTTTGCCTCCACATTAATTCTGTCTGTGCTCTACTGTACCTCACAATGAGAAGTCACACATTTCTCAAACCGTTTTGTGCTCCATGAAAATGGGAAAGAAAGAGAAGGATCCGACAAAACTTAGAAGATGCTTACTGATTGGCTTTTGCATGGCTTTGTTTTTGTATAATGCTGAATCCATTCACAGATACTAGAATTTAGAAGAGAGAGACCCATAGAACCTATGGCTGTCACCTGCCTGTTAACGTTCAGTGACGGTGTATTTCTGGAGTGAGAAAAAAAATGTTATGAAAGGAAGAAGGATGTAATTAGCAAGTAGCTGTTTCATTTGCGAGATCGTGTGTTACTGTGACTACAAAAAATTCATTGTTGGGGCGCCTGGGTGGCTCAGTGGGTTAAGCCTCTGCCTTCGGCTCAGGTCATGATCTCAGGGTCCTGGGATCGAGCCCCACGTCAGGCTTTCCTCATCAGGGAGCCTGCTTCCTCCTCTCTCCCTCTGCCTGCCTCTCTGCCTACTTGTGATCTCTGTCAAATAAATAAATAAAATCTTTTTAAAAAATTCATTGTTGTGGGGATTGGGAATAAATACATGGTCCTTTACCCTCAGCAAGGGAAACTAATGTACAGAATGACAGAATACTAACATAAACCATGCTTAATTCGTTCTTCCCTACTTTCCATTTCCTCTGCCTTCAGTATTGATATTTTTCTTTTCTTTTCTTTTTTTTCTTCTCTTCTCTTTTCCCTCCCTCCCTCCTTCTTCCCTTCTTTCTTTCTTCCTCCCTTCCTACCTCTTCCTTCCTTCCTTCCTTCCAAGTAGGCTTATACTCATGAACACAGGGCTTGAACTCATGACCCTGAAATCATTACCTGAGTGTAGGTCAAGAGTCGGATCCTTAGCCTGCTGCACCCAGGTGCCCCTAAGGGTTGACATTTCTTAACCATCTCATGTGGGAATTTTAATACTCACTTAATATTCGAAGTATTAGCATCTGCCAAGAATTAAATGAAATGCAGTTTCACAAAGTCTCAATTCTAATTTTTTTTAAGAGTGACAAAGCCAACCATCTTTGAAATGGATGCTGAGGAAACTGAAATATACCTAGAAATGTCAATAATTATTAGGATTTAATACATTTACCTGTGCACATTTATTTTTAAGAACCGAAGTGCCATGTAAAAGTCTTTACTATATCTATAATAAGTATTTGTCCATATTACTTTAATACATAGAGATAATAAATAAAAACAGACTTGATCTGTTCACCTTCCTTTGAAGCAGCTTGTGATACTTTGGAAGCCCAGCACTTAATGTAAAGGTCTAACATGCAGTTGGCTGCTTAATATGTATTTTTTTAAATGAATGAGCAAAAATAATATAATTTTTAAGCAGATGATGTTTTCTGAACTATAAGGGATATCTGAACATTAGAAGAACACATATGTGATCACAAATCACTTTATATTTTGTCAAACCAGAGAAATGTTGCAAAGCAGTAGGAAAATACTCAAATTGAGAAAAGTTAACAAATTATTTTTACCTCAGTATCAACAAATAGTTGAAGGATCTTCACAGAAACCAAAAACAAAGCTAATTGACAGATTCCTTTATTATGTTACCATGGGCAAGCCTAAGGAGTATTTCTTAAGATACTGAGAATTTTCTTAGGTCTGTTTGTTACATTCCATTTTCTAAACTGCTCATTTATTAAACCTCAATTTTTAGGAGAGATTTGAAGCACTTTTCACTGTCTATGATGACCAGGTGACATTTCAGTTGTTTAAGAGCTTTCGGAGAGTCAGGATAAATTTCAGCAAACCAGAAGCAGCAGCAAGAGCGCGAATAGAGCTCAATGAAACAGACTTCAACGGGAAGAAGCTGAAGCTGTATTTTGCACAGGTACCTCGCCATGCTGTTCTCTCAGCCTCTTTTCCTCCATCCCCAAATACCCTCCGTCCTCCGTTTTCTTGATGAGTGTATCAGAAGTCTTTGGAATAAACAATCCCAATCAGCAAGGGATGTAAAAACCTATTTTCTTTATTTTACGGATATATAAATATTAAGGATATTTGCCTTCCTGACTTTGTAACGTTAAAGGAATTCATCTTTCTGGCAGCTTTTCTGCACGGGGGTTCTGTAAGGGTGAAGCCCTAACTCCTCAAGACTGGGTCACTGGGGGAGGGGCATCAAGGAGGGCGCCTGATCTGATGAGCTCTGGGTAGTATACACAACGAAGGCATCATTCAACACTACGTCAAAAACTCATCATGTACTATGTGTTGGCTAATTGAATTTAAATTAAAAAAAAAAAAAAAGATCAGTGAGCTGACTTCCCTCCTGTGCGTCTAAAGGGCATTTGGGATGTGACAGCTTTGGGAGCATTGAGGAAATAGTTGCTGAAGTCCTGTCACCCCACTGAAGATCGCTGCCAGCCTGGGGCTGACCAGGGACCCGGCACCACGGAAAGGCTGGCCCTTTGCAGTTGCAGAGGAGCCCGAGGGTTTCTGCCAATCTGCTCTGCTTACTATTTGGATCCTGCTGGGTCGCGCTGGCAAACCAACTTCTCCTCTGAAGAACTGACGACATAAAAGCATTCGACCTTGACTCATTTATTAAGTGCGGTATTTTATTTTCAACCAAATTTGAAAAAGGAGGTTTGTCCATTGTCTCATGCTCCAAATGAAAATATAAATGAAAGTTGTCGGGATGTTTCTTGGTAGAGCTGCTTGAGAGGGAGACAGTGAAGCCTAATTTGTTTTAAAACTGGAATTCAGAAAATAGGTAAAATTGGGATTCAGGTTTAGTACCATTCAGTGTTTGTTCATCTCCTTACGGGTTCAGGTTCTCACTGGGCTGTGGTTTACTGGCCCCCGGGGACTCGGGCACTGGGCTGAGCCCCCAGCACTGGGCAGTCAGCCACACAGACCCAGCTCCAGCCACCTGGAGATGCAGGCTGCCAGGAAAAGGCTTTCAGTTTCTCCAGAGAGGTCACAGTTAGCCTCACAATGAAAATG
Source organism: Lontra canadensis (assembly GCF_010015895.1). NCBI lineage: Eukaryota > Metazoa > Chordata > Mammalia > Carnivora > Mustelidae > Lontra > Lontra canadensis. Next base: position 17,619,153 of record NW_022631019.1, read on the forward strand.
AAGAAACAGCCCAGTCACGTGCTGGTTTTGAGCCTCTCCTTGCCCGCAGGTCCAGATGTCCAGCGAAACCCGGCACAAGTCCTATTTACTGCCGCCGCAGCCTGTCAAACAGTTCCTCATCTCCCCTCCTGCCTCCCCGCCTGTGGGCTGGAAGCAGGGGGAGGACGCCACGCCTGTTATAAACTATGACTTACTCTGTGCAGTTTCCAAACTGGGACCAGGTAATAAACTCTTACCTTCCCTATTTTTCCCCCTCCCAAGAAACTTTTGTATTAAAGACCACACTCGGCGATTGGCATGCTAGCCAACCAATGGCAGCATGATCAGAGTGGAGGATAAAGTCACACAAACCTGGGTTCCAACTCTAGTGTTGGAATTTTGTGATTTTTTTTTTTTAAGTCCTCTCTACACCCAGTGTGGGGATCGAACCTACAACCCAGAGACCAAGTGTCTCTAACTTTGTGATCTTGAGCAAGTTACTTAGCTTCAGGTTCTGAGCCCGTTTTCTCATCTAAAATACCAATCATAGGGGCGCCTGGGTGGCTCAGTGGGTTAAAGCCTCTGCCTTCAGCTCAGGTCATGATCCCAGGGTCCTGGGATCGAGCCCCGCATCGGGCTCTCTGCTCAGCAGGGAGCCTGCTTCGCTTCCTCTCTCTCTGCCTGCCTCTCTGCCTCCTTGTGGTCTGTCAAATAAATAAATAAGATCTTTTTTAAAAATCTAAAGAAATAAATAAAATACCAATCATAATAGCTACCTTTCAGTGTGGTTAATAAGAATTAAATGTGATACTCAATAAACATAACAGTTTAAGCTGCTATACATCCTTCTAGGACACAGCCAGCCGTTAGTGAATGTTAGTTACCTTCTCCCACCTCCCATCAAAGTACCGGACAGACTTCTCCATTGAGTACTCATTTCAAGGAACCGGTGGCACTACTATATTACTCCTTCCAAATCTTTCTCTTAGAGTTATTGTTCATTTCTTCTTTTTCTTTGATTTCTCTCATCCCTTTAAAATAATCTAGGAACTCAGTACTGGGCTGGTTCAGACTTTGTCCACCTACAGCAATGTTATGTCTCTTAGAAGGGGTTACAAGAGGCATTTTGAGGGGAGGGGAGGTGGCTTGCTGTTTTCGTACACATCAGAGCAATGTCATGGATGTGTGCGGTCCTGTAATGAAGAGATGGCTGCCTGGAACCTTACAGGTGTCTCCCGAGGGAAAACTGAAACCATTCTGGAGTTAAGCAGGTTCACTCACACGGTCTGTAGAACAGTAATTAGCATTTCCATTTTACCTCCCGACACATCAGTCCTCTGCACCAGCTCATTTCTTCAAAGAGCAAAACTGTATAAGAACCTTACAGAATCAGATCTCTAAGGCCAAAGCTAAGTTCTCTGACATAGGATTTAAAAGCCAATCAGCAGCAATTAAAAAACAAGTAGAACAAAGTTTCGGGACACCAACCCCTCTTTCTGCTGCTTACCTCCCCAGGAGAGAAATACGAGCTCCACGCAGGAACGGAGTCCACGCCAAGCGTGGTGGTTCACGTCTGCGAAAGTGAAACTGAAGAGGAAGAAGAAACAAAAAACCCCAAACAGAAAATTACCCAGACGAGGCGCCCTGAACCTCCAGCCGCAGCACTGAGTGAGCCCCAGACCTTCGATGGGGCGCTGTGAGGGGTCTGGCTGGGGTGCCCGCCGCTGCCCCCCCGGGGCCCCGCCCTAGAGGTCCGTGTCCTTCCCTGGCACAGCGCTGCTCAGCCTGTGTGGAGGGGAGGCTGGGTGTCACCACCGGCCCCCGCCGGCTGCAGACACAGCCTAGAGAGTAGCAAATGACTTTACCTGTCACCTTTTCACAGAGATTCTGAACAGCACTTTAAAGGAAAGGATTAGCCCTCAACATGTTGCAACTCTTGACCATTTTTTAAGCAGTAGGAAATGTGTCTGATTCCTGGCTTCCTCCAGCAATGTTCATTTCCCTGATTTCATATACCATGGGGTCCCCAAAAACTAAAGCTGTAGTCCCCGAGTGCCATTTTTATGACCTCAAAAACAGTCTCATGACCTTAGCAATCTAACATGGGCATTCAGTAATGGTATGACAGCTCCCAGCTACTCTATCTGTTGATCAAATGTGGTTATTCAACATACATGAAGTTTTTTTTGCGCGAGAAGAGATCTGAAATCTAGACTAATTCATAGGGAGTCATTTTTCTCGCATTGTTTTTCTCTTTAGCTTTGGGGAGGAAATGCCAAATTCTCTTTGACCGTTGGACCCAAGTGGCACAAATCTGTGTGCATGTGACTCTCTTCCCTGTTACTCTTGCTTGAAAGAGGAAAGTGCTGTACAGACCACTGTCCCTGATGCGTCGTCCCTCCCAGAGAACTGCCACTTTGGAAGCTGGACAGGCCACCCGTAAGTCTGACTGATGATAACCCCTGGGGGCCACTGCGGTCTGCCGTCTGTGACCGTGTGCTAGCCCGTGGCATCCCCAACCGTCCTCAGCCACCAGTTGAGTTTTTTAATGTTATACATGTTGTGTGTGTCATTCAGAGACTGTAAATTGGAAAAGGTAATAATAAGATTCTCTGAAGACCGCTTTTTAATTGTCGATTGAAACATTTTCCAGTTTGCTCTGAAAGAAAAGGCACATATACTCTTTTTCTATGAATCCGGGAAAGATGCGGGAAATCGAGATCATTCCATTCATCAGACCTTGTTTTTGGTGCAATACTTGACCCTGGCTGACAGTTGGCCTTTTCCTTAAAACAAAACTGTTCCTCACCTGTGTTTCAGGAGTGGCTGGTTGAGGCTCCTGAAGCAGAAACAAGCATCTTTTCCCCTTTCTGTGGTCTGTTTAGACTTGGCAGTCCCTTTGTAGAAAAGTCTCATAATGAAGAAAACTTGGCTTAGGTCGGAGGGCTCTGCTGATCTCTGTTCGCTGTGCGGTCTTCTCTGTATGTCACATGTCTGGAGCTCCCCGGGATGTGTGTGAAGAAGCTGACATAGGAGTGTGGACTCATAAAGCAAACTACCCAGAAGGAAGAACGCAGAAATTCACGCCATGGTGTCCGTCCATTTTTGGTAGCATGTTTCGTGGTTTGGAGGTTCTTATTATGGTAGAATGTATTTCTGAGGACTTAAACCGTTTTGCCCAAAAAAACTTTTCTATTTTTCCTTGCCCTCAAATAATCCGAGATGATAAGCTCTCCTATTTAGATGTGTCTACCCCCGCTCAGCCTCTATATAAATACAGTTGAAATCTGATTCCATAGGCAGTGTATTAAATTCAGATCATCTTTTGGCAGTTTAACTGACAGCCACTTAATAAATTTACTTTGCACTCTGAATTCACCCCTTTGCTAGTGTTTGATCTTATCGGGTTGCGCTAACATCATTTGCAGAATGGACCCTGTACATCAGGAAATGTATTTTCAACAGTTGAGGATTTAAAATTTTCCTTTTAGGTAATATTTATTAACTATAATTTTCTAAGTGATCAAAATCCATGATGTCTTCTTATTAGCTTGGCGTTCATGGTCTTCCTTCCAATTAAAGAATAGTCTGTCCCTACCTTACATAACCTGTTTTTAAAGTCAAGCAGTGCAGATTACCTGGATATTTCTTTTTCTCTGTATTTTTTTAAAGATTTTATTTATTTATTTGACAGACAGAGATCACAAGTAGGCAGAGAGGCAGGCAGCGAGAGAGGGGGAAGCAGGGTCCCCGCTGAGCAGAGAGCCAGACACGGGGCTCGATCCCAGGACCCTGACTGGGATCATGACCTGAACTGAAGGCAGAGGCTTAACCCACTGAGCCACCCAGGTGCCCCTCTCTGTATTTTTTTTTTTTGACAGTGTTGAATAAATTGAAGAAAAACTTAAACCAAAATAAATATATATTAAATACAAAATATATATTATTTAATATATACATATATTAAACTTTTCTGAGTGGAGAACATTAATATTTTCATTCTTTCTAGTATACTATTTCCGTAAGGTGAACTCAAATAAAAGGGAAAGTACTAAATGCCCATTAACTTTTAAATATGGTGAAATCAACCAGGATCTCAGCAAGTATTACGTACGGACTCTGTCCTTTCTTAGCTACTTTTTTTTTTTAATATTTTATTTATTTGAGAGAGAGAGAGAGACAGAGAGAGCATGAGCGAGGAGAAGGTCAGAGGGAGAAGCAGACTCCCCGTGGAGCTGGGAGCCTGATGCGGGACTCAATCCTGGGACTCCAGGATCATGACCTGAGCTGAAGGCAGTCGATTAACCAACTGAGCCACCCAGGCGCCCCCTTAGCTACTTTCTATCCAGTTCACGTAACCATCTTATAAGAGGTGAGTCTTGTGTACTTTTTTAAAGTTCCTTAAATAAGTTTAGCTATGTTTTTCTTTTTGGAAATTGAGTTATTACTCAGATTTAGCCCTGATAGTATAGTAGCCTTGTTCTCCTCAGAAATCATAACTTCGACTTGGGAATCAAATTCTTTAGAGCATTGTGAGGAAATATTCACTGTACTTCAATCTGTTTTGTGTTAGGGAAAAAGCATACGTGAAGAATAAGAAAATCTAGCACTTAAAATAGGCCCATTTATAAAGTGTGCTTGTGTGAGCATCAACTAGTTGAAAGTACTAAGAATCAGTAAAAACAGTTCCCTTGAAGCCTTGGGGAGCTGAACGTCAGGGGGAAAGCAAACTCATCTTCCTACATTTTGCTTCTACACACTTATACACTCAACCTAGCGACAGAATTGAGAGCCCCGAAGTTTTACGTTCCCCATAAAGGCTTAAACAGAACATGGTGTGTTTGAATCAGAGCTGCCAGGAGACAGGGCAGGAGCAGCACCGTCCTTCTTCTAGAAAACAGCCCTTTTTGTTTCCCACTCACAGCAACTCCCTTTCTTCAAAATGTTTTGATAGATCCCGGGGTCTCAGGATCAAGTCCCATGTCGGGCTCCCTGTTCAGCGGGGGGGTCTGCTGCTCACTCTGCCTGCCACTCCCCCACTTGTGCTAGCTCTGTCAAGTAAATAAATAAATCTTTAAAAAAAAAAAGTGAAGAGATTAGATTTCCTCAGAATCTCAGTCATAGTGCTGAGGGTGATGTAGTCTACTCCTTGTGTGACACAGATGACAAAGTGGAGATGAGGCATCTTACTTCGAAGGCCACAGGGACTGGGTTGGCATTCCAGCTCCTGCACTAGGCTTTTTTTCTCCTTTCTTCTTGCACCGGCCTCTCAGAAGCCATGAATCTCTGTCATAAGAAAATAGACAAGGTGCACCTGGGTGGCTCAATGGGTTTAAGCCTCTGCTTTCAGCTCAGGTCATGATCTCAGGGTCCTGGGATTGAGCCCCACGTCAGGCTCTCCACTCAGCGGGGAGCCTGCTTCCTCCTCTCTCTCTCTCTGCCTTTCTGCCTACTTGTGATCTCTGTCAAATTAAAAAAAAAATTAAAAAAAAAAGAAAATAGACAAATAAGAAGAAGAAAATAGACGAAAAAGGGGGGAAGAATTCTATCTCCCCTGGAGGGATACAGTGAAGAAGAGAGCTGATGAAGGCGGTGACTTAGCAGTCTCTTGAATGAAATTAATGTTCCATCTTCTGTGTTTTTGTTATCATTGTACTGTTGGGATTGGAATCTACTTAAATAATGTTATTTTGGTAGCCAGCAATCGTGTTTATGGGGCTTTCCTAGAGTTTAGTAGTAGTAAGATTAAATTATAAGTAGCCAGACTCGAGATGTGAGTCTAATAGAGCAAGGAGCCTGAGATTGGGGCACCTGGGTGGCTCAGTGGGTTAAAGCCTCCGCCTTCGGCTCAGGTCATGATCCCGGGGTCCTGGGATTGAGCCCCGCATCGGGCTCTCTGCTCGGCAGGGAGCCTCCTTCCCTTCCTCCCTCTCTCTCTCTGCCTGCCTCTGCCTACTTGTGATCTCCGTCTGTCAAATAAAAAAATAAAATCTTTTTAAAAAATTAAAAAAAAAAAAAGGAGCCTGAGATCCCCTAGGATTTGGAAATCATTTGCAGTGGAATGACCCCAGCACTCCGCTTGTAAAACAGAGCTCTGGGAAAGATTGAAGATGGACCTGTGCTTCGTGTTTCTATATAGACTCTTATCCAGACCATAGCTTTATTCTAAGGAGGGAAGATCTCAGACATAATTAAGCAGCGGAAAACGTATGAAATTCTTTGGTGCATCAAAGTTCCCCGTCTGCTGGTGTCTCTCTTTTCTCTGGAGTCGTAGACTTTCATACCTATCGCGTGGGTGAACTTGGTCAGCCTTCCTTTTGCCCACTCACCGTGCTCCTTGTCTACACACTTGCCTTTATGTCCTCCTGCACAAAAGCAAACAAATTACTTACAAATGTGACAATATAAAGGAACAACAGATGAGGGAATTAGTTGCCTCCTCCTTGAGGAGGGAAGTCCATTGTTACAGAAACTCACTTTTTAAAAGGTTAAATAAACTTAGAGAATAAGTTTATGAGTTTATGAACCTTGTTCAACAGTTTAATAAATACCCGTTTGTTTTATAACCTCCCCTCGGGGTGGGCTCACGGGAAAACATCTTCACTGGAATGCCGTTGTTGTCTCTCCCCAGGAATCAGGGGAAATGTTAATAACTTGAAGAGTGTTGTTATTAATACCGAACACACAAGCAGCAAAGCAACAGAAGGTGACAACGGCTAGGTTTTACTGACCAAAAAGATGGTAAAAATGGTCATGTTCCAAATAGAAGTTTCCAGCCAAGGTTAAGAAGAACTAACGCTGGGGTGAGTCAAGGTGTCTCCAGCCATTGAAACAAAAGCATAAGGACCTTTTATGAAATTAGGCTGTGTGGTCTATCTTGTGACCTGTGTTTTCCTTGTGAAGCAAAAGAGTGTCCTGCAGACTCTTGGGCGTTCTTGCATAACTTTGACTGAATGTTCATTCTTGTTATCCGGAAGATCTCTATCTATGCAGAGAAATTGTGTTTTTCCATATCGTTTCCCATGCAGTCCCCAGTCTTCCTAACTCAGACTGGGGACTGAGGAGAGAGACCAAGGTAGCTAATTCTGTTGCTGCCATCCTCTGCCTGCTGCTTCTCCCCCAAGGTGGGGACCCCAGAGAGAAGCCGTCTACATTTCTGCTGTATCGTGCATGTCCTCCAACTTGAAGGAAGTTTTTCACTCGTTCCACTTCTCTCTTCATTGAACCCAGGAGGGGAATTTATTATTTTATCTGAACATGTTTGTGATCTTGTGTTATATTCTGGGGGAACATTGCTTTTCTGGTACTATAAATTGTAGTGAATATTCACTGTACTTCAAAAACCTGGTTAGTAATTTATATATATGTATTCTGTATTTTAGTGTGCCTGATGTAACAATCCATAGTTTGTAGTAGTTCGTTATTTGTCGACTTTGGCTCTCCTGTATTTTTAGGACATTTAAATGTTCCTCGTCCTTGCAAAGCGACGAAAGCAGAATGTAATTTTTTTGGAATCCTTGTGATTACTTGTAACAAGTTTTGTTTTTAAAGCTAATAAAAATAAAATTAGGGTTTTTTTTTTAAATCAGTCCGCTGAATTCTTTGTAGTATTTTCAATAAATATCATTTACATTTAGGTAACAGCCCAAAAAAAAAGACAGAAAAGGGAAATAACGATGTTTGTTCCTTTAACTGGATTGCAGGTGTGTGTTCTTACGGAGCTGCACCGGTGCCAAAGGTGGTGGGTGACTCCCTGCCAACTCAGGAAATGACCACAATGGTTTGGGTTCTTTAGCAAGAAAAGTTTTTATCCCAGTTTATCCTCGGCAAAAAATGATTCATTCCAAGTAAAGGCTTCTTTTCTCTCGGTTAAGAAAAAAAAATCTCCAAATCCGAGTATCAAAGCTAAAAATGACTGAAAGGTTATCTAGTGCAGTGATATATTTTTTTAAACATATACTTATGTTTATGCCATAGAACTCTATTTGTTGTTCAAATGAAATCTTACATATAGTTTGACATACTTTACAACAAAAAGGTAAGCACCTGCTCCCTTTGAAGGGGGTGAGGGAGACGTGGGGACCCAGAGGGTACCTCCCAACCCCCCCCCCCCCCCCCCGCACACCGTGAGACCTCAACAGCGCAGTCCCAAACACCCGTCTATCCTGGGGCCTCTCCACAGGCACCTTTACAAGTAAATGTCCCAGGAGGCATTGCCAAATTCACACATCTGGATGGTAGCTAACCGGGGACTAGAAACATAGTTTCCTGCCTCCATCCCAGGTGGACCCTGCTCCACTTTAATTAAACTGAAATCTTTCATTTTTCAGGAGAAACGTATTGGGATTCAAAGGTTCTCAGAATCGTCAGTCTTTTGTTTGTTTCAACAGCACTGAGGTCCTGGAGTAACCCCGGGGACATTTCTCCTTTAACAAGATGCTTTTCCAAGCTGTGTTCCTTGGCGCTGCCTCCAGGGGGAGCTGGACTCCAGGTCACTGGGCCTTGCACCTGGCTTCAAGCCCTCTGGCACCATTCTCGTGCCCAATGGTCTTGGCATGAAGTTGCACTTGAGCTGAGGATTCCTGGGCTGAAACAGCAAGTTGTGGAACCGCTGCTCATAACCTGAGATTAAAATGATTTTTTGAATGCAGAATAGAAAAATACAAGAATAAAGGTTTAAGTAATTTGCTTCATTAAAATAGCCCGACTTAAAAGTTAAATGCCCACAGTGTATGTGTCAGAGTCCAGTTATCATGAAGACGCATGCTAAACTAGAAAGCAGGACTGAGCGGAAATTCCCTCTGCCTTCTCTGAACACATCACGATATGGTTCGAATCTAGAAGGAGAAAGGATTAAAATTCTCACACACACACGGGCAACATCTCAAATCTTGCCAAACGTCCCACAGTCTTCGGAGACATAGAAGGTGTACATATAAGTAATTCGTGGAGTAGGTATTTAGATAATAATGTTATTTGGGAAAAGCTCGTGGTAGAAATGTTTGGAAAAGTTGAACGGTTTCTGTATTGCACTGTTCCTCGGACCTTTTTAATTTGTGCATTCTGTGTCTCCAATAGGATACAGTTTTTTATCAAATCCAATTAGCTATGGAGCCCTTTTGCCCAGAAGCATTTCATTGTACTGCTGCTCGACGAACAGTTACAGAAACATTCTAAAATCTTGGGGCCTGACTGAAGGATAGGTCTGTGAATTAAAATTTCTTTATTCATTTCTCTAAGCAAGAGAACTATGAGATGGGCATCAGAAGGAGCCTTCCTGATTTAATAAATGGGAAAACCAAGTTGTTAAAATTATTAGAATCTATAAAAGCTCAGCAAAGTTGCCAAATACAGGAATAACTTAGAAAAATCAGTAACATTTCCTTATACCATCAATGACCAAAATATAAGAAGCAATAAGATAACATTCGTAATTAGAACAAAACATCAGCATAAACAAACTTTCAAACTATAATACAGACTTGGATAATTTAAGTACATGCTTTTAAAGGGGATAACTTCATATTGTAGGAATGTCAAATTTTTTTTCCCAAATTATAAATGCACTGGAATCTCTGTCAATTTTCCAGCTATATTTTTTACACAATGCTCATTAAACTTACTCTAATACTTGGATGGAAGAATAAAGAAACAAGAAGTTAAGAAAACCTTAAAAAGAAAAAAGATGGAGGACTTGTCCTGCCAAATCCTAAGACAACCTACAAACTCACATGAGTTTAATCAAGAAAAGTCAAATAAATTTCTTTTTAAAAAGAGTAGAGACCACCCACGTCTACACCAGGGAATTAATGTACAATAAAGAGCCATTGTAAATAAACAGACAAAGGCTACACTGCCTAGTCAATGGTGTTGGGAAAATGGGCTTAGTATATGTATGTCAATAAAACTGGGCTCCCCATCAAACACTCTATACAGAGCTGGACTCAAGATGGGTTAAAGACTGGAATAGAGGGGTGCCTGGGTGACTCAGTGGGTTAAGCCTCTGCTTTCAGCTCATGTCATGATCTCAGGGTCCTGGGATCAAGCTCTGCATCTGGTTCTCTGCACAGCAGGGAGCTGCTTCCCCCTCTCCCTCTCTGCCTGCCTCTGCCTACTTGTGATCTCTGTCTGTCGAATAAAGAAAAATCTTAAAAAAAAAAAAAGACAAATACAAAATGTAAAACTACAGAGTTAATAAAATGGTTTGAAGGAGAATATCTTTGTGACCTAGAGGAAGGGAGAGATTTGACAAAAGTTTAAAAAGCATAAGCTATATGGTAATAATTTGATTATATCAAAATGAACAATTTAGAGTCCATGAAGAATGCCATAGACAAATGGTGACAGATAACAGGGAGAAGATATTTGCAGTCTTAATATGGGATAAATAACCATAATATACAAGAGAGTTGGGCAAATCCAAAGGGAAAGCAGCCCAATAGGAAAATGGCTTAAGGCTATGAACAGCAATTGACAGAAAAGTAAAGTGAGCCTTGGAGAGACATTCAAACCCAGTAATCCGATTAGTGTGATTAATGCAACAAGATGCCACTTTATACCTATTAGAGCCTCAAAAATGTAAAAAGCGAATAATGCCCAGTATAGACAAAGGGTGGGGGTATAGGACACCTGATGTAACACAAGCGAGCGTGTAGACTGGTTTAGTTACTATCTGGCAGTAAACCGTATCAGTAAGAAGAGATCTCTAACTGAACAGCTCTGCTCCTGGAATGAATGAATGAATGAATACATACATACACACTTACACACACACACACACACACACACACACACACACATTTATTTATTTATTTACTTATTTATGTATATATATTTATATCCCAAGAATATCCCAAACGCATTCTCAGGTCCATCAGGAGACACGATGAGAATGCCTATTTCATCATTATTTATGTAAGCAAGCTGGTGTCCCCTCCTGGGAAACTGAACTATGGAGAACAATACCACAGAGTCGCCATATACCCAGCTACATGGATGGATCTTAAAAATAGACCCGAGGGACAAAAGTAATCAGTGAGATATGTGTGAGATGTGTGTAACACTTGGCGTTACATAAAATACAGAGGAGTGCATGGTACAAGAATACACAGATATACATTAAACACACATGAGCACATATTAGAGGCATCTCCTATGCATCAGTGATGATAACGTGCTCTGAACCGAGAAGTCTGATTTACTACTAGACTCTCTATAATCTTTCTGTGGTCATTAAAAAACTATTAATACCTCCTTCTCTTTCCTCCCTGGAGTCTACATTAGTTTAAAATTGTGTGTTATTTTTCTCTTATTGCTTTAGAAGAAAATATTTTGCTGTGATTTATTTAGGTGAAATCTGGATTTTATTGGCGAGTTTATGCCTTTTTGGATAAATATTTCAGAAAAACACCAGGTACCACCGGTTCTGTTGGTAGGTGCATATACATAAGTTCTTTCTCCGTCTAAGTTATGTAGATTCTTTATGAAATGTGCTCCGATGTGGAGGGGGAAAATGTACCTATAATCACTCTTTTCTGAGCTACAAATAAGCATTGCATGTGGTTCGACTCTAGAGTCATTTCCTTTTGCTTTGAAGAAGTAATCAAGTTCATCCTTGGCCTGCTACTGTCTTCCTTTGATGTGTTTTTCAAATAATTGAGATCTTTAGTGGAAAATTATATAATCTTCTGTCCTAGGAGATTTTACCAGGCCTCGTGGCCCCAAAGGAGGTAATCAGACCAAAAATGATTTCTTGGAAGTTGCCTGAATTAATCCTGTGAATAAAAGACCTTTGAGGGACAAATTTACTCATTTTCTATTAATTCCTTGATAACTTTGGTCACTTCCCAGACTATCCATTAGAAATGTCTGGCAACTGTTGGAAAGTCTGGAAGGGAGGTTTCTTCTCCTTTACAAATGAGAAGCAGCCCCTGGGCGTTGGTTTAGCAGTTCCACCTTCTCCCAGTGTCAAAGATATTGGCTGCTTTTTGTTCTGGGATTTACTTATCAGGCACCCAGAAGATTAGGTGGAAATGACCCAGTCACCCAAGGGTGTTGAAGGTCACAGAACTGTAGTTGGAGACCGCTCCCAGGATGGGCGGATTACAGGGTTGTGTGGCGAGCCTCTTTTCCTTCCCTCTATCCCACTCTACAGGGTGAACTGAATTTGTCACAGAGCAGAGAGAACCCTGTCTGTGGCAGCTTGCAAGGTTCAAGTCCTATTCTCCACTTCTGTAGCATTTAAAGATTTTTTTTTTTTTTAATTTGACAGAGATCACGGGTAGGCAGAGAGGCAAGGTGAGAGAGAGGAGGAAGCAGGCTCTGGCGGAGCCTGATGCGGGGCTCGATCCCAGGACCCTGGGATCATGACCTGAGCCAAAGGCAGAGGCTTTAACCCACTGAGCCACCCAGGCACCCTCCACTTCTGTAGCATTTAACAACTCGCCAGGCTCACTGACTCCGTTATGGTGAAAGGCCGGGACTGGGGGGTTCGAGTCAAGTTTGGGCATCTTGACGCTGACCGGCCACGTTTGCCAAAGTGTACTTACTTCTTGTGTCATTTCCTCTTCTTCATCTTGTTCTTCCTCCTCTTCTTCTTCTTCTTCTTCTTCTTCGTCTTCGTCTTCTTCTTCATCGTCTTCTTCTTCTTCGTCTTCGTCTTCTTCTTCATCTTTGTCTTCTTCTTCATCTTCTTCTTCTTTATCATCTTCTTCTTCTTCTTCGTCTTCTTCTTCTTCTTTGCCAAGGTCAACTTACTTCTTGTGTCATTTCTTCTTCTTCCTCCTCTTCTTCTTCTTCTTCTTCTTCTTCTGTTAATTTTTTTCCCCAGTTTTATTGAGAAATAATTGACATGGGTCATTTTTTTCTTAACAGTTAACCTGTGAGGCAGTTCCTTGTCCTCGGCTGGTCCTAGGAAAACCACATCTGTACCAAGTCAGCCTCCAGTGAAAATTCTTCTGGCCAGATTGGTTTGTATTTTTTACTTCTTGACAACATTTTTCTTTGTTCTATAGCCAAAATATAATCAGGAAATATGTAATGATGAAATATCTTGCTTTCCCTGAAGCAAGACTCAAACCGGGGAGATTGTCTTTTATCCTGTTCTGATTCCGTAAATCCCTGCATTTCCCATGGTTGCTCCAGGGGAAAAAAGACATTGTACTTTGGTCCTGGTTATGGGTAACTTAAGATAATCCTGTTTTGCTTATAAGTCAGGCCCTTCTACAGGATGGCAAACATTTAAAAAAATTTTTTAAAGAAATTAGGATTCTAATAATAAAGAAAAAAACATGAAAAGTACAATAAAGCTAGCTTTAGATTATAAAATATGTATCATAGTATTTCATTTATTTTTTTTTAAAAAGCCATATTTACACAGGAAGGTTTGGAAGGCTAGACACTGAATTTTTTTTTAATTAATTAATTTATTTTTAGAGGGCATGCAAGCGAGCTGGTGGAAGGGATGGCCAGAGGAAAAGAGAATCTCAAGCAGACTCCGCCCTGAGCCTGGAGCCCCACTCAGGGCTCGATCTCACAACCCTGAGATCATCACCTGAGCCAAAACCAAGAGTCAGATGCTTTGATTGCACCACCCAGGTGCCCCCCATTGAAATATTTTTAATAGTTCTGTCTGAATAAGGGAATTATGGATAATCTTTATCTTCTTTTGGTTTATATCTGTTTTTTAGGGTGGTCAAGTAGGTAATAAGATTTTTTAAAGGCATTAATGGGGAAGCAAGAAGTGGTAAGGGGATATATGGAAACTATACTTCCTGCTCTTTTTTCTGTAAACCTAAAACTGCTCTAAAAAGCAAAGTCTGGGGGCGCCTGGGTAGCTCAGTGGGTTAAGTCTCTGCCTTTGGCTCGAGTCATGATCCCAGGGTCCTGGGATCGAGCCCCACATCAGGCTCTCTGCTTGGCGGGGGGCCTGCTTCTGCCTCTCTCTCTGCCTGCCTCTCTGCATACTTGTGATCTCTGTCTGTCAAACAAATAAAAATTTGAAAAAAAAAGCAAAGTCTTATTTTTTCAAAGGTTGTTCAGATAACAACCTCATGACCTACCAACTTCAAAGCTTAGTACTAAATTTGATGCATTAGTTTTAGTAAAGGAACCTAGGAAAGGGAAAGTAACAGTTTTCTTCTGTTTAGGGTGTTTTAACAAAATACTATAGACTGGGTGTTTATCAGCAGCAGATACTGACTTGTCATGGTTCTGGAGACCAGAAGTCCAAGATCAAGGTCCCAGCACTACTGGTGTCTGGTGAGGACTAGCTTCCTAGTTCAGGACAGTCGGCCATCTTTCTGCTATCTCCTCACATGGGGAAGGGACCTAGGTAGCTCCATGAAGCTTCTTCTACGAAGACACTAATCCCATTCTTGAGTCCCCTACCCTCATGACCTCATCACCCCAAGGACCCCACCTCCCAGTACCATCATGTTGGGCATTAGGATTTCAACAGATGAATTGGGGTGGATGGGGGGGGTCACAAATATTCATTCTACAGAAGTAACTAATTCTGAGAGTGATGGTAAAATATCTATCTATAGGTCAGGTTTCCCCCACAGAATACATGCTCAAGGGCAGAGTGGATGCCTTTGTCATCTATTGAGAAGACACACAGTAGATGCTTGTTGTATAACTGAATGAATGGATGAGCGCCAAGACCAGAGTAAAGCCTCTTACTCAAAGACACTCGACCACATGCATCCTCCCTCTTCTCCCTTATGTTTCCTTACAATTTGTGTGACTTTTCCTAACAAATATAAGAATATGTGTTTAAAATCATTGCAAGGAAAAATAAATACAGAAAGTCATCCCAAGAATAGGAGACCAAGTTTGGGGGGGGGAGATAAACATAAAGAAAAAGGTACATATGTAGTCTTTTAAAACCAAAATACAGAAATTTGCTTTTGAAGTTACTGATATAAAGCAGACTCTTGTTGAAAAAACATAACTGTAAGGAAGGAATTAAGTCACATGCATTATGCTCTGACTCTAAGCTGAAGTTGGGAATACAAAGAAAATAATCTAATTTAAAAATGGGCAGAGGAGATGCTGATGGTTTCCTAGAGTGAACACAACAAGTCACCACCAACTAGATGGCTTACAGCAATAAAATATATTCTTCCACACTTGTGGAGGACAGAAGTCTGAAATCAAGGTGTCAGTGGGGTTGGTTCCTCTTTGGGGCTCCAAGGGAGAACCTGTTCCATGCCCCTCTTCCAGCTTCTGGGGGTTGCTGGCCATCCTTGGCACTCCTTGGCTTGTAGAACATCATTGCAATTTTTCTCGCTCTGTGTGTGTGTGTGTGTGTGTGTGTGTCCAATTTCCCTCTTCTTAGAAAGACACAGTCAGATTGGATTCAGGGTCCCCTCCTAATCCAGTATGAC
Organism: Lontra canadensis; assembly: GCF_010015895.1. Taxonomy (NCBI): domain Eukaryota; kingdom Metazoa; phylum Chordata; class Mammalia; order Carnivora; family Mustelidae; genus Lontra; species Lontra canadensis. The sequence goes on from NW_022631019.1 coordinate 17,634,521, forward strand.
CTCTCATTAATTACATCTGCAAAGACCCTATTTCACACATAGGCCATCTACACAGGTTCTAAGTGGACATGAATTTGGGGGGTGGGGACACATTATTCAACCCATCAAAGAGCTGAATAGGTATTTCTCCAAAAAAGATAAACAGCCTATGGGTGTGTGAAAAGACGTTCACCATCATCAGTCATCAAGGAAAGGTAAATCACAAACACAGTGAGGTACCATTCCATACCCACTCAAATGGCTAAAATAAAAAAGATACTGAGCATTGATGAGCGACTGGTGTGAATGCAGAATGGTACAGCTGCTTTGGAAAACAGTGGGCAATTCCTCAAGAAGTTACACATAGAGTTATCACATGCATTGAAAACATATGTCCACACAAACACTTGTACATGATGTTCATGGCAGCATTATAGATAATAACCAAAAAGTGGGAATATCCCACATCCATCAGTCAGTGAATGAATAAATATAATGTGGTATAATATAAACATTATTCAATAATGAATAAATATAAATATAATCCATACCATGGAGTATTTTCAGCCACAAACGGGAATGAAGAATTCATGGATGCACCTTGAGAACGCACTAAGTGAGAAGCCAGACACAAAAGGCCACATGTTGTGTGATCCCATTTATAAGAAATATCCAGAATAGGCAAGCCTGTAGGACAGAAAGTAGAATAGTGGTTGTCAAAGGCTGGGGGGAAGGGTGGGGAGAGTGGGAAGTGACCTCTTATGGGTATAGGGGATTTTTTTTAGAAGTGATAAAAAAAAGTTCTGGAATTTGATACTGACGGTGGTCTTGCAATCCTGCGAATAAAAATTTACACCGGGAAGAAGGAATGGAAGGATAAAGTATGAGAGTAAAATTTTCTAAAGTCAGAAAATCTAAAGAAAAGTTAAGTTGTGGTGTTATTTTCTTCTCTGGATCTTTAAGTGTTTAAATAAATGCAATACCAGGAAACCATAATAGAAAGTGGCTTACCTTATCAAAAATTTGTGGGAGTCGGGGCGCCTGGGTGGCTCAGTGGGTTAAAGCCTCTGCCTTCGGCTCAGGTCATGGTCTCAGGGTCCTGGGATCGGGCCCCGCGTTGGGCTCTCTGCTCAGCGGGGAGCCTGCTTCCCCTTCTTTCTCTGCCTACTTGTGATCTCTCACTGTCAAAATAAATAAAATTTAAAAAAAAATTTACGGGAGTGATAAAATAATGTTCTTTATGGATTCTGATTGTATGGCATGTGTCTCTGAGTGTGACAGAGAAGACTGTTGCTGGTGTTGTCTGTCACTCAGCATCAAGATTATAAAATTCTGTGGTAAATATGGAAGATCAGTGTCTATACCACCAGTGATTTGGGTATATTTGTAAGACACACTTAAAATTTACTCCTCATATCTCACCTTAAATCAAAACTGGATGGTGAAAAATGAAGACCAAATTTTTAGGGAATTATGCGTGGTGCTATGGAGGACACAGAGATGAACAGGTCACAAGAAGCCTTTTTCTGGTTCAAACCCTACTATAGTGCTGACCCACAGTGGATATACCTGAAACCCTTGGGAACAGACTATCTGGGTGACCTTGGGCAAATGATATGTCCTGTCCAGTTTCTTAATCTGTAAAATGCAGTAAATACTACTATCTACCTTATAGAATTATCTAGACAATTAAATAACTTATGCCCATCATGCACACCGCCTAAATATGACCTAAAATTTCTATTTGTATTATTTGCCCTTATCTGGTGATCCAAGAAACCATGACCAAAGGCTGTGTTTCATCAATTCATTCATGACTATTTCCTGGTTCAGTGGGGGTGACCTTGACATCAGCAGTTGTTTTCCAAAGCACCCAGGTGATTCTAAGGGACGGCCAGGCCTGTGACCCCTGGGCAAGAGGATGTTCACATTCCCTTCCAGCCCCAGTCCACGATTCAACACTAGCCTTGGGATCTGGACCCCTGGATCACCATATTCTCTTAGAATCTCTATAAATGCTTTCATGTAATAAAATGTCCATTTGCAGTATTATAATTACTCCTTAAAGTTGCATAGTCCATTACTGTTTGATGAAGTAATTCTATGGGCATCAAAACTCATTCAATCCTCATCATAACCCGTGGATGGATGGTGGGCAGATATCACTATCCCCCCTCCCCTTTATTTCTCTCCAGAGCACTCACCACCCTCCAGCGTGTCTTATCATTGGCTCATTTATTTTTGTCTTCTCCACGTAAGAATGTCAGCATCAACCGGGCAGGGATTACTGTCTCTTTCATTTGCTGCTGGCACATCCCAGGCACTCGGTAAATATTGGTTGAATGAATTAATGAATCATAGAAGAGTAAACTAAAGCCCAGAGAGGTTAGAAGATCTGCCCGAGGTCACACAGCAAATAAATGGAGTAGCTATTGAACGGCCTCTTCTGTGTTCTTTCTGCTCTGTCTGCCCTTGTTCAGGGCTTCCTAGGGTGACTCTGGTGTTAGAATGGACCCAGGAGGTACGAGGGGACGTGGAATTCAGAAGCTGAGATAGCTGCAAGTAAGCTAGCTGCCACCAGTAAGAGTTCCAAGAACCCTGGAGATAAAGTACAGGTTCCTTGCCAAGGTGAGGGAGAGCAGCTTCTGCTCACCGCTAAAGGCTTAACTTAATTTATAGCCTCTCATTTTCATTCTGGGAACAGAAGTTTTCCCTTGTTAATTACCTGCAATTGGTTTGGGCTAATGCACTGAATCATGGGGCTTCCCAAAAATGTAGCATGAGAATGAGGAAGCTGCCTGGTAATCACCCAGGCTGGATGTCTAAAGAGGCAGTCAAGATCATCAAACTTACCATGGAAGAGGCCCCAGAGGCCAAAGAGGCCAACATGCCTTTTTACAGATGAAAAAGAAGCCCAGGGAGATCAGGTGGCTTACAGGGGTTACAGACGACTGTAACTCTCTCCCTCCCTTACTCTCCATCACCCAGATGCTCCCAGAGCTGACATGGGAACTAACCTGAATGCAGAACAACAGCTCATGGGGAGGGATGCCTCCCTCTACTGGATCCTGTTAACCTTAAAAATAATACTGTCAGTTATTTTACTAGCAAAATAGGCTTACTCAGGAACAGAAGGTGAACTGCAACTCAGGACACACAAACTGCTACAAAACCATAGGCAAGTCTGGAGAACAGACGAGAAGCACCCTCTCATAAAGGAAGGGAGGAGGGTAGTCTAGAGGGGCTGTCATTAAGAAGCCCTTTGGAGGAAACTGGGCGTTCCGAGTGTACTGGCTTTTCATTGGCTGAGTTGTAACAGTCTCATTGGCTGGCTGTTGCCAGGCAGAGAGAAAAATCTTCCCTCCTCACGCAGGGTTAATAAAGTCCTGCTTGCTCTGCAACTGAGGACTCTGGTAGGAGGTGAAAGCGACCCCTGCTGGCCTCCCTTTCCCATTTCATACGAGCTTTCCTTTACTCAGTTTCACAATGGCATCCCTGGGTACTTCACAGTCATTTATCTGGGAAACAGCTACATGAAAAATCACATTGTGTGCCCTGTAGATAAGTAAGAAGTATGATTTCTGAGTCTTTCGGACTTTGCTGCTCTCTCCATCTCTTGACTGAGAGACAAGGAATTGATTTCAAAATCAATTGGCCTAGGTATATTTGTTTCCTTTTTTTTTTTTTTTTTTTTTTTTTTTTGTACTGGATTAATTGGTGTGGGTTTGAATTTCTCTGGATTCACAATTCTCTGTGCTTTGTCTCCACCCCCACCTTCTGAAATTGCATTCTAATCCTACATGACATTTGTCTGGTTTCCCCCAGCAACCATCTCAAAAGCCATAAACAGCAGATTAAGACTTTGAAGGGAGAAGCGAGAGCTGCACGGTCCTGGCCAATGGGGTACAATCTCAGGTGCTCAGGAGGCTAGTTGGTAGTAATAACAAGGAAAGGATGACTTGGCTAACGAAGAATGAATGACTCGGTGTATTTGAGTATTTTCCATATGGACAGAGCAGCTGTTTGCTATTTTTCAATCTCCAAGCACCTAAGATACCAACTGAGCCAGCCAGGTGCCCCTCCCTTCAAATCTTAATCAGCATATGGACATACATTTTATATAGTTGTCAGAGTTGGCCTGTGCCATTTTCATTCTCTACTTATGGATTCTCTTATGGATAAACACCCATGGTCCCTCCCCAGGTTCAAATAATTTGCTAAAGCAGCTCACAGAATTCAGGCAGTCTACTTACTAGGTTACCTATTTATTAAAAAGGATATTAAAGGATACAGATGAACAGCCAGGTGAAGAAATATATAGGGTGAAGTCTAGGAGGGTCCTGAGCACAGAAGCTTCTGTCCCCTTGGAATTTTGGGGTGTGACACCTTCCTGGCACGGGGACATATTTTTGTTCACCAACGTGGCAGTTCTCCAAACTCTATTCTTTTGGATTTTAATGGAGGCTTCATTATACAGGCGTGGTTGATTAAATCATTGGCCATTGATGATTGATTCAACCTCCAGTCCCTCTTCCCTCTTTGGATGGGGAGGGGCAATAAGGTTCCAACTCTCTAACTTGGCTGGTTCCAGCAACCAGCTTCCATCCTCAGGTGAACTAGGGACTTTCCAAAAATCATTTCATAAGCATGCACTCAGGTGTGGTTGAAAGGGGCTTGTTATGAATAACAGATGACATCCATTTCCCCCTTATTACTCTGAAGCTATTTCAAGAACTGAGGACAAAGCCAACTATTATAACCAAAGATGACACTGTGGCTCTAATCAGGACATTTTAAGGGTTTGGGGAGCTGCAATCCAGGAACCATGGATGAAAACCAAAATATACATTTCTTATTATAAATCACAATATCACCCCCACACAGCTCCATAAATTGCAGAAGCCTGAGTATTTCTATGATTGGTGCCTCTGTTATGAAGCACAGTTGCTTTGGTTATTCTCCATCACTTGGAACTATGGTCATTCCTAGTTTTTACATGTGGCCTGATGTGGCACCTTAGATGCCCTGTTCCTAGTGTTAACCCCACAAATAAAACTGTTGGTTATTTTACCAGCAAAAAAGGTTTATTCCATAATAGCAGAGAATTGCAACTCGGGGACCTGCAGGCTATGGAAAAACCACAGGCAAGTCCAATGAACAAAGAAGAACCTTCTTTTATAGAGGAAAGGGCAGGGTGTTGGGAAGGGCTGTTAGAAACAAAAATTCCATTGGAGGAAACTGGGAGTTCTAAGAGTAGTGGCTTTTTCCTGGATGAGCTGTGGCAGTCTCTCATTGGCTAGGCTGTTGCCGGGCAAGGAGAAAAATCTTCCTTCTTCATGCCCGGGAAGTAAAGTACAGGCTTCCTTCTGTGGGGAATGCAAGGTATTGTGTCTTTCTATTGATTCTGCAATTGATAAGGAATGGTAAAGGGTGAGAACTTCCTCTTCTGGCCTCCTGACTCCACGTCAAATGAGGTTTCCTTTATTGAGGTTCGCACTGATTTTGTCCAAGAAATAAATGAAAGCTCATGGTCAGACCAGTTCTGGACTGGGAGCTAGGAGACCTCTGTTTTTACCCAGGATGTAGGCATGCTTCCTCAACTCTCTGGGCTGGGGCTCTATGGGCTCTCTATCCCAGAGAGATGAGAAGGTCTCCAAGTTGTGTCCAGCTCAACCAAAAGAGGGGTCCATGATCCTGGTCGTGGAAGCCTCCATTGCTCAGGGCATCGTGATTCATCAGCAGTCACCCCATGGCCTTCTTCGAATCTTCCTCCCCCTCAGCAATTCCTGTGTGCCCGTCTTCCAGAATATATCCCAAATCTGACCACCACTTCCACTGCCACTCCATTATTCCACACCACCCTCCCACCTGGGCTTCCTTGATCTGTTCTTCTCAGCCAGAGAGGTCTATTACAAACATAGGTCAGATCAGGTCATTGCCTGGCCTTCCAAGTCCATGAAATGAAATATACTCCTCACAGTGACCTGTGAGACCTCACAACATCTGACCTCTGCCTGCCTCTGACCTCATCCTGTCCACTCTGCCTTCAGCCCCCACTCTGGTCAACCACATCAGCCTTATGGACTTTCCCTCCTCCAGGAATGCTCCAGCTCCAGTGCTCCCTATACCTCCTTACTTGTCCTGCTTTTAAAAAAAATTTTTTTAATAAAAATATAACAGAGTAAATTTAAAGATGTAATTGGCTTTTTTTTTAAGATTTTATTTATTTATTTGACAGATCACAAGTAGGCAGAGAGGCAGGCAGAGAGAGAGAGGGAGAAGCAGGCTCCCTGCTCAGCAGGGAGCCCGATGCGGGGCTCGATCCCAGGACCCTGGGATCATAACCTGAGCCAAAGGCAGAGGCTTTAACCTACTGAGCCACCCAGGTGCCCCTGTAATTGGCTTCTTAAGTGATTCATGAGTCAGGCAGCATCTCATCTAGCAAGTAGAGGGGAGCTCTGAGGAGTCATACAAAACAGAAGTTTTCTATAGGAAGGAGGGTAGGGAAAGGACATTATTAGCAAAAGAAAAAAAGTATTGTTCCAGGCAAGGTCATTTTCCTTGTGGTGTTGGGGAAGAACAGGGGGTTTTATCATTCACATTACCTCATCTTCCTTTGGGGGATAGAGAAGGCCCATGTGACAGATTTCCTCACTTTTTCTGGTGCCAACCAGAAAATTCCTGACAGACCAGTGAAGACTTCATTTCTGGGGGAGGTTGAAACTGCAGTTAGGTTAGGTTTAAGCCCGAGTATGGTGACAAGGCCTAGCATAAGTGACTCCATCTTGGGCCTGTGGTTTTCTTCTTAACATCTTTCAGGCACATCTCACCTGTCTTCTCCTGGCAGATGGTCCTTACCCTCCCTCCCTTTCTAGAGGAACCCTGTCTCCCACTTACAGTGACCAGTGACAGCATGTTATTGTTTGCTTCAAGGGACTTTTCACGGATTGTCTTTCTCTTGTGTTGCCATCTTTTGTGCTAGAGTATCAGCTTTTTCTCCCACCTCCCCTGGAAAGTGAGGTCTACAGGGTGGGGCAAGACCTCCACTGACTCTGGCCTGCCTTGCTGAGTGCCCAGCCGGAGGTGAACATTCGGGAGGACTTAATGATTCCATACCCTGAAAAATGAAGATTCTCTTTCATATTTCTGCTTCACTGGGCTTGGCTCAGGTGTCTGACCCTAGTCAACTCTTTATGGGGGAGCGGGGAGGCTGAGGATGGGAGGGGTTCTGTTCCTAAATCCCTCACTGTAGGTGTGTGCAAGGCTTTCTGATGTGGTGGGTGTCTTGTGGCTGGTTTAGCCTGGGTTAACAGAGAAAGCAGAAGGTGGGGTCAAGTCATGGATGGCAGAAGGCTGAAGGCGGTCAAATCACATACAGGTGGACCAACCCAGGGATGCCAAAGTCCTCTTTGTGTCAGCACACCCCCCTCCCTAACCCCTATCACTTAGCATATGAAGTTTCCCATTTATTCAGTATTTTACAAACATTATCTTTTTTAAGTCCCATCACAACTGTGCTAAAGTGAGTATATTATCTTCATCCAACCAAAGGAAACGGAGTCTCAGAGAGGTTTAAAAAACCGATTCTGTCTTGCAATGGAGTTAGGATAGGAACCTGAGACCACCGACTGCTGAGCCCTTGACCCCAAGCAGATTCCAGCAAGAGCTTCTAGTAGCATCTGGAAGTAGCCCCAGAGATTTCAGATCTCAGAGCCTGAGCGGTCTCTCCCTGGGCTCCCCTCCTTTCTTCATGGCCCCTGCTTCATGGACCGGTCCGCCTCTCCCATCACATGGAAAGCTATTCGAAGCCAAGGATTGTCTTATGTCTTTGGTGAGGAAGTAGAATCCCAGAATTACACTTCTTAATCTTTGTTAATAAATACTACCATGGGGGCGCCTGGGTGGCTCAGTGGGTTAAGCCGCTGCCTTCGGCTCAGGTCATGATCCCAGGGTCCTGGAATTGAGCCCCGCATCGGGCTCTCTGCACAGCGGGGAGCCTGCTTCCCTTCCTCTCTCTGCCTGCCTCTCTGCCTACTTGTGATCTCTGCCTGTCAAATAAATAAATAAAATCTTTAAAAAAAAAATAAATACTACCATGGAGTTTCCCGTGAAAACACAGTACACTCTTCATTCTCAGGCAACTTGGGAGGACACTGTCAAGGTGTGGACAGCATCTCACAGGGGGCCCATGGCAACACAGTGGCCCAGAACCTTACACTTTCAGGAAATCACTTGAAAACAGAATGAGGAAATCTGACTGTGTTCCTGGTTCTGTTACTGACCTTCTGTGTGACTTTGGGCAACTCACCTCTGCTTCCCAGGCCTCAATTTCCCTGTTTATATAAGGAGAGGGCTTGGGATTCTTCTAAGACCCCATTCCCTCTTTCTGTACATATTGGTTGAAGGCCTATGGCGTGCTGGCTTAGTGTACGGGTGGGGATGAGGGAGGAATGGGGGATTGGGGTTTCAGAAGGAGATATACCGCAATGAACCACACAGTCCTATAGAGGAGATGGGCCTTGATTCCACAGGGCAGAGTTTTTGACCCTAGCGAGCTATCAAACCTGGTGTAACACCTTGCGACAGGTCTAAACCCCAACCTGTCCCCAAATCTTTCAATTGGATTAACGCAGTCCCACTTTAAAGACACCTACCTCCATCTGCCCTGGGGTATCTCCAAGGTCCTTTCTCCCTTTTGGCCCTTGGAGAAGTCTGACCTGACATAGGTGGCCTGCGGGATGGAGCGTCCCCGTGGTGCCCCACCTGGAATCCCAAAAAGGACCCAGGTCCGGGAGAGGCGCGAGGACACCACGGGGAGGCGCCGCCACTCCAGTGTCCCGACCCTGGCGCCCCCGGGGCGGTCCTCAAGGCCCCGGGACCGAGGGGCGAGCTCTGCCTCTCCCCAGGATCACCTGCGCCGAGTAGGGCGGGGCCGGGGGCGGGATCCCCGGCGGGTCTAGCCTGGGCTGCCGCGGTGGCGCCGGCGGGAGGGCGAGCGGTCGGCAGCGCAGGGCGGGCGGCTCGCCCGGGCAGGTAAGAGGTCGCGGGACTCCGGGACGCCCGGGGCTGCAGGGAGCGCGGGCGGCTCGGCTTGGGCGCTGCTGCTCCAGGTCCACCTGCCGGCCGCGCTAGGTGCAGGAGAGCCCGGGCGTGGGGTATGAGGGCTCCCCGAGGTGCTCCACTTTCGTGGGAGGAAAGGCCTGAGGGAGCACGCGAGGGCAGCCATCGGAGCCGGTGGGAGGAAAGTTGATCATCTCGCGTGGGTTTTGGAGATGGGATGGGGCACGCGTAAAGGTGCCCAGAGTGCCGACCACGCTCAGCCAAGCGCGGAGAAGCGCCCCGAGAACAACCTGTCTTTGGCGGGTTGATATTAGGGGCATCCAGTAGGCAGGTCATACCCTTGTCCCGCCCTCCTCCCCCACCAAGCCTCGGCCTGAGAGCCTGAGACTCCCAGGAAGAAAGGGGAGCTGACCTGGTCAGCAAGGAGGTAGAAGGGACTTGCAACCATTCAGGACCCGTGTTTGCTTCATCTGTGAAATGGGCGTCTTGATGGGTGGGCCTTATGCGGAGACCTCTTCGGGAGGAAGATCAGTGATTCTGTGAGATCAAAAGCCACACCAGGGGGAGGAACCAAGGGCTGGGTCAGATCAGCAAATTGAGTAGACACGTTGGAGCAGCTGCTCCAGAGGAAAGACGTAAGGACAGCTACTATTCTGTGGTCTGGGTCCCCTGATGGGACAAGGAGGTGGGTGAGTTAAATACTAGGTCTCCTTTAGAGGGACCAAGGAAGTCCTCTAGTCTGGGAGGAGGATCTGGAAAAGCTTCTTGGAGGAGATGGAATTGAGTGGAGCTGGGAAAAAAAAGCGCTGTGCTTAAGGAAGGGTGGTTTGGCATTCATCAACCTAGGCATTGGAATCTTGTCTTGCCCCTTAGCCTGTGGCTAACTTAACCTTCATTCCTCTATGGCCCCGTTTGATGTACTCCCTAAAAGAAGCAGTTTCTCTGAAAGGTTAAGTCAGATAATCCATATAAAGTAATTAGTACAGAGTCTGTATGTAGTAGGTGCTCAACAAACATAAACTATTAATTTCCACTAGACTGTAGCTCCTTGGGGGGCGGGGACAATGTCTGTTTGGTTCGCCATTACATTCCCAGCACCAGTATGGTGCCTGGCATATAGTAGGTCTCACTACATATTTGTTGAATGAATGAACAAGTACTCAATGAATAAGTGAATTTAGAGATGGCTAGATGCTAACAGATGGATGTAGCTGATGGTGGTCCAGGTGGATGAGACAGTGTCAATATAAGCCCAAAGTAACAGATCGGGGTACCTCTGTCGTATGGGGCAGAAGGCTAACAGGAGCATATTCAGAGCATAGAGGTAAGGAAGGGCATTCAGACTCCTGGGATCCTGAAGCCCAGCAGCCATACAGGAGTAGGGGAAGGAGCTGGAAGTATAGGAAGGTCAGATAGCCTTTGCACATCCTGTAAGTGTCCATCTCAAAGTTACATGGCTAAGGGGAGGACGGGGTGCTGGGTACCTGACGGGAGCGGAATATGACCAGAGAAGAGAGCCCCGGGCCCTCTTTGCGGGGGTGAGGCATTCCTCACCTTGTCCCCCCAGGTCTCCATGCAGGGTCATGGTGAAGTGGCCGAAAGGGGCAGCGTGGTGCAGCCAAGGGAGCCAGCCCCTGGGTGTGTGTGATGAGCCAGGCACAGAATGAACCAGGTTAGAGGAAGGTGCTCCACATTTTGAGGAATCTGCTGTAATAGTTTTATATCACCAGCAAATCCTCATGGGGGGCTCCCGCACTCCCTATCACACTACGGACTGTGGCCACTCCAGCCTCAGGCCACGAGCGAGTTGTGTGTTTGGGGGTAGAACCAGCCTCTAAGCAAAGTGAGGGACCTTTCTCTTTTCTGAAGTCCCAGAAAGGCAGCGCTTGTTGGGTTTCTCTGTCCCCGGGGTGACCAAGAAGGTGTGAGAAGCAAAGATGTAAGGTGAAGGTGAGGGGTTGGGGGAACATATCCACAGAAGACAGGAGGCCTATCCCTCAAAAAAGTCAGGCTCAAACTGTCTCCTCATAGCACTTCCCATAGTTGCTCATAATCGTTGGTTTAATTTGCCATTTGCCCTGGGTCCGTCAGTGCCCTAGAGACCCTCGCGGCTCTGAAGAGCGTCCACACTGATCCCCGTCCTACTGCTCCTGGTGCACAGGGTCATAGTGTGTAAGGGCTACAGGGACCCTGGGCAGTAAGAGAGGGCACTCACCGTTGAAAGGTGCGGAATCAGGGGTGAGATGTGCTCAGCCGTGGAGCATTGCGTGGCGGGGGACGACCCCAAGTCTCCTGTTGCATGTGCTGTCTCGCTACAGAGGGCCCTGAAACTCTCTGGGAAGTGACGATGCTGCCACACTTGCCTTCGTTTTCAGATCTTCCAATAAAATGGGATGAAAAGTTAGAAAAAAAGAAAGGTAAAGTGGACTTTAAGTGGATCAGTGAAACCTTTTAGTTAAAAAAGACGGAAAGCCACATACGTTCACTTTGTCTTTTTAAAGATACATATTGATCTTAAAGGGAAGTCATCAGAATAGGGACCTCTCTAACCTAGGCTGAACTCTTGCTGTCAGAAGCGCCTGTGTCCAGATGCATACTCTGCAGGCCTCCCCAGAAAGGCCCCCGGAGGCCGCCTGGAGGCAGTGGCATGTTTAGTTGTCCTGGACAGCCAGCAGGCCCCACGCAGCCTGCGCCCATCACCTTCCCCACCTGCATCCAGCCAGCTGATGGCGGTTGTCAGTCGTGGGCGTCTTGGCTTCTGGGATCCAGCTCTTTGCTTCGGGATCTGGCAGGAAGGATCCCTCTTTGTTTTCTCTTGAACAAATAAATGCCTTATCAGAATTCTAGATCCTAGGCAGCCAGGAGGAGGCAGGAAGAAAGGAAGGGGAGAAAGCGATCAGCTGTGGATTCCTGAGCAGGGCTGGGGTGTAGGTAAAGCGGGGGGGGGGGGGGTGTGGCCCTGGGGCTGGAACTTGTATGGTTTGAACCTCCCCAGGGGTGGTGGCTGCAGTTTGGCCTAAGGAAGGAAAAGAGGGTGCGCCAGTCTCTAAGACAGAGTAGTCTGTTCTTCCGCCAGCGTGAAGGCTGGCTGCGGGGCCTCCTGCCTGGGCTGGCCGCTCCTGAACTTCGGGGGCCCTCGGCGGGGCTGCTGGGTCCTGTGGTAGCCGCTGGGGGCCTCGAGGAGGTGGAGCAGGTGGTGGTAGAGACCTGGCATCTCAAGGTCAGTGCTGACACCGGAGGACCAGCGTGCCCTGCCCCAACGTGGCCTCAGGCAGAAGTCAGCAGCAAGCCTAGGCCAGGAGCAGGGACTTGGGCCTCTGCTTTGGACTTGTGGGATCTTGTTCAAGCCACGACACCTCTCTGGGCCTCCCGTCTCGTAATATATTAGAGAGGATACTAGCTACAGAAGCCACAGCAATCATTTAATGGGTATTAGTTCCCCTTCCCCTTGAGAGAAGCTTGTGTCTTGGGAACTGTTGAGCCAACCTCTCGGGCAAACAGCGTCAGAATTTTTAAATTCCTCCGCAAATCACACTTTATTCTCTCATTCCGCTCGGGGCTAACACCTGCCCCTGGCCTGCGCTGGGGATTCAGACTTCGCTCTCTTTGCTGCTGGGTGCAAAGAGAGTTTGCAGCCCCCCAGCACGGTACCGTAGGCTGGCTTCAAAGATTCCACCTATGACGGCCCCTGGAGTTGGCATGGAGGGAGACAAAAGTTCACTCCTCTTTGCCAAGTGCTTGCTGGTGTGTACACACGCTGCTAAACGCTCCACAGGCCTCGCGGCCTGTAACACCCACAGGATCCCAGGAAGCCAGCAGTGGTGTCCCCTAGTTCTGTGCCAAGGCTCAGAGACAGAAGTCACTCACTGGTTGTCACAGACACAACCAGGGATGCATTCAGACTTTCCTGGGCCTGAGGCAACTTTGCCTTCAAGGGCCCCTTACTCCATAAAAAATATTAAAAAGTTATATTTCTGGCTGCATTGCTATATTAAAAGATTTTCTTTGGGGAGCCTGGCTGGCTCAGTCGTTTGAGCACCTGACTCACGTTCACGATCAGGTCATGATCTCAGGGTCACCAGACTGAGCCCTTTGTGGGGAGCCACGCTCAGCGCGGGCACCTGCTTAACATTCTCCCTCTCCCTCTGCCCCTTCCTCGCTTGTGCTTGCTCGCTCTCTCTCTCTCTCTCGAATAAATAATTCCTTTTTTTTTTTTTTTAAATGATTTTCTTCAACCTGAAAGTTTCTTTTCTGATTTGGAAAAAAATGAAAACATTTTCGTACGCTCTGGACATTTTGTCCCTTGTGCCCAATGGCAGCATGGGCCCGGGAGCTGGCAGGGCTGGGATTCCAGCAGAAGCCCACTGCTGTGGGAGTCCTAGTCTCCTCACTGCACTGCTATTAGCAGCTTAAAAACAAAGAAAGAAAGAAAAAAGGTTGTCTGAAATCTTAGCACCTAGAGCGGCATTAATAGTTCTCTGTGGAAAAGGGAACTTGATTTGTTTATCTTCCCACTCTCTGCCTTGCTGTTTTTTGATCTAAACATTTTAAGGGTCAAGATCACTGGATCCTCTTTCTTCAAAGCTCTAGATGCTCCACATGGGCCATCTCTCTAATCACAGACCCTAAGGAGAACTTGTTTGCCCAGAAGACAAAGAGGATCCATTTATTTTTTTTAGAAATAGCTTCGGGATCCTACCTGGTCCCCTGTATCAGTATCCTTGGCAATAATAATAATGATTATTATTATTATCAATTAAATAATAAATTGTTGTTGTTGTTGTTGTTGTTGTTAACACGTTTTCATCCTCTGAGGGTTTGGGGTTAGACACTGTGCTACTCCTTTGGCATACACTGTCAGTATGAATAGATACTGTGATCATTTCCATTTTGCAGATGAAGACACTGAGGCTTAGGAAGACGGTGAGAGTCACCCAAGCGGCAGTGGCAGGATTGGGACTGGGGTCGGCTAGCTGATTGTCAGAGCATAACCTCCATGAAGGCAGGGACCGTTTCCCACCATCCCCCCATCACCTGACACAATGGTTTGGTAGGTATGAGCCTTCAAAGCAGAATGAATGAATGTTTGGCTGACCCCAGAACCTGACCTCTTAAAAAATCTCCTCTGTCCTGCTCTTTAAGGAAGCTTACTGGCTTCCAGTCCTGCCCCAGTCACAAAAATTGGCTGCTACACCCCAGGGGTAGTCTGGGACAGCTCAGAGCTGTTGTGAGGAATTGGACAGGTGGAGGCCCAGGCATTCCCTGTCCCATCCACACCCCACCTACCACCCCCACCCCCAGCCTGTGGAGTCCCACTTGGAGAGCCCACCCCCTGCCCAGGCTGCTGCCCATCTAGAAACTCGAAGGTGCAGCCTGACAGTCACAGGCAGAGTGCCAGCCAGAAGGGGGTGGCCAAGGGTGTCTTTGTGGCTCTCCATCTTTTTCCTCTCTGGTTATGCCTTTGGCACCTCCCCGGGGTACAGTACCAGAGAGATAGCTGGTATCGCCAGAGGAACTTGAACTCACCTGACACTGTAATTAGACACCTAAGAAATATAGCTACTGGGGCACCTGGGTAGTTCAGCCGGTTGGGCATCTCCCTTCGGCTCAGGTCATGATCCCAGGGTCCTGGGGTAGAGCCCCAAGTCCAGCTTCCTGCTCAGCTGAGAATCTACTTCTCCCTCTCCCTCCCCTTCTCCAAGATCATGCATGTTCTCGCTCTCTCTCTCACTCAAGTGAGTGAATAAATCTTTAGCAGAATATTTATCAGTTTATTTGAAACAGAAATTTTCCATCACTTCTGAATATAGAAAAAAACAACAATGTCAATTGCCATCGACAGAAGATAACCAAAGAAGCAGATCGGTGTCATGAAATTCTAGCTAGACAGTTACCCCGCGTCTGAGCCCAAGGCTGGCCCTCTCTTGGTTGAAGAGATGAGCAAGGGTGCCGCTAACGGTGGAGCCAGATTCCAAGTTCCAAGATCGCGCAGGGACAGCCAGTCAGCTTCCAGATCCTGATCGCACAGTCCTGGCCACTGTGTTCTTAACTTTGACAATTTGGGGCAGCTTTGGGATTCTCCCGCTTTCCTGATTATGGCAGGTGCCATCCATAGCTCCCCAGTCTGGCCAGTTCTTCAGTGTTGTGGAATTCTCCAACCTTTCTAGTACGATGTATAAACCAGGTGTATAAACCCCTTCATACCTCAACTGCCAAATACTGTTTCCATGGCTTGCGTTGAGCCCTGCCTGAAATGCCCACTTCCCTTAGTTCTTGCAATCTCCTGGATTGCTTTTATTGTCTAAGTATTTCCTCCAAGAGGATCTTCAGTGTGGGCCTGTGTCTTCGACCTTCTGCAGCTTTATTTGCCTCAGAATATTTTTATTATGGGGCCTCATGTTGGAATGACACCTTGGCTGGCTTTAAGATGCTGGATTGAAAGGGTTTACTTTTCAATTCTTACTTACATTATGACTTCTTTTGTTACCAAGGGGTAGAATGGCAGTCTGCTACTTGTTCCTTTGTAAGGGATATTACTATGTTACTTCTCTTTCTCCCTGCTCTTCCTCTCTGTCTTTCATTGTCTCAATGTCAGCCCATATCGGTGTGGATTTTTTCCTTATTTCTACTGTTGGCTAGTCTAGGAGCCCCTTCGATCTGAGTCCATCCGTGTTTGTTTAATTCTGGAACATTTAATCTCCAATGATTCATTCCTCATTTCCTCTCTCCAGCTCTCCAGTTTTATTTTCCTTTCCTTTTGGGATCCCTACTTTCCATCCCTCTTAGCTTTTCTCTTTCTTTTTTTTTTTTTTAAGACTTTATTTATTTATTTGACAGAGAGAGATCACAAAGTAGGCAGAGAGGCAGGCAAAGGTCGGGATGGAGGGAAGGGGGGAGGTTCCCCACTGAGCAGAGAGCCAGATGCGGGACTTGATCCCAGGACCCTGGGATCATAACCTGAGCCCAAGGCAGAGGCTTTAACCCACTGAGCCATGCAGGCACCCCGCCTCTTAGCTTTTCTTTTTCCTTTGTTACCTCTTTATCTTTCCTGCTTTGGGGGGACAGTCTTAATCTGACTTTGCACTAAACTAGTGAATTCTTCAAGTGTATGCATCTTGATATTTACACATCTGTTGTGCCCTTTATTTTAAATGTTCTATTTTTCATAGCTCGTGTTTTGATTTTGTTCTCACCTATGACTTCTTCTTCCTGCATTGTTTTGCACTTGTTTGCTCTTATCTCCTTAGTATGATTATCATATTTTACTTTAAACTCTTGGTCCCCCTGTTTTAGTAATTTCACCTCAGATAGAATATGTAGCTTGGTTTATTGTCTTTCTTTTATAGTAGCTGCATTTCTTTTTTTTTTTTTAAGATTTTATTTATTTATTTATTTGAGAGAGTGAGTGGGAGAGAGAGAAAAGGAGCAGGGGGAGGGGCAGAGGGAGAGGGAAAAGCAGACTCCCTGCTGAGCAGAGAGCCCAATGCAAGGCTCAATCCTAGGGCCCCCGGGATCATGACCTGAGCCAAAGGCAGATGCTTAACTGACTGAGCCACCCAGGTGCCCTATTTTTTTAGGTACTTCATTTTTTAAAAGATTTATTTATTTGAGAGAGAGAAAGAAGGGAGAATGGGAGATAGTCTTGAGCAGACTCTGTGCTGAGCGTGGAGCCTGATGCAGGGCTGGATATCAAGACTCAGAGATCACGACCTGAGCTGAAACCAAGAGTTGGGCTCTACCCAAATGGGCAACCGAGGTGCCTAAACTGATAAATATTTTAAAGGAAAAGTGGGTCCAGGAATCTCAGTACAAAGTCATCATGATTGGTGCAAACAGTTATTAAAAGTGATCAGAGGGGCGCCTGAGTGGCCCAGTCCTTATGCGTCTGCCTTCAGTTCAGGTCATGATCCCAGAGTTCTGGGATCAAACTCCGCATTGGGCTCCCTGCTCAGCAGGAAGCCTGCTTCTCCCTTTCCCACTCCCCCTGCTTGTGTTCCCCCTCTCCCTGTGTCTCTGTCAAATAAATAAATACAATCTTAAAAAAAAAAAGTGATCCGAGGTGGCCGAGGTTACCTGGGGAGGAGGGGACAGTTAGGCCTCACGATCAAGGCAGGTTTAGCTTGGTAGAGGTGGGAACACAGTCTTGGAGTCATGGGCTGGTTCTGTGTTGCTGGGGACCTGACCACTCCGATCCTTAGGCACTTCTAATAACCATTTATTATTTTTTGTTCATGGCTCTTTAGGTGGACCAGGTTCAGCTGGGAGGTTCTCACTTGGGGTCTCACCTAGTTTCAGTGAGATACTCAGACATCTGAAGGTGCAGCTGGCATCTGTCCTTGGGTGTCCAAGGTGGCTCCCTCCCATGGCCGCCCATTGACACCGGCTGACAGCTGGGGCTGTCCACTAGAGCATCTCCCTGTGGCCTCCCCACAGGCCTGGGGCTTCTCGGGGCATGGCAGCTGGGTTCCAAGAGGGAAGTCTCCAGGAGCAAGCACCCAGGAAGCAGAAGCTGCCACTTAAGGGCTGTCCCCCATATTCTGGTGAACCTAGCAGTCCAGGGCTCACCTGGATTCAAGGCAGTGAAAAAGTAGACACTGCCTCGTGGTGGGCAGAGTGACAGGGACACACCGCTGAGAATCACATGGATGGAAGATTCTGTGCAGCCAGCTTCCCAGGAAGTACCCCAGGAAGGGAAGCACTAGTGAGTTTGGGAGAAAGAAATTAGCTCCCTTTGCCTGGGATGGAAGGAAGGGAGGAGACAGGTGTTGGTGGAGAAGACTGAGAAAATCTCATGGAAGATACTGGTTGCCAAGACCAAGTCAGGGAGAGATACCTGGCAGAAAAACTAGGTCTTGGCATCTCCATACTTAGAATTCCTTTTGCAACAAGTGAGTCCCCAAGGAAAAGGCTGGTGGCTTCTGTCCCTTCACTGTAGCATATCCCTACCCCACTGCCCCCAATCCACTGAGCAGTTGGACAGTTACTGTACGCTGGGCATGTGGCCAGGCCAGGTACCATGCAAGTAAGTCTACAATTCAGAAGCCCCTGGAATACCCTAGAAATTCCAGAATTTCTTCCTTCCTTCTGACGCTGACAGGCCAGGTCAGCACAGGAGGAGGTCGCACAGGACCAGCCAAGGGAGAGGGTCCTTGGCTTCACATAGGTTAGAAATTAAACACGAGCCAGTAGGAGGTGAAAACAGAGTTTCTGGAAGATGTAGAGAGAGCAGTTATAGACGGACTGTCTAGGAGACTCAGAAAAGAAAGGAGGGGGTCTCGTCTTTGTTCGGGGTCTGGGGGTTTTTATTGAGGACAGTGGTCTGGTGTATGTGTCCTGTCAGGCATCTGGGAACCTATTAGAACAAAGACAAGGGCCCAGGGGTTAACTCCTTGGAGCCTGGGGGTCTTGACATCCAGATGTCTTCCAGCACCAGTGGTCTGGGATACAGACAATAGTTTTTGTCCCTGTCATTCTCACTTGGTCCTTCCTTAGGTGTTGTCTCTTCTAGAATAATCCTTAACTCCTTGTCCCCTTACAAGGAGAAAATACGCTTTGCATTACAAAATGTGTAAAGGGAGGTGGGATGCCGGTCCTAGCAAGAAAAGAAGCAGGAAAAAGAGTGAAAGCAGATTTTTAGGGAGTCCCTCAGTTTCCCCATCTCTGTGCCATAGCTTCCAGATCCCCTCTTGGACTCTTCATGGCCCCCAAATCCTTTGTGAGGCCAAGCATCCTGGGTTTTTTACTAGTGAAATCGGGTCCAAGTGAAAGCAGCAGAGGAAGAGCGTGGAACTGAGCAGGGGCTCTGATCACCATCTCTGGGGCTCAGGGAGCCAGAGTCTGGAGAGTTCAGTGCACATTCAGAGCTGACCCATCCTTGGCATTTGCTTAAGCGCCTCTCTTCCATGAAGCCTCCCTGTGCGCGTGCACTCATTCATTGATTCATTCAGGAGTCTTCTTCCATAACGGGCCCCCTCCCCAAGTGCTGAGTGCTGGCAGTATGGCTCCAAGGCAGGCTTTGTCCCCCAGGGAGCACCTAGAATAGAAGGGAACAGAGATCTGTCTACCATTTACACTTCGGTGTGCTGAGTGCTCTAACCCAGGTGTCTGTGAGAGGCCTCGAAGATTCTCAGAAGAGACCAACCTGCTTGAGATCGATGGGGAGGCTTTGGGCAGGTCTCGGAGGACAAGGAAGCCAGTATCTCTGGTGTCCACTCTTCAGGCTCTCTGCTAAGGTTTGTGCATTGCTAAGTGACTTTTATAGGCAGAACCCTTCCACAGGCCTGGTTTAATCAGCGAGGCTAAGTGATTGGCATTTACTAGAACCAGTTCTCATCCCCTAACATCCATGTCCTCTGAGGCAGAGCTGGGCCGGGAACAACGGTCTCCTGATTCCCAGCCCAGAGCTCGCTCCTCACCCAGCTCCTCCGTGGCTGTGGGGGCAGGCTGTGGTGTTTGCTCAGAACCTGAGCCCGAGGGCAGAGAGCACAGAAATATTTATTTATGTCACGGCCAACCCTGCCTCCTGGAGGCCCCTAATGGGTAGCTCACAGAGAGTTTCAGTTATATAATCCCCAGTTGACACAGCAGGAAGGAGAAGGAACTACATTATAATTATTCCTTTTTTTCTCAGCACTGGACACATTCTGAAGCTGGATAGCTTGACCTTTTCCTCTCTGCTTCTTCCTTCCTCATCTTACTGACCTGGGATCTCCAGGGATCTTGGTGTTTCTAGATCATTCGTTGGTTTTGGCCTCTGCTCTGGTGAGACTGGAGGTTTGAGGGGATCTTCTGGAAGGTGGGGGGGGGGGTGGGGAGAGAAGGGAATATATTCAAGGGCTGCTTCCTGCCACACACTACACCAGAGGCTTTATAGTCATGATCGATCTCTCTCTTTTTAATTTAAATTTTAGTTAATATCCAGTGGAATATTGATTTCTGGAGTAGAATTCAGGGATTCATCGCTTAACATCCAATACCCAATGCTCATCACAAATGCTTTCTTTAATACCCATCCCGCATCGAGCCATTCCCCCAGCCACCTCCCTCCATCAACCCTCAGTTTGTTCTGTCTCTGTTAAGAGTCTCTTACAGCCTGTTTCCCTGTCTCCTTTTTTTTCCTTTTCTCCCTTCCCCATATGTTCATTTGTCTTCTTTCTTAATTTCCCCATATGAGTGAGATCATAGGGTAATTGTCTTTCTCTGACTTATTTCACTTAGCATAATACCCTCTAGCCTCATCCACATCATTGCGAATGGCAAGATTTCATTTTTTCTGTTGGCTGAGTAATATTCCATCACACACACACACACACACACACACACACACACCATATCCTCTTTATCCATTCATAAGTCGATGGACATCTGGGCTCTCTACCCAAACAGCAACCCTAGAGGGAGGTTCCATTTATTACCTTGATTTTACAGAAAGGAATGGAGGTACAGAGAGGTTAAGTAACTTTCCCAAGGGCACCCAGCAGAGCCAGTTCAGTCTAGCTTTGGTGCTTCTGGTTTTCAGATGCCTCACTCTGATCTATAACAGGGAATCTTGAGAGAGCAGGCGTGCTGGCTTCTCCCTGTGGAGCAAGTTCCTCTGCCGCTAAGTCCCAGCCGTTCCCTCACATCTCATCTCCGCTCTGGCCTTCCCTAGACTCAGCTCCACTGTACCGGGACCCTCAGCGTCCCATCCCCTCACCAAATCGTACACTTCCCTTCCTGAATGTGCTCATCCCCACCCCTGCCCACCCCCCATCTTCCCTCTTGCTTTTCTTCCCAGCTAGAATGTCACTCCTCCCTTCTTCACCTTACAAAATCCCAGTAAAATACAATAACAACAATAATAATGAAGCTCATTCATTGAGCAGGAACAGAGAAGTGTAGTGGTTGACAGCAGGAACTTGGGGTGTTTTGCCTGGGCTCCACCCAGTCCCACCACTTTTGTTGGCTGTGTGATCTCAGGCAAGTTACTTAACCCCTCTGGACCTCAGTTTCTTCATGGGTAAGACAGAGATGACGATACCCACCTCAGTAGGGTTATAGGATGAAAGGAGTTACAAAAATAAAAACTACACGGGGCGCCTGGGTGGCTTCAGTCGGTTAAGCATCTGCCTTCAGCTCCAGTCCTGATCCCAGTGTCCTGGGATCGAGCCCCATATCAGGCTCTCTGCTTAGCCAGGGAAATCTGCTGCTGCTTCTGCCCCTCCCCCGACACCCTCTTTCTCTCTCTCTTTCAAATAAATAAATAAAATCTTTAAGAAAATTAAAATTAAAAAGTATACAAATAAAAACTTGCAAAGTTTTTAGAAAAATGCTTGGCTCATAAGAAGTACTCATTATATGCTTATTCTTAACATCAAACCCTCAAAATGTGGGGCAGACTTTAAGTCAGATTGCCTGGGTTCACCTCCCATCTCAGTCAGTCACCTTGGCCAATTTATTTACCCTCCATAGGCCTCTGTTTCTATATCTAACAAATTTAAAGGCTAATATGCTTTTCACTTCAGGTAAATGAGATAGTCCAGTAAACATGAAGTACTTAGTAGAGAACCTGGCACTTAGAACCAACATCAGCTATTACTGTATTCCTGGGATTCAGACCCAGGTCACTCCGCCCCCCCCCCCCCCCAAGAATTTAGTGACCCCATGATGCCACTCAGACTCCACCCCCCACAGCCTGCCCTCCTCACACCAGCCCCCCCATAGCCTGCCCTCCCCACCCCCAGCACCCACCTCTCACCCTCTCTCTGAGCTACACGGCACTCACTCCCCATCTTGTGTCTTTGTGTCTCATCTGCATCACTGTGGCAGCCACATGTGGCGGGAAAGCATGAGCCACATGATGTGCATGTGACCCTGGCTCAGGATGCAGCCTTTCAGCCGCAGTTACTGAACCCCCCAGGGCTCATTCATTTAGCCAGTTTATTTCATTCAGCAACTAGGTGTTCATTCCTGCAGTGTGCCAAATGGTTTTCAAGGCCCTGGAGATTCAAAAGGTAAATAAAAATGGACACAGCCCCTGAACTTGTAGACCTCAGTTTGGTATGGGACACGACCATCCGTCCAAGGGAAGATGCTGACTGACCTATGGGGAGACAGGGACACAGAGATGTGAGAGTGCACAGCACAGGGATTTGAAGTGATTCTTTCTTTTTTTCTTTTTGAAGCGATAATTGGGGTAAAGTATCAGACATGTCAGTAGGGCTCAGCGCATGCAAAGACCCTGTGGCAGGGATGGGAAGGACTAACAGGGCTGAGCTCAGACCGAAAGGAGACTGGAGTGGTCTACAGGATCAGATACTGCATGGAAGACTTGTTGACTGTTGTAAGTTCTAGTTTGGAGTAGACTTGAAATTTTTAGCAATTGCTGTGGCTGCATCACGAAGGATTGTGGGGGCCCAGGGCAGAGGGAGGCTGGGCCTGTTGGGAAGTTATGGCAGCATCCACAGAAGAAAACACAAGCCTGGGCCTGAGCAGGGAGGGGGATGAGGAGGGAGACAAGAAAGAAAATTTGTAAGAAATGAAGATAAATCTGAAAGGCTTGAGCGATGAAGGTGTTGGATGGGTGACAAGTTTAGGTTTCTGGCTTTGGAAGCTTCAGGGGTTGCTGGTATCATTCCCTGTGATAGGGAACCCTAGAAGAGACCAGCTTCTGTGACCGAGAGACTACCTGGGCCCTCGCAAAGCCGGTTGCCTCGCCAGGAAAAGCTGCCAAGTCATCACAACGATGACGACAATAGCTAGTTGAGTCACTTGACGGTGACTGTAAGCCACTAATTGAGCATGGGATTTGAACCCTGGTCATCCAGTGCCAGAGCCTCTGTGGCACCACCGCGCACATGCCATTATCTTCGCCTCTCAGTGCCTCCCAGGTGCCAAGAACGGTGCCAGCCGGGCCCTGGGCTGTCAGCTCTGCATGAAAAAGACAAGTGCCCTGTTCTCACAGAGCTTTGGGTCTGGGGAGGTGGGTGGGTCACAAACAAGACAGTCTGAGCTGGCAAAGAGCATTAAAGAGGGTAAGTGAGACAATTCCTGAGGGTGGGGGGAAAGGGAAAAGTCTTGGACAGACTGATGACGTTTAAACCGACACAAGAACATAATTGCCTAATCACATCATAGTTTAGAACTCCTGTGGGTCATAGGAGCAGGAGTGACAAGCTTCATGAAGTAGCAGTTTGGGGTTTTTTGGGGGGAAACATTTGACATACATTCTGATGTATTAGAAGGTTTGGTTTTGAAGTATAAGTAGCAGTTCACCAGGTAGACAGGATCTGGAAGTCACCCCAGAGAGAAGCACAGGTAGGAGCAGAGGCAAGTAATATTATAGGGGGTGTGTGTGTGTGCAACACCTGGGGCTTAGCATTTCGGAAGTCCGTAAGCTCCATGTGGGACGACCAGGGTTCAAATCCCAGTACTTGATTAGCTAATACCATCATTGTCAAGGGACTCAGTTAACTATTGTCATCATGGAAGTGTAGTCCATAAGCTCCATGTGGGCTCAGATGCTGGGCCTGTATTGTTTCCTTTTTGTCTCCACCACCCAGCACCATCTCGGACAAACAGCACAGGATGACTGAATATTTACCAGATGAATGAATGAGTGAACACGTGATTGAGTTAGCGGTGGTAGGAGAGGCAGCAAAGAGAGGAGGACAGAGTGTGAATCAGTGTTGGCCAATGTAATGTTAGGTGTGCCACTCGTGTCATTTTAAATGTTCTAGGAGCTACATTTTAAAAGTAAAAAGAGGGGCGTCTGGGTGGCTCAGTGGGTTAAGCCTCTGCCTTCAGCTCAGGTCATGACCTCAGTGTCCTGGGATCGAACCCTGCATCAGGCTCTGCGCTGGGCATGGAGCCTGCTTAAGATTCTCTCTCTCTCTCGTCCTCTCTAAAAGAAAATTTTTTTAAAAGTAAAAAGAAACAAGGTAAATAAACTTTGAGAATACATTCTATTGAACCCAGTATAACCCAAATATTCTCAAGGAGGTAATCAGTGTTGCGACATTACTAACAAGATATTTTCCATTCTGTTATTTTGTGCTCAGTCTTCGAGATCCCATGCGTGTTTTAAAACAGGCACAACACATCTCAGGGCACAGCCACCACATTCCCGGACTCCGCAGGCGCAGGGACCTGTGGCTCCCACATTGGAAAGCACACGTCTGAATGGTGTTGGGAGGTGAGAAACCTGCTAGGGAGTCAGGACTTGATTCCTCCAGGCTGATGAGAGGCCACTGGGGGGCCAGGCAGAGGAGAGCAAGGGCAGGTTTGTCACTCCCGAGGTCTCTCAGGTGACTGTGCCCCTGATGGCTTGTGAGAGCGGAGAGGGCCCTTCCATCCGCTGCACTGCGGGTGGAGAGTCACATTGGGGGTGAAGGAGGGGAGGGTCTCACTCCACCTGGCTGTGGGGTGACTGGGGTGGAGATGGGATGCTCTCCCCAACTATGAGTCACCCCCTTGGTGAACTTTAGAGCCTGAGACCCCTGCCCTGCACCCCTCTTTCCCGAGGCCGTCCATGACCCCTGAACCGGGCGGGCTTTGGCTGAGCGCGGCATCTGCTGTAATTTGTGGGTAAACAGACGAGGCTCTGGGCAGCTGGGCAAGGAAATGAAGCACCTCCGAGTGTTTAGCAACAGCCCCACCTGGCCCCGCTCCCTCGGGGCCACCTGGGGACACACGGGCCCACGGAGGCCCATGCTCACACGTGCTGCCTGCCCTGTGCTGCTCAGCGCCCCCAGGAGTATGCGGGGGGCTCCCAGCTCACCCTTCCCCGCTTCCTACTCATTTTCCTACTTCCTTGGACTTCAGACTCACACTGCCTTGCACTTTCCGCACACCCTACATGTCTCTTCCACGTTCCCTCTGACTCTGGGGGCGGGAGTGCTGGATGCTGGGAGGCTCCTGGATGCTGGGAGGCTCCTGGGTGCTGGGAGGTCCCACCCCTGCTTTGGTAGCTCTGTGACTTTGGGTGGGTTACGGGGCCTCTCTGAGCCTCAGTTTCCTTGGGTGTAAAGCAAAAAGTGTGTAATGAGGATTAATTGAGGTTGTGCACACAAAGCTGAAGCACGGGGCTGGGCACAGGGGAGGAGCCCAACAAAGGCATCATGACTGCCTGCTAAGTGTACATGGTCCCCCAGCCCAGCTCCCTGGGAGCCAGGCCCAACTCACAACACCCGGGGCCCTGGATTCTCCCAGGCTGTCAGCCTCAGGACAGGGCTCACCCAGCACTGAAGCTGGGGGGTCCGGCAGAGACAGGGCCCCCTGAGCTCAGCTCTGCAGATGTCAGGGGTCAGGGTTCTAGGACTCTTCAGCTGCATGGCTGATTCTTCAGAGATGACACTGGGGGCCCCCAGGACGTTGAGCTGGCACCCAGGCCAGATCAGCCCTGAGAGAACCCGGAAGCAGGACCAGGGCCGGCTTCCCCACTAGGCCCAGCAGACACAAAACTCTTAAGGGCCCCCCACAGTATTTTAACTTCTTTGGAAATCAGGGGAGAAGAAAACCCAACTTTTAGAGAGGAAGAAAATGTTTTCCATTTTTTCCTCACATCACCTCATATTTCTTCACATTTTTTCCTCACAACTTTTTTCACATCGGGAAGAAAAATAAAATATTTAAAGCCCATGAGAATTTATTATGGGGGGAGCACAGAAGTCGCGATGCAGCCCTGACCAGTTCTTCATTCATTCAGATGCTTTTCTTGGCCAGAGCACTTTCTGTCAGTTGTTTTTTTTTTTTTTTTAAGACTTTATTTATTTGATACAGAGAGAGAGATCACAAGTAGCCAGAGAGGGAGGCAAAGGGGGAGGGGGAAGCAGGTTCCCCACTGAGCAGAGAACCTGATTCAGGACTCGATCCCAGGACCCCGGGACCATGACCTGAGCTGAAGGCAGAGGCTTAACCCACTGAGCCACCCTGGTGCCCCTTTCTGTCAGTTCTTGTTCAAGCCTTACAGTCTGATCCACGGCACACATATCTTGGCTCCCTCTGATGGGGAAAATGAGACTCACGGGAGGTAAATCAGTGGCCCGCGACAGTGAGTTGAGAGGTGACCGAGGTGGGATTTGAGCTGGGGTCCCTCTGAGTCCAAATGCCTTCCTTTATCACAACACACTATTTGCAAATTCCTCATTTTATTTAATCTGGTCCTCACGGCAGTGAGGGTGGCACAGTCACTCCCATTTTAAAGCTGAGGGAACTGAGGCCTGGATTAGAGGAGGAAGTCTCTTGCTCTCGGTGGCTTGCCTAGTCAGTAAGGGTGTCAGGGCCTAGCCCTCTCCTCCTAAATGCTCCCTATGGCCCCCTGCAAGCACCCTCACCTGCCCACCCCGACATGTGTGGCTCCCCTGCCCCTCCTCCCACCTCCTTTCTTCTGCCCATTTTCCCAGCCCACAGAGGGTATGCTCAGGTCCACCTCCTGACAAGGTGGGGCCTGGCCCTGCCACCTTAGAGGGTGAGGAGCAAAGAGAGGCAGCGGGCCAAAGACCAGAGGGAAGGTTTAAAAGAAACCATGGGTCCCCCAGACAAATGCCCCTCTGTAGCTCTAGGCCTGTTGTGACTGGCCAGGGGCCAGCTCTCACCGCGGCAGCTTGAACGGCTGGGGTGGTTTCCCCACCTCCTGTCCTCTCGGCAGGCCAGTGCCTGCCAGGCCCGGGCTTGGGCAGGAAAGGGCAGGGGTGTTCCCTCTGGAATGGAGAGTGTGGGAGGCCAGCAAGAGTTGGGAAGGGCGAGGGGCCATGTCCTGAACCAAACTGGGCGGCTGGGCATGTCACAAGATGGAAGGCGCATGAGACGGAGGTCACTGGGTCCCCGCTGTGTGTTTTGCAGGACAACAAACCAAAGTCCAGACAGAACAAAGGACTTGCCCAAGGTCACACAGCAAGGATGTAGCAGAGGTACTTCCAGCCTAGGGTTCTTACTTCCTGCACAGCCTTCCCTGTCTGTGTTGAATAGCTAAGACGGCGAGCTCCGCAGATCAGGCAAGAAGGTCACATGTTAAAATTACAGAGTAAGGACTAGGTTTCTTAGAATTCCATGTACAAGTGCAGATACCCCAGAGAGCATCTACATCCTAAACACGTTCATTACAAATACTTTGAGGTCAGCCAAGTGCTTGGAAAAGGCAGAGGGAGAGACAGAATCAAAAGCGAGACCATTAGAAGGTTGGTTTTAGGGACGAATGCAGTTTACGGGAGTCTCTAAGAGGACAGTGGTCTTGATTCTTAAAGGCAATGATGAGCCCCCCCAAAGGAGTGGGGGGTGGGGTACTTGGTTCCCGCAGGTTGCTGGTTCCCATTTGGGTTTGTTTTTTGCCCTGCACTCCCACCCCCATTTTCCTCCCCTAGAAGTTTACAGTTGCCAGGTCCATGGGGTACCAAACTCAGTTTCATCTATATGTTCATGCTCTGATGGGCGACAGGAGCAGCTCAGAAACCCCAGTTTGTGCCTTCTAGAAACGTCATGCCACGCAGCAGGTGGCACCTGAGCTGAGGGCAGTGTGAGAGCCAGGTGGGGTCTCCCCGATGGCCCACCAGCTCGCTTCCTCTAGGGTTGGTTTGGTTCTTTCTTTTGTTGTCATTGATCTTGTTTCAGATCAATCAACAAGGAGTTCTCGAAACCGTACCAAATTAACTATCAATGAAACAACGTCTCTCCATACTCCCCGGGTGCCTCACTGGCCCTCAGTTTTCCTCTGTGTAAGGAGAGAGGGCTGTGGATTCTGTAGTTTTCAGACTGGCTCCCACGGAGTCCTGTGATCGCAAGGAGTTGCCTCCCAGGACCACCACAGGGGGTGGTGAATGAGAAAATTGGGGTGAATGAGAAAGTGGGTGGGGGGTGGTTCAAAGGGAGGTATTTGGTTCCATAAGGCTTTGGGGAAGTTTCCTTTTCTATCATAAATTCATTCCCCAGACTTTTCCAGAGAAGAGTAGATCTCCTTTCAGTTTGGACCAACAGATCAGAATATCTGCCAGTTTCCCTTTTTCTGGCTTCTGTTGTCCCCTGAGTCAGACTATGACCCCCCCGCCCGGGCTCCCCCCGAGTCCCTGGATCCCTGTCCTTCCACGCCTAGTTCATTCCTCTGCTTTAGTGGGGCCTGTCCTCCAGGAGCTTCCTGGGGAAAGGTTCCTGGGTGGGGGGATTTTTTTTTTTTTCTTTTGGAGCTTCGCATGCCAGAAAACGTCCTTCTACCTTTCCACTCAACGTTTAGTTTGGCTTACTGTACACTTCTGGCTGGAAATTATTTTCCCTCAGAACTTTGGAGAGTTGTCTCAGAGCTCCTAATGCTGCTGCTGACAAATTCTCCTCTCATCTGATTGTGGGTCCTTTTATTTGCATTTGACCCTACTTAAAAAAAAAAAAAAAAAAAAAAAACCTAGGGAGGTGTATGAGGTATTTTCTTTATGCTCAATGTTCTGAAAAGACATAATGATGAGCCCTACTGTGGGTCATCCTTATTGTTCTGGGAACTCAGAGGGTCCTTTCATTCTGGAAGCTCCTGGTCTACATTTCTGGGAAATTTTCTGGGATTCTTTAATAATTTCCTCTCTTCGATTTTCTCTTTTTTAATCATTTCTGGAATTCTTATTAAGAGGATGTGGGACCTCCAGTCGCAATCTGTTCTGACCTACTTTTATCTTTTTTGTTTCATTTTCTGAGAGATTTTCTCATCTTCCAACCCTTCTATTAAAGTTTCTGTTTGGTGAGGCTTTTCTTATTTATTTCTTGGCACCCTTTCTTGTTTTCAAAATATTCTTTTCTTACAGCACCCTGATTTGCTTTATAGATGCGGGGTCTTACCTCTCTGAGAACAAGGACATTTTCTTCTGCCTTTTGTTTCGTCTGTTTGTTTTAAATGCCTCCAGCTGTTCATTTGTTTTGTTTGCTGTCTGTTCATTTGTTCGAGGCTCTTGGTCTGTTGGCCCTTGGTTATCTTTTTGTTTAAGAGTAAGGCACTACAGGGGTGCCTGGGTGGCTCAGTGGGTTAAAGCCTCTGCCTCCAGCTTGGGTCATGATCCCAGGGACCTGGGAGGGTCCTGGGATGGAACCCCGAATCCTGGCTTCCTGCTCAGTGGGGAACCTGCCTCCCTCTCTCTCTCTCTGCCTGCCTCTCTGCTTACTGGTGATCTCTGTCTGTCAAATAAATAAATAAAATTTTTAAATTATTAAAAAAAAAAAGAGTAAGGCACTACAAAGCTCATTTATTTATTTTTTTAAGATTTTATTTACTTGAAAGAGAGAGTGAGAGCCTGTGCATGAGTTGGGGTGGGGGGAGCGCGGTGGGCAGAGAGAGGGAGATGCAGGCTCCCTGCTGAGCAGGGAGCTGGATGCGGGGCTCAATCCCAGGACCCCAAGATCATGACCTGAGCCAAAGGCAGACACCTAACCGACTGAGCCATCCAGTTGCCCCTAAAAAGCTTATTTAAAAAAAAATTTTTCCTGACGTGCTCTGGTTAGGGGGTGGGGGGCTTGTCAACTAGTAACCTCATTGGCTGATTGGGGAGAACCTGGTCCTTTCGCGGAGGCTCCTGTAACTTCTGTCAGTATCTGTAGTCTGTTCTCTTTGGCTGGTCAGTCTCCCCAGCCCCTCTCTAATTTCCTGCTTAGAGGTTAAGCCTGGCTCCCTCAGTTCAGGCTCAAGGGGCTCAGGGGACAGGGTGAGCCCCTCACTGCATGATTTAGACTTTCCCTCAGCCTCATTCCCAACCAGGAATGAACCCCCACCAGTGCTAGGTTTCTCTCAGAGAGCTGAGTCCCGAAGTCAGCTGTGCCCTGAATCACCTGGGGATCTTATACGAGGCTGATTCAGGTCCAGATTCTTGTCTAGTGTTCCTGACGTGGCCTGAGAGTCTGCACTGCTAACAAGATGCTCAGAGCTGCTGATGCTGCTGACCAAAGGGCCACATTTTGGACAGCCAGGGTCTAGAGCAGTGCTGGACGCATTCTAGAACTGTGCTGACCAATACGGGGCCACAAGGCATGGGAAATAAGCGCTTGAAATGTGGCTGGTGGGAGTAAGGCACTACTAAAATGTATTGTTTTATTTAACTTACTTTTCCCTTAAATGTAGGCGGCCATGTGTGTCTGTGATGTTGGGCAGTGCAAGTCTAACTCCTGATTCACTCTCTGTAGAGAAGGATTTACCCGATCGATCGTGCAGGACGAGGAGGCCTGTGGCCAAGAGGATGAGGTCGTTTGGGCTGGAGCTGAGCTGCTCCTCTTAAAGACTTGTGTCTTCCTTTTTTCAGGCCCACATGGCACCTGACTTTTGGGGGCACCTGTTGCCCCCCGTTCATGAGCTTTCGTGAGCTGCTTCATCATGATCCACTTTTACGGGTTCCTCCCCTGCACCCTGCAGGTTTAGTTAGGTCTCTGCCTTTTCCAGGCTGCAGAATCAACACAAAAGCATCAGCGTGTCCAGCTTTCAAACCTGGAATGGCCTCTCTCCAGTGTGGTTTCTTCTCTCCTTTCCCTTTGGCCATGAGGATGTATACACCTTGATTCCTTTACTGTCTTCTGCATGGGTCTGGGGAGGATGCAGAAATGAATGCTTGTTGTCCCTCCATCTACTATGCGTAACCCTCTGCAATTTTGTTTTTAAAGATTTTATTGTTTTAAGTAATCACTACACCCAAGTAGGGCTCGAACTCACGACCCCAAGATCAAGAGTCACAGGGTCCACTGATGAAGCCAGCCAGGTGCCTCCCCGCTTTGCAGTTTTTAAAAAGATAAAAATGGTTCTGGGGCACCTGGGTGGCTTGGTTGGTTGAACATCTAACTCTTGATTTCAGCTCAGGTCATGATCTCAGGGTCAGGAGATTGAGCCCCACATCTGCTAGGCATGGAATCAGCTTGAGATTCTCTCCCGCTCCTTTGCCTCTCCCCCTCTTCATGCCCATAATCTCTTTTTCTCTCTCTCAAATAAATAAGTTAATTAAAGAAAAATAGTTCCCAAACTTTGTTTCTCCCGGGATGATGCAACACTGAATTTGTCCTTTCACCTGTCATTTTCCTATGGGCTGGGATATTTGTCATGCCCAGGAGCCTGGAGAAACCATCCCTAGCTCACTGTCGAGCTCACAAGTCAAAGTCTCTGCATGTCTGGGGAGAAAAACCTGGCTAACCCACTCAATGTGGTTTCTTGATTCTGTGAAGGGGCTGGGGGGCTCGGGCGGGGCCAGACCACTGACCGCCTCCTCCCCCAGCAGAGCAGAGCAGGGAGAGCATTTATAAGACTGAAGACTTTCTTTAAAGATTTTATTTATTTATTTGACAGACAGAAATCACAAGTAGGCAGAGAGGCAGGTAGAGAGAGAGGCGGGAAGCAGGCTCCCCGCTGAGCAGAGAGTGCAATGTGGGGCTCGATCCCAGGACCCTGGGATCATGACCTGAGCCGAAGGCAGAGGCTTTAACCCACTGAGCCACCCAGGCACCCCTAAGACTGAAGACTTTCTAAGCCTTCGGCAGGGAGGAGATTTGGAAAGGGGAAATTGAGAATGGTTATCAGTTAACTAATAAATCACACAGATGGGTGGGGGCTGGGCTGGGCTGGCCCTTCAGGTCAGAGAACTACAGACGGAGGTACTTGAAGCTTAGGTTGGAGGTAGGTGCTAAGGCTTATGGGAAATAGCTTGCGTGGCAATGGGGGTGGGGGAGAGTCAAGCCTGCCCAGTTGTCCCCTTGCCCCGTTGTCCCCTTGCCCCACCCCCACCCCAGCCCCCCGAGCTCACACGCACAGCTGTGCCCCAGCTAGCTGGCCCAGGGTCTCCGCGACCCTTTCTCTGCTCCTCTCACAGCATTTCTCCCATACTCCCTCCCGATGGGTGCTGGTATCCACGGCTCCCTGGGTATGTGATCTACCTTCGAATCCCCCACGACAGCAGGATCTGCCTCTTCAGACTCGGTAGAGGAGGCAGGAGTGGATTGAGTACAAACCTTGGGGTCAGTGAGATGAGAGTCAAAATCTACCATGTGTGAGGCTGAGTGATGGCCCCCAGCAGTATCCACATCCTAATCCCCCAAACCTGGGACCCGGTCCCTTTAATGACAAAGAGGAGTTTGCAAGTGTGATTAAGTTAAGGGTTATGAGATGGGGAGGTGATCCTGGGTTACCCAGGTACGGCCAATGTAATCACGAAAATCCTTAGGGAGGCCAGAGAACCAGAGAGAAGGAGGGGTCATGATGGAAGCAGAGGTCAGAGACACAGACACAGGAAGATGCTATACCGTGAGCTTGAAGGTCAGGGTGGACGATGGGGCCTTGGGCCAAGGAATGCCCGTGACCTGCCTGAGCCGAAACAGACAAGGAAACAGATTCTCTTCTAGAGGCTCCAAAAGGAACACGGCCCTGCCAGTGCCTTGATTTTAGCCCAGTGATGCTGATTTTAGACTTCTGACCTCTGAAACTCTAAGAAAAGCAATTTTTTGTTGTTTTTAGTCACTTCGTGTGTGGTGATTTGTTACGCAGTACTAGGAAACAAATGTCTCCTAGCTCTGCCATGTATTAGCCCAGAGACCCCGGGCCAGTCACCTGCCCTCTCTGAGCCTCACTTCTCTCCTCGGGAAAATAGAGGTAGCATGCGAAGAACTCAGCATGGTAGCAGGTACTCAGCAGGCCCTGGATGGACGGGCTGTGGTCCTGTTTGCAGTCACCATCACCGTCCCTGTCTCTGCTGACCTTCTATCCACAGATGTAAGTACAGTCTGGACATTTTCTTTGTTGTCTAGACATTTTTTGGGTAGAAAAGATAGGGAACTGTTGACAGGCCTCCAGCTCTGCTCCAGCCTGGGGCAATTTGCCTCCCTGAGGACACTCGGCACGCCTAGAGACCTGGGGGTGCTCTGGCAGCTCGTGGGCAGAGGTGGGGGATCCTGCCTTTCCCAGGGTAGTCCCCACAGCACAGAATTACGAAATGATGGGGAGCCTGAGTGGCTCAGTGGGTTAAAGCCTCTGCCTTCAGCTCAGGTCATGATCCCAGGGTCCTGGGATCGAGCCCCACATCGGGCTCTCTGCTCAGCAGGGAGCCTGCTTCCTCCTCTCTCCTCTCTCTCTGCCTACTTGTGATCTCTGTCTGTCAAATAAATAAATAAAATCTTAAAAAAAAAAAAAAAAGAATTCCATACAGGCTTCTTAAAAAAAAAAAAAAAATTACGAAATGTGTACGGGGCCGTGGCCCAGGAACTCTGCCACCCTCTGGAGGTTTGTCGTACCTCTTGGGCTCACAACGTCAACAAGGAGAAAGAGGGGTGAACACAGTCCTGGCCCAGCAGGGCTGTGGACCCCCAGAGCATCTCCAGGAATATTCCTTACCTCCTGGGAGGTTTGGCTGCCATGAGCAGTCTCAAAGTGGAAGGTCCGAGTTTGAGCCTCAGCTCCTGCCCTCTCTTGCTGTGAGACTTTGGGCAAGTCACTTAACCTCTCTGAGCCTGTTGTCTGTCAGCAAAGTGGCCATAAAACAACCTGCCTTGTGTTAAGAGCAACCGTGTGGAAGCCCAGTGCCTAGCGCTGTGTCGGCATCTCCTTAAACTGTCGTTCACTCCCCATCCTGACTAGCGTGTCAAGGGAGAATTCTTTCCCTCCAACCTATTCCCTTAGGGGCATCAACTTTTTAAGCTTTTAACCTTTCTCCCCCTTGGGGTCAGTGGGACACATGGAGGCTTACATTTGAGGACTCTTGGGAGCTGGCCGTTGGCTCGCAAGGGCGAGACCCAGGGGCGAATGGAAGCCGCAGGTCACATTCCAGCTCTCGGTCAGTCTCTGCCACAACGCCCACAGGTCGTCTTCCTGCCGACTCCTGGCACGGCCTGTGCTGCCCTTTTGGCACCAGGCACAAATCTGCCTTGTGACTGCTTTCATCTGGGATTTCTATTTATATCTCTTGGTACAGGGAACTTATCAGGTTTGCGTCTTGGCTGGAAGCTCTTTGGGGGCACCTCTCGTTAGAATGTGGGCCCAAAAATCAGAAATAAAGGATGTTCAAGCCAGAATTTGACAGGGCAGGTCATTAAGACTTGATAGATGTGGTGGACCTGAAACCTGGGCTTCCGGATGCAAAGGCCCCTGCTTTTTCCAAAGGACTTCACTATGACATTGATCAGGCCCCTCAGTCATCAGTGCTGGGCTAGGCAGGGCTTGGGGGGCAGTGATCCCCCACTCAGTATTGACTGGAGGAAAGACTCTTTTTTTTTTTTTTAAAGATTTTTATTTATTTATTTGACAGACAGAGATCACAAGCAGACAGAGAGAGGAAGGGAAGTGGCTTCCAACTGAGCAGAGTGGTGGATGCGGGGCTCAATCCCAGGACCCTGGGATCATGACCTGAGCTGAAGGCAGAGGCTTTAACCCACTGAGCCACCCAGGCGCCCCTGGAGGAAAGAATCTTAAAGGAAACAATTCCAGGGGTGCCTGGGTGGCTCAGTCAATTAAGCATCCGCCTTCGGTTCAGGTCATAATCTGGGGTCCTGGAATCGAGCCCCACGTTGGGCTCCCTGTGAGAAGCCTGCTTCTCCCTCTGCCTCTGCCCCTGACCTCCCCCCCCCCCCCCCCACAACACTCACTTGCTCTCTCCCTCTGTCTCTCTCAAATTAAATCTTTTTTAAAAAAGAAAACAATTCCATTCCAATTATATATCTATGGCATGCTCTTGCCCTCTCCATCCAGCAAGCCCAGCGAGCCCCGCGAGCCCCATGTTCTACCAGTCCCATGAGGATTTTTGCCTTCCTGGCAGAGGTTTTACTATTCCTCAGTGGAAATGGAAGAGAAGGTTGAACCCTCCAGAAATTCTAGTGAATCCCTCTTCAAATCCCCTCCTTGGGACGTAGCTTCATGGTCTGATTCTCTGACCTCCCTGTTCATACAGAATTTGACCATATCAGCAAACACTTGACCAGGTAGAGAACTGGGAACTCAAGGTCCAAGGAGAGCAGGGAGAGCACAGACTGAGGACAGAGAAGAAAGGAGAAGAGGGGCTAGGAACTGACCTTGACCATTCACCCACCATCCACCATCCACCAGGCACCATGCTGGGCAATTATAGCTCCCTGATTGTCACAACCTTACAAGATAGCGCGTTATCCTTACAAATGAAAACACTGAAGCCTAAAAAGTGCCTCAGCTCATAGAGCTAGCTGGTCAGAGATGAGGTCAAGATCAAAACCCAGGTCTCCCTGACCCCAGAGCCCTCGCTGGGTCATGACCTCCTAGATGGCGTGCTCTGTCACAACACTGCCAGGAGGTCTCGAGATCCACCCAGGAGGAGCTGGACTTTCTCTCCTGAGGGCCCATACCAATGAAGTCAAGGCTAACAGGGGCCAGTGCAAAGTCTTACACTTAAGTTCAAAATGACATTTGCACAGGAGTGTAATGGAGACCTGGTTACTGGGCGGCAGCTGATCGTAATATTGTCCCATCATAACACGGCTGCTGTTGCCTTGTATTTCCAAAGCACTTTAAGGTTTAGAAAGCCCTTCCACTTACCGAACTCAGAGCTTTGATGGACCATAAACAAGCATGAGAGTAAGTCTGGAAAAGGTTTGGGAGTATACCAATAGGGTGTGTATGCTGCAACAGCCTGTAAGGGTAAAGAGCTGTTTGTTTGCATTAATCCAGTGTAATATCAGTAGACTTTGGGCTCAGCCACTGTGCTAAATGTATTACACGTTTGATCTCTGTTAATTCTCACAACAACCCATGTTGCACAGATCAGAAACCAAGAGGAGAAGAAAGTCCGACAAAGGTCACAGAGCTAGAATTCAGGTTTAGGTCTGAGAAGTATCAAGACAAACGTCCTTCTGGACATTTCACCCGCCGCCCCCCTACCCCGGGCATAGGAGTCCCATTTGGGGTGCTGTATTTAAGGGGGACGTTAACACACAGAGTAATGATCTCATGAAAGACACGATCATTGTAAAGATTGTTTGAAGGAGCTTACTTAGTATATTTGTCCTGGGGGAAAAATGATCAGAGAACATATCATTGCTGTTTTCATGGGCGTAAAGCTCCTTTCTTTAGAAATAGGTTGGGTTCCCAGGACGTGTACCAACCGTTTGTGGGTTAGTGTAAACGGGATAAACTGTAGCCGGCTGCTGGCGCCACCTACTGGTGGGAGGTAAAATTGATGGGCTGATTGGGTCCACCGTCGCTGTTCATCCGTGAAGTTTGGTTTCACCTTTCTTACACAGAAGTGCTCACATCTGGCGGGTTGTGCATAAGAGGCAGCACATGTACCTTTATGGCAAGAGAATTAGGACCAATGGGTGAAAATTATAAGGAAGGATATTTTGGTTTTGACGTGAAGTTTAGTTTTCTGAAAAAAACATCTCCAAAACTCTAGGGGCTGATTGGGAGTAGTGAGGTTCATGTCTGTGGGAGAAACCAATTCATGCTGAATCTCCCAAGGTTTTGGCAATGGGGAGAAATCAATCCTAGTGTTTTGGTGGGTCTGGGGTCTTTATGGGTTACCTACTCTGAGTTACAGTTGGCCGTTTGAGCGGGGGTCTGCCAGTGTTGGTAGCATCTTTGTTGTCTTATCCAGGGAGGAACTTTTAGGGTTCCAAGGGGCAGATACTTGGAAAGGGTGAGATCTGGGAATCTTTATCTTCCAGATACGGCTTGAACATTTGACCAAGGGATAGGCAGAGAGGAGTGACTCAGAGGGTAAATGGTCCTGACCTTCCATCACTTCCCAGTCTGACCTCCTACACAGGACCATTTGTAAACAACCCAGGGGAACAACAGTTCCTTGTAGATTCTGTAAATGCAATTAAGGCTGTGCTGAAGACAGAGGTTCAGAGTGTGGCTGAGAGCAGGGACCAGTCAGACAGGACCGGTCAGGGGTCTGGGGCAAAGCTGAGCCCCAGCCTGTGTGGGTTTTCTCATCAAAGCTTTGCGGATTCAGGGCCTGGGTGCCAGGCCATTTGTGTCTTGCACATTCCCCGGGAGGCGGTCCAGTGAGGATATGCAGAGAAGGGGCCAAAGGGTAGGACAGACCCTGGCACAAATCCTAGCATGACACCCCGTTAGCCTTGTGAGTCTAGGTTGATTACTTCTGTACTGTGAGCCTCAACTTTTTCATCTGTAAAAGGAGCAGTGATTCCACCTTCCTTACCCGAGAGGTATGAGGATTTAACGAGACCTACTTCATAGAGCACTGAGCACCATGTTGGCGCATAATTTATTATCATTATTATTTTTTATTATTAAATTAACCTCTGTTAGTGAAAACCATTCCCACTCTCCCTGCCCCCTCCTTGCTTTTCTGTGGCCATGGATCTGGTCACAGACACATTGGATGCTGAAAAGCCCTTGCTGGGCCTCACTTGGTTAACAGGAATGGCTGGGTCCCACACATGAAAACACCCACAGCCTTGGCCATCAATGTCCCACCGCCCTCCCTCCCACCTTCCCTGATGGGGCAGGAACAGAGATGTAATTGAGAGCCGTGGGGCCTGACATAAGGCAAGATATACTCTGAGATGACTCACTGTTCCCTCAGAAAGAATAGCCCGCCCGTCTGAAAGGAGGTCTGCACCCAGAACTAGGCCCCCTCGAGGTCACCTTGAAGGGTCCGCGGAGGAATCTGTGTCCCGGTGGCCTTGGGCAGCTGCGTTACTGGTCAGTGTGTGTGTGTGTGTGTGTGTGTGTGCGCGCGCACACGTGCATGTTTCCATAGTAACCTGTCAGGAGCCCCTCTAGACACACAGGTACGAGCAGCAGATTGGTGAGGTGGGGATCCTACAGGCTTTGAAGTTTGCAGGCCCAGGTACATAGGCCAGCTCTGCATCTTCCAGACTGTGTAAGCGGGGAGAGAGAGCTTTAGAGCCCCAAACCGTGGGGTCCTCCTCTGATCCAGGGGAGGGGAAACCCTATTTTACATGGCCTTTGCTAATTAAAGCGTGGATTAAAAAAGAAAATGCCTGGCCCAAGGTCTTGGCACGTAGTGGGCACTTGGGTGATGGCGTCTGTCATTTTTGTGTGTCAAAAGGACGCATGTCCAAAGGAGATGTGTCCCCAGGCAGGGTTTAGCCTTATCAGGGACGATGCCATGCCTCTCTCACTAAGTGACCCTCTCACTAAGTGATCAGTGGCTATTTGTCTCTCTTTTTCTGTTTTTAAAAGGAATTATAAGAAAGCAGTATTGGTGGGTCTTCTCAGATTGATAATGGTGTGGGTAGAAGCAGACGGTTTAGGCAAATGCATCATAAAACTCTTTACGATCGGATGGGGGAATGGTGGGCAGTGGAGGGCAGGTGCCTCTCCTTCTTGGGAGTAGCAGTGGGGGCAGGGGTTGGGGGAGACTTTCATTCCATATTCTCATATGGGTCCTAATTTATTTTTATAGAATGATTTTTTCCTTGTTTTGAGCTCCAGAGAGCCACCTGGCTCTGAGTTCAGCAAATATTTGCTATTATCCCCACCCCACCCCACCAAAATACTCAGAGCTGCCATTTATCGAGCACTGAAAGCACTTGTCATACTTAACCTTGAACCCTCAGCTCCCTTGGGAAAAGCCACCTCATTTTACAAATGAGCAAACCAAGCTAGGAGAAGTTCATCCACTTGCTTCAGTACTTCTCCTGGCAAAGGTGAGAGGAACCGGACAGTTTATCTAGGAGAAGTAGGAGGAGGATACGAAAAAGACCCCAAACAGCCTCTA
The DNA here is from genome assembly GCF_010015895.1 of Lontra canadensis. NCBI lineage: Eukaryota > Metazoa > Chordata > Mammalia > Carnivora > Mustelidae > Lontra > Lontra canadensis. The sequence continues at coordinate 17,673,205 of NW_022631019.1, forward strand.
CCCTCAAGGACCCAACAGTGAACATGGGAGGTTAACTGCCAGACAGAGCAACCGAGACACATGCTGTGGTCATGCTTCTTTGTGGAGCTCTGCTGTGGGAGCAGAGGACAGAAGGCTGATTCTGGCTAGGGGATGGGGGAGCCTTCCCAGGCGTGGCTGGGCTCAGTCCTGAAGGATGTGTTCATTTTGGAGACGCAGCCACCAGGGGAACATGGCCAGTGGGCCTGTTGAAGGAGGTCAGGAGACAGGAAGCCCAGCGAGGAGGAAAGGTTGACCAGTACAAAGAGTCAGGCAAAGCTACACATGGCTCCTTGGGAGAGCCCAGGTCGTGGGAGTCCTGAGGATCTGGTCTTTGGGAGGAAGGGACAGACAAGAACTTTGGGTTTTTAAGTAGTGCCCCGTGGCTTAAAGGAGGGCAGAGAAAGTGAAGGCAGAGAGGGCCATTCTGAGGCTGAGGCCCCCATGGGGTGGGACAGGCCACAGCCACCAGAGGCCCCAGCCTGATGACCTGCCTCCAGTTCAGATGCGCTGACCCATTTCCATCAGGAGCTGGGGAAGTGGGGAGCTGTGGCCGGGAGGTGAGAACTCTCAGGAGATGTCCACTGTGGGAAGGGAGGTGGTTGGGCAGGGACGGAGCCTGGGCAGCAAGGCCCAGGAATGCCGGGGGAGGATGGAGTGGTCCCTTGTCAGGGCAGTTTGGCAGAGGTTGGTGTGAGGAGCAGAGAGACTAGAGAGGCTGGAAGCAGCCAGTGAAGGGTTTTCGCTGCCAGCTGTTCAAGTGTGGGCACTGGGAGACGATTGTTATTTTTTTTGAGCCTGAGAACGCCCTGTCTCTCTCTCACTAAAATGTGAGCATCTGGAGGCCTTTCACCAGTGTGTTCCCAGCTCCTAGCACAGTGGGCGTCACTTAGTAGGTGCTCAGTTAGTATTTCTTTAGTAAATATGTAGAACCACAATCTGTATATGCGGATGTGGTAAACATTTTAAAACTTGGATAAGAAGAATACACACTAATGGTCAGGTCGTGGTTACTCGGGAGGAAGGAAATGAGGTAGGAGTAGAAAAAGGATTTCAGCGGAGTCTCGCTTTTCTTCCTTAATAAAGAAGAACTGAAGAGAGTATGATCGTGAACATTTGTTCAGTCTGAGTGCTGGGTACTTGCGCCCCTATGACATTATTATTTATAATTTTAAAATATTTAAGAAGAAAATGAATTGGGCGACTGGGTGGCTCAGTCGGGTGAGCATCTGCCTTCACATCAGGCCATGATCCCAGGGTCCTAGGATCGAGCCCCATGTCGGGCTCCCTGCTCGGGGCGGGGGTGGGGAGGGGGGAGTCTGCTTTCCCTCTCTCTCTCTCTACCCCTCCCCCTGCTTGTGCACGCTCTCTCTCTCAAATAAATATATAAAATCTTTTTCAAAAAATGAAAAAAAGCAAATTGGTGAACAAATATTGTGTTAGGTGTAAAGAATATCTCTTCTCCAGAAGATGGAGTGACCGCCATGAAGCCCATGGCTTCTTAGCGTGACAAATAGGCCTGGATAATTCTTTCCTTGGTGGCGATCCTTCACAGGTCTCCAGACTATCAGCAGCTACAGTGAAGTAGGAAACCCTCGTTCGTGTCCCTCCTCTTCTCGATGCCTGTCATTGAGAGCACGTGTGGATACTACCATAGGCTCAGAATACACTTCTCGGGAGGATCTCGATACTCGTTCCTGGGGGCGTGACGTTGCATGAATGGCGTCTCTCCTGGCTCACTCCTTAAGTGTAAGATCTCCGGCTTGTGAATTTGGATTCCTGCCGCCATCAGGGAAAGAAGCTATACTGTGCCCTCAGAGAGTCTGTTTGGGTCCAAGCTCTGTGTCTTCCTTGCTGTGTGACTTTTGTCCCTTCACTCAACCACTCTGAGCCTCAGTTTGCTCAGCAGCAAAAGGTGACGATTGAGAAGATGATTAACGAGAGAGCTGATACAGGTGTGAAGCCTGTGACAGGGCCCGGTACCTGGCGGGCGCTCAGCATACATGGCCTGTCTTCCCACTGAGGGCTGTGTGCAACCTGGCCTTTGTTGTCCTGCCATCCCAAGCCAGGTCTGTCCCTCAAGGCCCATGCAAATTTAGCTTTTCCTTGAAACCATTCTTCATAGCCAGGGATGGCTCATGTCCCTGACTGCTTGGTAGCATAGTTAAATTTTCCATCTGCTTGCTTATTGGTTTATTTATGTTGGCCTCCCTAGATTGCAAAGCTTCTGAAAGCAGGAGCATCGTTTCAGGCATCGTTATGAGATGCTGACCACTTCACCCCGTGTCCTGGGTTAAATGCAAACTTGGGGCTCCAAGAAGCCTTGGGGACTTCACTTTCATCAGGAAAATGACAATCATAGCCTCCCTCACACAGTTTCTAGAAGATAACTCTTTAGACATTCTGGGTACAACCTCATTAGGAAAAATTTAATAAATATTGTTGAATTAATTTGAACTGCCATGAACGATTAAGTTCTTTACAAATGTCAGACATTATTTTTAATTCTCCACAGTAGACAGTGAAAGGCCTTGTATTTACTTGCTGCTAAGAAAAACCGCCTGCTTGACTCTTCTCTGGTCATCCAGGTGAGGACCAAAGGAGGCATCACACAAGCATTGTAAAGCTCACCCTAGTGTTAAATGAAATTTTATCTTTGTTCTTCCCAGGATCGAGATGACCACAGCCACCCCTTTGGGGGGTACTACCTTCTTCTCCTTGAACGTGACCACCAGAGAAGAAGACTTTCTGTACAAGAGTAAGGTCAACTTGGCTTGGCAGCCAGGGGAGGGATGGTGGGATGAGGACTGTGGTCAGCTCCTGGTGTTGAGGTCAAGAGTGTGGGTTCTGGAGATAGACTGCCTGGGTCCCAGTGGCACTTCTGCCGTATGCCCACCATGACCGTGAGCATGTGACCTCATAGCTTTGTGTCTGTTTCCTCGTCTGTAAGATGGGGATATGAATGAAGCTACTCTTAGCATCACACACATGAACAGTGTGAAGACTAAACCAGATGATCCATGTAAGGAGCTTAGAATAGCCTCGAGTCACACAAACTACCTAATGAATAGTATTGTGACCATTACTGCTGTGACTGCTACTGTCATCAGGGAGTTTGGGGGTCTGGAGGGCAACAGACATTGACTCTCCTATAAGAGGTCCCTCAATGAGTCACCTTAAAATGTAACTACTTTCATACTCTTCATACTGTTTTTACAAGGCAAAACCCATCGATTGACAAAGGAGTAAATGAGTGGAGGCAGGAGTAGTCCCGGGGAGACATTTGGCAGGAACAAGGGATGCCCAGAAGGAAAAACTTAACAACCACTCTCCACAATACCAGTTAATCATAGGAGGGGAAGTTGGGACTATTTCCGTCTTTTCTGTTGGTCTGGCACGTACCCCCCGCACGTGGAACAGGCTTCCCAACACACGTGGAGTGTCTCCCCAGTGATGACAGCTCCCGACCGTGGTCCTGGCAGGAAACTGATTCCTGGCAGGATGGGGGTCTTCCACGGAGACCCAGAAAGGGTCAGTCTTGGAACAGGGTCCCGCGTGTCTGCCTGCTCCTTGCCAGGTGGGGACACCTACAGAGAGAGGCCTGTCGACGTAGCTCGAAACAGTTCTGAAAGGAAATGCAGGGTAGATCGAATCTCCAGCAGTAAGATGGGAATGATTCTGCTCTTAACGAAAAGCAGTGGTTCTCAACTAGATGATTCTGCCCCCTAGATGAGATGGCCAGAGTTCAAAAATAAGATACAGAACACCCGGTTACATTTGAATTGGAGAGTAACAGTATTTGTGCACTATAAGGACATGCCATGCAATAGGTGAGACATCACAAAAATTACTCATTATTTATCAGAAATTCTAATTTAAATAAGTATCTGGTACTTTATCTGGCCACTTTACTATCAGGGGACATTTGACAACGTTTGGACACTTTTGCTCGTCACAGCTGGTGGGGGAGGAAGAAGAAGTATTAATGACATTAGTGAGTGGAGGCCGGAGAGAATATTGTACAGGGCACGGGAGGATCCCCTCAGCAAGGGGTTATGCAGGCGACGTTGAAAAACCATGGATTAAAGTATCATCACAGAACTCACCAGAAAAGAGACAAAAAATTACTCCATAACGGAATCCCCACCCCACTCCTTTTCTTTCTTTCCAGTCTTTCTTCCTGTGAATATTTGGACATAGTATTGTTTTTTGTTTTTATTTAGTAAACCTTTTCGTAAGAGCATTACATACCTTTAATAAAAAACAAAAAAGCACAAATCCTAAGTGCACAGCTGGGTGAATTTTCACAAAATGAACACAGTTGGGTCACCAGCCTGCAGATCAAGAAGAGGACCATCCATCACCAGGATCCCAGGCATCCCAGCGCCCCTTGCCACCCTGTCCCCACCTGGTGAAGGGAACCCACTATTCTGACTTCGCCCACTGGCCATTAGTTCTACCTGGTTTCGAGCTTTATGGAAATGGAAGTATACCGTACACACCCTTTTATTTCTGGCTTCTTTTACTCGTCATTGTGTTTTTATGCACATATTTTAGTGGTTGCAACATAATGTGTATATGTGGGTGTGTACAAAATACCATATACTCTTCTCCACATGTCATTCAGATTATAGTATAATATATCATGAGCTAGGCATGCCATACCTTATTGAATCATTCCCATATTTAGAATATAAATGATGTAATTAGCATACTGATTCATGCAGCTTTTTCTGTATATAGGATTCTTCCCTAAGATAAACTCCCCAGAATCAAATAGATTGGCTTAAAATGTGCCCCGCCATGGGTGGGTTTTTTTTGGTTTTTTTTTTGTATTTTCAGTTTCAGTTCACACAGGGATGTTGATTCTGAACGTGAAATGAGAGGTGGCCATGGGAACTGGTTGCTGATACTGAAATTAGATGCTATTAAGCCACAAGGACATTCATTAGAGCCTTGTTTTTCGTGGTATAAAATTGAAAACAACATAATTATCCTCAGTATGGCATTGGTAAACAAATTATGGCACATCCAAACAATGGAGGTCTACACAGCCATCAAAATCATGAAAAACAATATAATTACATGAAAGATGATTAGGATATGATTGTAAAACTGTGTACGGAACATGGTTCCATTTTTATCAAGTGCTATTTTTCCACTTTTATTTCCTTGAGGTGGGTTTTCAGAGAGGATTAATCAATTACTCAAAAAATGTTGGATAGGTATTTAATATGTGTACCTGCATATACGTGATGGCATTGGTGCGTGTATGCATGTGTAGGTGATCAGTGGTTCCTGGGGCAATGAGTTCCCTTTTTGGCTTGTATTTTTAGTTTCAAAATTAACTACAGAAATAATGCTTTTGTATTATCAAAAAGAGGGAAGGGTGTTTTGCTTGCCTGTTTCACAAAGGAAGTTGGATGCTATGTTAGGACTGACGACAACAGGATGGCCTGAGATGGGATTTTGGCAGAGGAAGCTCCCTGGGGGGAGGGGTGCACTGCTGCTCTGGGTATGTCTCTGCCCTGGGGTCAGTAGTCGGGTGCCAGGACAGCACATTCTCTCTCTGCCTGATCCAGTGAGGATGTGAGGTGCCGGGTGGAGGTCCCACTCTTAGTCTCTGCATGCTTCCCTTTTTTCAGGTTGCACATTTGCCATTTCCACGTTTCTCCTCTTAGGTTCTGGAGCCATTGTTGCTGCCATTGTGGTAGTTGTCATCATCATCTTCACTGTGGTTCTGATCCTGCTGAAGATGTACAACAGGTATGCGATGCCCTGGGCTCTGATGGTCTTGTCCCTTCCGTGATGTCAGAGTGAATGTGAGCTAACGCTTGTGGGTGCCAGCTGTGTGCCACGCAGTACCCATGAGTCCTTCGTCAAATGCTCTAACCCTTTGTGGGCCCTTTTTTGACATCTGTTGTCCTGTAGGAACTTCATGGTAACCAAATATTTTGGTACCTGCAGAAATATTTGTTAAATATAATAGTCATCGTGACAATGCTAATGGCCTTGAGCACTGCAGTAAGGTAACTTACAGTAATAGAATAATATGATTCAGTCTTTTTCTCTCAGAGAGCCCTCTGCTAGGTTGTGTTGAGCAGACCACGTATTTAAGGTGACAAATACTGGAATGCCTGTACCCCCAGCTCCACTTTCTGGGACCCAATAGGAGGAAAGAACATCACGTGATTGCCCAACGACTAAATGTTGTGTAATCACCTTTAAGTCCCAGTTTGGCTAGAAGGTTATTTTTCCCAGGCAAGAAATCAAAATAGACTATAAACACAACCACATCATAGAAGACTTGGAAGCCATTAAAAAAAAAAAAAGATACTGTAGAGTGTGTTTATTGATGAGGAAAGCTGTTTAAAATATATTGGCAAAGTTTACAAAGATAATATGTACGTTATAGTTATACATGTGGGTTACACACACAAAACCAAGGAGATTTCAAAATCTGCAGGGCCAGGTGTTAATATCCAGTGTGTCCTCATGATGGGATTGTTGGTTGGCTGGTTTTTGCAGGGGAGGGGGTACACATCTTTATTTTGAGGAGGTGCCAACATGCATTGTATAATGTTATTTATAAAATATATGTTTTATATTATATATTATATGTGTATAAAATGTATATATTATGTATGCATATATGGTATACATGTATTGATCTCTTACGATGTGCGAGGCATGATTCTAAGCTCCCTGTATGTATTAACTCATTGGATCCTCACTGCAACCCTACCAGGTGAGTAATTCTATGTCCCCCAATTTTGTAAATGTGAAACACGCACTGGGAAATGAGCTAACAAGCCGAAGTTTACTCAGCCTCACTGGCAGAGTTGGGATTTTTTTTTAAAGATTTTATTTATTTATTCGACAGAGAGAGATCACAAGTAGGCAGAGAGGCAGGCAGAGAGAGAGAGGAGGAAGCAGGCTCCCCGCCAAGGAGAGAGCCCGATGCGGGGCTTGATCCCAGGACCCTGGGATCATGACCTGAGCTGAAGGCAGAGGCCTTAACTCACTGAGCCACCCAGGTGCCCCTGGGATTTTGTTTTCTAAGATTTTATTTATTTATTTATTTATTTGAGAGAGAGAGAGAGAATGAGAGAGCATGAGAGGGGGAAGAGTCAGAGGGAGAAGCAGACTCCCTGCTGACCTGGGTGCCAGATGTGGGACTCGATCCCAGGACTCCAGGATCATGATCTGAGCCAAAGGCAGCTGCTTAGCCAACTGAGCCCCCCAGATGCCCCAGAGTTGGGATTTTAAACCCAGTACATGTGGTTTCAAAGAAAATACTCCCACCGCTATATGTAATAATAGTAATAACAATACTTAATAAGTTATTTTTAAAAAATTTTGAGGGTATTACAGTTTGGATCCATCGCAGACCAGGAAGTGGCATCCAACCACAGTGTCTGCCTTTCATTCCTGGCCATCACTGCTGGAGCTCTGAGCCCCTTTCCTGGTTGTAATTTGGGGAGAGATCTACCCACCCCACCCTGTTTACAATGATGCTGGGGCTGCAACTCAGAGACTGGGGCTCAGTCTTTGGTCTCTCAAAGGCAGGCAAGTCATTTAACCTCCCTGAGCCTTGATCGTGTCATCTTTAAAATGGAAGCCTTCCCAAGTGGGAGAGCTGAGTATCGGTTACGTGGAGCATGCCTTTGTTTTGAGACGTATTTAGGGGCGATGTGGCATGACATCTGCAACGGACTCAAATAGTTCAGGATTTTTAAAAACTCTCTTGTGTATATATGTGTGTCCACATGCGTAAATGAACCGAGAGAGACAAAGAGGCAAATGTGGCAAACTGCTGGTAATCAGTGAATTGTTCCATGAAGGGTACTCAGGTATGAATTATACTATTTGTGCAACTTTCCTGAGCATTTGAAATTAAAAAAAAAAAAAAAAGTTAGGTTGTTAGGTCATCTTATTAGGTCAACAAGATGAAATTTCATGTAGACGTTTGAATTAATGATTGCTGTAGTCATTGAATTTTCTGACATACGAAATGAAAGATTGGATATACATTTTAAGTCCATTCTCTTCTCAATTATGCAAAAAGTTCTTAAATATTTCTAGCAATCGACTTGGCAAATGTAATGAAACTGCAAAATTTAACTCACACCACAACTTGGAGTAGAAAAAAAAATCATAGTATTTTCATTTTGTCTTTAATAATAGTCTTAATATAGGACACTTTACTCATTCTTTAACAGGAGAAAAAGCATTTTCAATATCTAATCTAAGTTACGCACAAAAATGGAAGGATCAGGCTAGCTGATGTCTAAGGTCCCTTCCGGTTAGTTGTACAATTCTGTGGTTGGCAATCAAGCAATGTGATTTAATGATGATCTACGTTAAGGTCCTTGCCAGAATCAAAATCACAGGGTATGGGAGGTGAAAGACTCAAGCATGCATACGTATCTCCTTCCAGGAAGATGAGGACCAGGCGGGAGCTGGAGCCCAAGGGGCCCAAGCCAGCCTCCCCATCTGCCTTGGGCTCAAACAACAACAGCAGCCAACACCCTCCTACTGTGACCTTCAGTCCCGTTGACGTCCACGTGGAGACTCGATGACCCCACCACCACCACCTTGGTGCTATCTTGGCCACCGTCCAAAGAGCCTTCTCCATTCAAGACCCAGAAGCACATTTCTCCTCCGGCAGCTTCACTGAGTTCCTTCCCGTTCCGGTTGGGTCGACAAGGGGCATCTCACGCAAGTCCAAACGCTCAAGCAGCCCCAAACCCCTCCCTGCCCCACCCTAGCTGCTCCACCTCCCTGCTGCCACCCTTTCAGAAAGCTGTGGAACATCCTTTTGTGCTCTGATGAGGAATGGCTATGCTGGGAATCCACTGCAGTGGGTGTAGCTGTCTTCCCCACCGTTGCTAGACAGCCCACCCAGGGGGTCTTCTGGTCTAGAGTCAGGGGTCCAAGCATGCTCCCTAGTATATTACCAAAGGGTCTGCTCTTGGGGTCCAGTCATAATAAGTGCTGTAGCCACAGCTTTGCAGAGCAAAATATTCCATGCCGTTCATCAGGCACAGGGGAACTAACTTGGGCTAACTAACCAAAAAACTAACTTGTTAATCTATAACTTGCTCTAGTACTAGATGCCTGCTAGCTAGCTCATGACAACCAGTTAGCCGAATTCTCCATCTTTAAGAAAAGTTATGGGAAAGACAGTTCTTCTTGAAAGTTTTCTACTTAATCGTAGAGACTCAGAGAAGGAATAGGGTGACCTTGAGGAAAGATGGCCTCTAGGCCAAAAGCTTAGTATAGTGTCTGTGGGCCTGAATGAGCCAGAAGCAGGTCAGAGCCTCTCCTCTCCCTTTGGGGCTGGATTAAGCCTGACTCAGTCTCATTTCTTGGCTTCCCTCTGTTTGGATTCTGAGCAATCCTCTCTCTCTCCGGTCATACCTTTCCTCCAACAACCAGTATTAAAGACTGATAAGATTACAACCCTGTCTATGTGACCCCTATGTCCGTCCCAGTCACCTTCAAAGCCCTAAATTCGAAAAGTGTTTCTCTGTACAGAGCTGATCTCTTTGACTCTTAGCCCAGAGAACAATCTATTGAGAGGGAAAAGCATTTTGAAATTAAGGCTTGCCTTCCAAACTCTACTTCCTGGTTGTGTGGCCTTGAAAGAGTGACATGAGCGCTCCATATTGGGTTTGCTAACCATAAGACTCACAGACTGACTTTAATTAGTCAAGGACTTGGTAGAGCCACTCAGGTGGTCCCTGGCACTCAGCAGACACTTAATAAATGAGAGCCGGCATTATTGTTACAGTATTTCTTCAATTGTAAGACATATTTGTTCACACGCTAATGATTCTGAAATCAGAATATGTCTTTAAATTGGGTCCATTAATGTAGTATATTTTTCTCTCTCCAAAAGCTGTTTTTTTATTCAGTTGTGCACCATACAATTGAAGGCATCTTGGAAGCGAGGTAATAAATATTGAATCTGTTGCAGAAAGTGACACCATCTGACCTTTAACCTTAAATTCTGGGGGTCTCTTCCTCTTAGAGTCAAATATCTCTCCTGAGGGGAAACTGAGGGTCAGGAATGTATGAAGGCTGACCCAGGGTCACGGAGTCACGTCATCCCACTATAAAAATGCTCGCTTGGATGTGTCCGGATGTGTCTGGCAAATTCTTCCTCCCCAAACATTTTTCCTCCCGACTGTGTTTAAATATCCACCAAGTACCAGATACTTGGCAAGATGCTTTCCCATAAATTATCCCATTGGATTTATTTTCTCCCAATAACCCTGGGAGGAATTATTTGTTCTGTTTGCAGGTGAGAATTGCAGACTCCAAGAGAAAAAGGTACTTGTCCCCAGTCAGACAACTAGTTAAGTTGCAAAGATAAGACGCAGACCTACCTCTTTGATTCCAAAGTCTCTCTCTGTTGCACCACTTTCTTCCCTACATCCTGGCTCAAAGAACATGAATTCTTTTATGGGCCGAACAGGAGGAGGACAGGCTTGTCCATGTGTCTGAGCAGAGGTCAGGAGTCTGGCCTCCAAACTGACACTAGGAGCAAAGCCACTTTGGTAGCCTCCTTTGGGCTCCCAGGATTGGAGCCAAAGGACCCCTTTCTGAGCCCATCAAAGCTCTTAGGATTCCTGTTTCATATCCCATAACCCTTATACTCAAGGAGCAAGGGATGGAATGCCATCCAACCAGGGAAAGGCATTTCCTAAAGGACTCAAACCGCAAATAGATACTTTCCCCCAAAAGTGTTCTGCTTTAAAAAAAAATTTGTTTGTTTGTTTGTTTGTTTGGAATGTTCCAGACCTAAAAGCAAACTCTTCTGCCCATACTGGACTCTTCCTGGAATTACTAGAGGAATCATCCCTTGTTATATGTTCTTTTGCTAAATGAAAGCTTGGAAGTGGTGGAGGGGGGAGAGGCTGAAAGGTAAGGGGAGGCCAAGAAAGGGGTTTTAATATTTTGCTTTTAACTAATGAAGATAACTCAATAAGCATCCTTTAAGGGTTCCTATGTGCAAGTTGAGGTGCTACTAAACACATTGTTCCAGTCCCCACTCTCAAGGAGTCTGCCTCCGGTCTCCTGGGACAGGGAGCTTGCAACACAGTGGAGTGTTTCATTTCTGTCAGGTGCCTTTCCTAACTGATGCCACCTTATTTGGCCGCTGAATCAATAAAAGATATTAAACATCTAAAGAAAAATGTCTAAAAATAAAGAGACTTAAATCAAACATTTGTTGAGTTGACGTCAGTCTATGTTAGAGTTAATGAATACCTCTTCTAAGAATTTCCTTTCTCTAACCATGTAAATAGGGTCCTGTGGGAAAGCCTGAGCGGTTGCAAATTGTACTCTTCCTGCTAACAGGTGATGGGGAAGCTGGGCTGCCAGCAACCGGCCTTTCCATGAGTGAGAAAACTTGTTAGCTTGATTAATTAATTAATTATTAGTTAGTTAATAATAGCTTGATTGTTACAAAAGGAATCCCATTTAGAGCCTGCTGTTAAACACCAGATGCGCTGATACGTTGAGGTTTAGGGACCCCTGGGAGTGAAGTAGACCTTAGAATGCAACCCAAGTCATCAATGAAGGAGTTTACAGTTAACCGAGCTTCTGGTGTGTTCTAGGTACATGATGGGTCTTGGATACCTACCAGCTCCTCTAACCGTTACAACCCCCATGTGTAGGAACCATTGCTATTTTTACTCTGGGGACACAGGAACGGGAAGGTCACATGTCCTTAGGTGATGCAATGGACAGGTGGCATTCTTGTGGTGACCATTTCTTGTGTTTGGGGAGTCTGCTACTTTAAGAAGCAAGACCACCTCCTGCTGTCAATGCTGAAAAGGACCGTCATCTTCCTGGAGTCCCTTGCTGCTAGGGTGAGGGCCAGGGACAGAGGCCCTGCTGATCAGGTGCCCCCACAGTGGACTTTGAAGCCAGAAGTTGGTAACATCAAGGGACAGGGACCATGCAAAATACGCTCTGGTGGCAGGTAGGTTGGCTTGCTGCCTTTCAAAAGTTAGCAACAGCAGCGGCTTGAACAGCATGACGGGCCCATTCTTGAGTCCAGCCCTGTAGCCGCGGAGTTGGCTATGTGAGCTTAGTTTGACAGGAACAGCCGTGGTGTCTACCAAATGGGCTCTTTAGTGTGATTTTAGGCCCCATACCTGACAGCATACCACTGAGACCAGTTTTAGCCTTCTGGAAATTCCAGCAACTACCTTGTTCCATTTTCTGCTTCAACCAGCAGTCACTTCCTGCTGCTAGTGTGGCTGCTAGTGTGGGGGCAGGGGACAGCCTGGCTCACGGCCACCCCCCTTGGAAGTGGCTACACCAGAACCCAAGTCTCTGAAGCTCTTGCTCTTACCCGTGCTTCCAGTGGGCGCTAAGTGATCAAGGGATCCACGATGTGCTATGGAGTTGTGGAGAAGGTAGAGTTGCCTCTAATGACATGTATCTCAGAGACTTTGTTAAGGAGGAAGTGTTGGGGTTTTTTTTTGAAAGATTTTGTTTATTTATTTGACAGAGATCACAAGTAGGCAGAAGCAGGGAGAGAGAGAGGGGGAAGCAGACTCCCCGCTCAGCAGAGAGCCCGATGCAGGGCTTGAGCCCAGGACCCTAAGACCATGACCCAAGCCAAAGCCAGAAGCTTAACCCACTGAGCCACCCAGGCACCCCTAGAAGGAAGTATTTCAAAAAAGGACCTGGAAGAATGGAGAGGATTTCTTTTTTTAAGTAAAGATTTTTTTTTTTTATTATTGAAATACAACACACACACACATACACACATACACACACGTATGTGTGCAGCTCGCAAGATGTTCACAAACCGAGCTCACTTGTGTAACCAGCATCCAGGAAGCTCCCATCTTCTGCCTACCTGCCTCATGTCCCACAAAAGTTAACCAGCATCCTGACTGCTGCCCTCCTAGAACAATTTTGTCCGAACGTAGAATCACAGCGTAAACTTTTGTTTCTGGCTTCATTCGCACAACAGGGCATTTGTAACATTTGTTCATAGTGTCACATGGAGCTGAAGGTCGTTGGCGCTCACTGTGGTCACCTTCATTACGGGATGCATTTGGTTTATCCACTCTATTGTTCAGTGCACAGAAAAGTTGTTCCCAGTTTGGGTCTGTAACGAGGAGGGCTGCTAAAAACAGTTTTGGTCATGTACGTATTTCTGTGGGGAATATTTCCAGTTGAGTATGATACAGGGTAGAGACATATTGAGCCTTTGTCAGCAGTGCCAAACAGAGTTGCACCAACTTACGTTCCCTCTCCCAGTAGCGTAGGGGAGTTCCTCTTCCTCCACATCCCTTGCTAACACTAGGATATTTTCAGAATCCTGAATTTCAGTCATTCCTATGTGCCCACAGTGGTGTCTCATGATGGTTTTAATTGAATTCCCTGATGATTGGTGGAACTGGATCTCTTCTTGTTTTTTTGTTTTGTTTTGTTTTTGTTTTTTACAAAATATTTTATTTATTTATTTGAGAGAGAGAGAGAGAGAGAAAGAGCACTACCCAGGGGGTGGGAGGGCAAAAAGAGAGAAGCAGACTCCCCGCAGAGCAGGGAACACTACACAGGGCTCAATCCCAGGACCCTGAGATCACGACCTGAACTAAAGGCAGACGCTGAACCCACTGAGCCACCCGGGGGCGCACCCCCCAGCATTTTTGTATGTTTATTGGCCCTTTAGACCTCATCGTTCGTGAAATTACTTTTCCATTTGTCCCTTTTTTTGGTTTTGGTTGTCTTCATTTTTCATTATTGACTTGCAGGAATTTTACGTACATTATGGATAGCTTTCGTCTTTGTTACCCTGTGGCTTACCTTTATTTTTATTCATTTATTTTTAAAGATTTTATTTATTTATTTGACAGAGATCACAAGGAGGCAGAGAGGCAGGCAGAGAGAGGGGGGGGGGGGAAGCAGGCTCCCTGCTGAGCAGAGAGCCCGATGCGGAGCTCAATCCAGGACCCTGGGATCATGACCTGAGCTGAAGGCAGAGGCTTAACCCACTGAGCCACCCAAGTGTCCCCGGCTTACCTTTATTTTCATAGCAGCTTTACTGAGATATAATTTCCATGCCATCAGGCTTACCCTTTAAAAATATATAAGTCAGGGGTTGTTAGTATGTGCACAGAGCTGTGTATCCATCAACACTGATCAAATTCCAGAACATTTTCATCACCCCAAAAAGAAACTCCATACCCATTAGCAGATGCTTCCCATAGTTCCCCCTCCCCAGACCCTGACAACTGCCAATTTACATTTTATGTGTGGATTTTCCTATTCTGAACATTTCTTATCCATGGAGTCAACAATATGTGGCCTTTTATGACTGGCGGCCCTTCACTTAGCATAATGTTTTCAAGGTTCATCTATGTTGTACTGTGAAATAGTACTCCCTTCTTATGGTTGAATATTATGCCATTATATGACTGTGCCCATTATATGGCTATACCGCAGTTCATTTCTCTAGTCTCTAGCTATGGACGTTCATATTGTTTCCACTTTTTTTGCTATAATGGATAATGCTGCAGTGAGTATCTATGTACAGGTTTGGTGTAGACATACATTTCAATTCTCTTGGGCGTGTACCTTAGCAGTGAAATCTCTACATTATATGATAACTCTGTAATCTTTTGAGAAAAAGAAGTGAAACTGTTTTCTGAAGTGGCTGCACCATTGTACGTTTCCACCAGTGACCTGTGAGGGTTCCAACGGCTCCACATCCTTGCTAACCTTTCATTGACCATCTTTTTTTTATCACAGCCATGCTGTGGTTATAGAATAGTATCATTATGATTTCAGTTTGAATTTGCCTGGCGAGTAATGATGTTGAGTATCTTTGCATATGCATATTGGCCATTTTATATCACTTTTCAAGGGATGCCAATTCAAATCCTTTGCCCATTTTTAAATTCGGTTATGTGGGTTCTTTTAAATTATTATTGTTCCTCCTCTCTCTCTCTCTCTCTCTCTCTCTCTCTCTCTGCCTGCCTCTCTGCCTACTTGTGATCTCTGTCAAATAAATAAATAAAATCTTTTTAAAAAAATTATTATTGTTGTTGACTTGTAAGAATTCTTTATGTATTCTGGTTACAAGTCCCTTATCAGATATATGATCTACAAACATTTTCTCCCATTCATGGGTTGCCTTTTTACTCTCATGCATTTTCACTTTTGCGGCATAAAAGTTTTTCATTTTGATGAAATTCTGTTTATCTATTTTTTTTTCTTTTGCCAGTTGTGCTTTTGGT
Organism: Lontra canadensis; assembly: GCF_010015895.1. Taxonomy (NCBI): domain Eukaryota; kingdom Metazoa; phylum Chordata; class Mammalia; order Carnivora; family Mustelidae; genus Lontra; species Lontra canadensis. Next base: position 17,688,495 of record NW_022631019.1, read on the forward strand.
ATTATATTTAAGAAACCATTTCCTAATCCAAGATCATGAATATTTACTCATATGTTTTCTTGTAAGAGTTTTATAGTTTTAGCTCTTATATTTACATATATGACCCAGTTTGAATTAATTTTTATATATGGTATGAGATAAGGATCAATTTTCATCCTTTTTTTTTAAAGATTTTATTTATTTATTTGTCAGAGTGAGCACAGGCAGACAGAGTGGCAGGCAGAGGCAGATGGAGAAGCAGGCTCCCGCCGAGCAAGGAGCCCGATGTGGGACTCGATCCTAGGACGCTGGGATCATGACCTGAGCCGAAGGCAGCGGCTCAACCAACTGAGCCACCCAGGCGTCCCAATTTTCATCTGTTAGATAGCCTATTGTTCCAGCATCATTTGTTGGAAGACTATTTGACCCCATTGAATTGTCTTGGTATCTTTATCAAAAATTAATTGACCATAAATACAAGGGTTTATTTCCAGACTCTGAATTCTGTGATCTCTGTCTGTCGAATAAATAAATAAAATCTTTTTTAAAAAATGGCAGCTGAGATTTTGATAGGGACTGCATTGTACTTATAGATCATTTTGGGGAGTATTGCCATCTTAATAATATTAAGTCTTCTGATCCATGAACATGGATGCCTTCCCATTTATTTTGGTCTTCTTTAATTTTTTTCAGTGAAATTCTGTAGTGTTTATTGTTTAAGTCTTGTACTTTAAAAAAAATTATTCCCAAGTATTTTATTCTTTTTGATGCTATTATAAATGAAATTGTTTTCTTTTTTTTTTAAGATTTTGTTTATTTATTTGACCGAGAGAGAGAGAGAGAGAGAGAGAGAGATCAGAAGTAGGCAGAGAAGCAGGCAGAGAGAGAGGAGGAAGCAAGCTCCCTGCTGAGCAGAGAGCCCAATGCGGGCCTCGATCCCAGGACCCTGAGACCATGACCTGAGCTGAAGGCAGAGGCTTAACCCACTGAGCCACCCAGGCGCCCTGAAATTGTTTTCTTAATTTCCTTTTTAGGTTATAAATTCCTAATGTGATTTTTGTGTGTTGATTTCATATTTTGCAACTTTGCTTAATTTTGTTATTAGCTCTGATAGTTTGTTGTGTAAGATTTTTAGGGTTTCTACATATAAAATCATGTCATGTGACTAGAGACCATTTCACATTTTCTTTTACAATTTGGATGCTTTTTATTTCTTATTCTTGCCTAACTGCTCTGGTTAGAACTTTCAGTACTATTTTGAATATAAGTGTTAGGAGCAGACATCTTTGTCTTCTTCCTGATATCAGGGGAAAAATAACCAGCTTTCCCCATTAAGTATGATGTTAGCTGTGTTGATATATGGCCTTTGTTAGGTTGAGGAAACTAGCTATATTCCTACTTTAAGTGTTTTTATCAAGAAAGGGAGTTGAATTTTGTCAAAAGATTTTTTGCATCTATAAGATGATCATATTGTTTTTGTACTTTATTAATATGGTATACATACTACATTGATAGATTTTCATGTGTTTTTTTAATTAAAAAAAAATTTTTTTAGATTTTCATGTGTTAAACCAACCTCCCCTCCCACTGCTAGAATAAATTTCAGTCCTAGCATAAGATCCTTTTTATATGTTGCTAGATTTTTTTTTTTTTGCAGTATTTTATTGAGAATTTTTGCAACTATACTCTCAAAAGATATTGGTCTATAATTTTCTTGTGATGCCTTTGTTTTGGTATCAGAGTAATACTAGCCTCATATTATGAGTTGGCAAGTGTTTCCTCTTCTATATTTTGAAAGGGTTGGTATTAATTCTTTAAACATTTGGTAGAATTTACCAGTGAAACCACTGGGTCTGGGATTTTCTTTGTTGAAAGATTTTTTTTAATTACTATTTAATTACTATTACTAATTCAGTCACTTTGCTTGTTGTAGGTCTATTCAGCTTTTCTATTTCTTCTTCAGTTAGTTTTGGTAATGGGCTTTTTAAGAATTTGCCCATTCTGTGTAGGTTAGCTAGTTTGTTGGCATACAATTTTTTGTGGTATTATAATTCTTTTTATTTCTGAAAGATCAATAATGATGTTACTGCCTTCATTTCCGATTTAGTAATTTGAATATTTCTCTCTTTTTTCTTGATCAGTTAAAGTTTTGTTAATATTTTTTAATTTTTTTAAAGATTTTATTTATGGATTTGACAGAGAGAGAGAGATCACAAGTAGGCAGAGAAGCAGAGAAAGAGAGGAGGGGGAAGCAGGCTCCCTGCTGAGCAGAGAACCCAGTGCAGGGCTCAATCCCAGGACCCTGAGATCATGACCTAAGCCGAAGGCAGAGGCTTAACCCGCTGAGCCACCCAGGCGCCCCAAGGTTTGTTAATTTTATTAATTATTATAAAGAACCAGCTTTGGTTTCATTAATTTTCTCTATTATTTCTCTATTGTGTCTGCCTTTCTAAGTCTCTTAATGGTGTGCTTTAATGAAAAGAACTTTTTAAACTAATGGTAATTTACCAATGTTCTCCTTTATAATTAGTGCTTTTTGTATCCTGTTTAAGAAATCTTTGTCTACCTCAATGTTTTGAAGATTTTTCCCATAAAATTTTTTCCAAAAGTCTTATTTTACTTTTCAGATTTAAATATACAATCCAGGGCACCTGGGTGGCTCAGTGGGTTAAGCCTCTGCCTTCGGCTCAGGTCATGATCTCGGGGTCCTGGGATCAAGTCCGACATAGGGCTTTCTGATCAGCAGGGAGCCTGCTTCCTCCTCTCTCTCTCTCTCTGCCTGTGTCTCTGCCTACTTGTGATCTCTCTCTGTCAAATAAATAAATAAAATCTAAATAAATAAATATACAATCCATCTGAAATTGATTTTGGTATATGTGCAAGGTAGGATCAAGGTTCCTTTCTTCCATATAGACGTCCTATTGACCCAGAACCATTTTTTTAAAAAAGATTTTATTTATTTATTTAACAGACAGATCACAAGTAGGCAGAGAGGCAGGCAGAGAGAGAGGAGGAAACAGGCTCCCCGCTGAGCAGAGAGCCCGATTCGGGGCTCGATCCTAGGACCCTGAGATCATGACCTGAGCCGAAGGCAGAGGGCTTAACCCACTGAGCCACCCAGGCGCCCCCAGAACCATTTTTTGAAAAGGCCATTCTCTCCTGCAGTGTCAGCTTTCTTATGAATCCAGTGACTGAGTATGTGCGGTTTGGGTAGAAATTCTGTAGACCAAGAATGGTGGCAAAGACAGGTCAGATGGGGGAAAAGAAAAGCAAGAATAAAAGTTGAGAGTTAAGGCCAACTGCTCAGTTCACTTGCTCTTTCTTGCTTGCCTACATTCACGAGTGCATCCCAGGCCCTGGAGAGACAGTACTGAGTGAGATGGCTATAATCCCTGACCTCAGAGAACTTACTGTGTAGCTTGAAAGACAGTCAAACCAACAACTACAATTCACAGCAATTATGTTTGTGATAAAAGGAACATCAGGGTTTTTTTATAAGCCTCTTGCTGGAGTGCCTAGTTCGCCCAGAGCTTGGTAGGTAGGAAAAGAGCTCCCCAGAAGAAATAATAATAAACTGAGAGTGAAAGATTGAATTGGAGTGAATCCGGAGAAGAGTAAGAGGACAGAACAAGAAATCAAGAAGAGAATCCCGCTGGTGAGAGAAGCTTTAGTTTAGCACATATCCAGGGGAGCGGTGGGAGATGGGAGGGGCGGAAGGAGGGAAGAAAAGAAAGACTCCGGTATCAAGGATCTTCAATGCTTGGTTATTTTATTTTATTTTATTTTATTTTATTTTATTTTTAATTTATTTATTTGAGAGAGAGAGTGAGAGAGAACATGAGAGCTAAGAAGGTCAGAGGGAGAAGCAGACTCCCCATGGAGCTGGGAGCCCGATTCGGGACTCGATCCTGGGACTCCGAGATCATGACCTGAGCCAAAGGCAGTCACCCAACCAACTGAGCCACCCAGGCGCCCCTGCTTGTTTATTTTAAAGGCAGTGGGGAGCCATTGAAGGTGCTTGAGCATCGAAGTGACAAGTTCAGATCTGTGCTTTCAGATTAATCCTGCGGCAGTGTGCAGAATGGACTGGCGTGGGAGAGACTGGAGGCTGGGAGAACAATTTAGAGTCCATTGCAAGAAGTAGCATGCGCATCTGTTATCTGTTAGTTTTTAAATGCCTTTTCTAAATAGCCCTCTAATTGCAAAGTTTTGTTCTTTCCCCTTTTTTAAGTAGCTAATTGTGGGTGTGTAGTAACCCAACAAAAATGTCTCCAGGAATTGCCTCAGGCCCACTGGATGGGAGCACACAGCAGGGGCATTGTATCAACTCTGTAGCCTTTTGTCCCCTCAACACCCATTCCCTGCCCAGAAAATTTCCTGGCAAAGAAGCAAACGGCCGCAGTTCAACACAGGCCGCTGTCCCAGACTCTGACCGTCAGCCCATGCTTGGGAGAAGCAGGTAGAAAAAAGACTGACCTTCAGGTCTCTAGTGAAGTGGAGCCCTCTGTCTGATGACAGCCCAGGTGTGAGCAGAGAGGGTGCCTTCCCCGCTCAAAACCCTTGAATGAATTTTACCGTGGCCCCTCGGGCTCTTAAAAATGCTGTGATGCCTTAATCAATCTCAAAGACATGTAACAGCCAATTTATTCATTCTTTCCCCCTTTCCAGTTCTTGCCTTGGGAGGCACATGGGAGTAAAAGAGATGGAAAAAATGTAAATGTGCGAGCATTCACAACTTTGTGTAGGTTTGGGTTTTTTTGGTTGTTTTTTTAAAGGTTTTATTTTTAAGGAATCTCTATACCCAGCATGGGGCTTGAACTCACAACCCCAAGATCAAGAGCCGTATACTCCAAGACAGAGCCAGCCAGGCGCCCCAAGTATTCTTGACTTTGAATGGAGCAGTTTGCTCTGCATAGTAAAGATCAGAGGAGAGAAGAGGGTAATGTTTGTTCTGTTTGCTTCTCCCCTCTGGCTGGCCCCTGCAGAAATCATTCTACCATTCTCTTCAATTCATAGCACGCTGTCATCTTTGAGCTCAGAGACCACACTCTTATTTCGTCTTTCCCGCTTTACCCTGAATCCCCACTGCCACTTTTCTTCTTGCCGTAGACACTTCTCTTAATTTATCTAATTTGTCTCATATTAAAGTCAAACAAAGGTAAGCTTTCCATTGACCACATAGGGCCTTCAGGTACTGTACTGTGCCACCTCTCTGTTTTCCTGGAGAGCAAAACTCTTCCAGAGTGCTGTCTCGGGAATGGCATTGGGAACAATGTGGTTGGTGACAGGACGGAGTGGAGGAGCAGCCCATACTTGTGGACAGAGGGCATGAGTGGAGAGAAGCAGATCCCACAGAGGGATAGAACTAAGTGTCAAATGAAGTCATTGTTTCCATCCCTCTGATCAGCTGAATGGACAGAGGTCTGGAGACCCCCCACCCAGGACTGCTGACCTGGGTGGCCTCGGGAGTGATGGTGACCAGACACAGGGGTCATAGTGACCTGCACGAGCACTTCCATGGCCATTGTCATGGGCACTTATGATGGATTTCTACCAATACTGCCATACCCATGGCCATGACCATATTCATGACATACCCATAGCTGCAACCATGGACATTCACATGAGGATTTGCACCATGGCCACAGCCATGGCCACTCCTATCGTAGCCCTACCACGGAGGACATGAACATGGCCCTGAGCACAGCCATAGAAGCCATAGGGAGTTACAGCTCCAGGCATCAAGCAGGATCTGGACACTGTGGCTGTCTGGACCTGTGGGGCCACAGTGCCCATGTCCACAACTCCTCCTTCTTGTCCCAGAGGAGTCCATGTCCCTGGAGCCACACTCCCCTCCAGATCTAGTTCCGTTTTGCCTAGGGTGAATTCCTGGCAGATGCCTTCTTGCTCCTTGTCCCTCCTTATTCTCTCTGGAGCACCATGAGAGGGCCCCGTTTGTCTGTGGGACTGTGGGCAGTTGGAGGAATCGTCACCTCTCTTGTGGTAGAGAAATTCGTGAGATACGTAACAGGAAGATATGCACACATTCAGGGTTACAGGTAGAAGTTGTGGGTTGGAAGGCAGGAGCATCCTTAAAAGGAGAAGCAAAGCTGGGAGGAACAAGAAAATAGGAAGTGGGATACAAGAGAGGGGGAGTGGGGAGGGGACATCACCACTGCGGTCACTTCTGGAGGTGCTGGGGCTACTGGGGCAAGTTGTCATAATGGTGCCCCAAACCTCCAGCCTCTGACCTCCAGGTCAGAGGTGTGTCGAGGCTGTGGAGGGACATCTGCCAAAAGAAGGAGTTGTATACCAGGGAAGGGGTGACTTTGGCACGGGGACCATCCACGTTGGGCAGTCTTCCAGGGACTGTACGGGTGAGAATGAGGGGTCAGAAGGACCATGTTGTGTTTGGGGGGCAAGGGACCATGAAGAGGTGGTAGAGAGAGGGGTGCTAGAGGTGAACCCCGTGTCCCCACCCCCCTGCTCTCAGAGGACCAAACTGCCACTCACAGACTTCCCCTGTCCCACTGGTTGGTGGTGGCTTCCAGGAAGACCAGGGCCCGGGCCAGAGCGGGGAGCAGGAGGAGGAAGGATAAACATCAGTTAAACATCAACCATGGTCCTGATTTGGGAGCCATTGGGAGGAGGGGAGTTAATTGCTAATCTCACAGCCTGATTTTGTCGTACAGTTTCTGTGTTTCAGATCTCTAGTTGAATCAAGAGAGTGGCAAGTAGAAATCAAATCCACAGATCTTCTGCCCACAAAACATTTAAACAAAACAAAAAAGTGCTGTCTCTGCTTGCTCTCTCACTTCTCTTCCTGGTCTCTCTGGAAACTTCTCCAGAGACGTCTTCAACCCCATCACTGCATGAAATTATCCTTTCCGGATCGGTTCCGTCCTCCTTGCACATCTCATCCACGTACAGCAAGACAGGGCATGGCCTACCACTCCTTCCTGCCGGCCCCCAGGACCCCAGCCTTTCCTGGTTCTCTTCTGACTTCAGTGACCATTCCTTCTGGGCCCCCTTTGCTGGCTCCTCATCACCTTCCCTACTTCTAAATAACGAACATCTCAAGGTTTGGTCTCAGACTTCTTGGCCATCGGTGCTCATTCTCCTGGTGACTTTATCTAATTCCATGATTTAAGTACTATCCATATGCTACAACTCCTAAATGAGTATCATCGGAATTCTCCCCAACTTGTAGACCTAGATAGCCAACAGACCACCTATAGCTCCGCTTGGGTGTGTAATCTGCATCTCAAACAGCCCAGAGCACACTCTTGCTTTTTCCATCTGAAGTTACTCCTCCCCAGTCTTTCCCACCCAGTGACAAGCACCTCTGTTTCCCAGTTGTTCAGGCTCAAACCCTCAGCCATCCTTGATTCTTTTATTTCTCTCACACCCACCCATGAGTAAATTGTCTGCACTATTTTTTTTAAAGATTTTATTTATTTATTAGAGAGAGAGAGCACAAGCAGGGGGAGCAGCAGGCAGGGGGAGAGGGAAAAGCAGACTCCCCACCGAGCAGAGAGCCCGATGCGGGGCTTCATCCCAGGACCCTACAATCATGACCTGAGCCAAAGGCAGACACTTGACTGGCTGAGCACCCAGGTGCCCCAGTCTGCTCTATTTTTAAATTGTGTATCTTTTCTCACTTTGCAACTTGTCTTTTTCCTCTCTTTGCGGTTATCTTTTGATGAACAAAGTGCAGTCAAATTTATCAACTTCTTTTTTTTTTATGGTTAGTGCTTTAAAAAAATATCTTGTCTAAAGAAGTATTCCCTATCCCTAGTCCTTAAAGATATTCTCCTGAAGCTTGTGTTTTGTTTTGTTTTGTTTTTCTCTTTTAGCCTTTGACATCTTTTCCACAATATTCTATAGCACCATCACCTGCTCTCCCAGCTTCTAGTCTTGGCTCTGCACAGTAACCAGGGCAATCCTTTAAAAAGAAGCCAGATCATTTCACTCCCCTGCTAAAAGGCCTCTAATGGATTCTCATTTCATTTCAAGCAGAATCTCAGCCATCAGAGCCTCTCTCACTTCCTGCAGCTCCCTCTCTCACTCCACTCTAGCCCCATATTGATCTCCTTAATGTTTCTAAAGTACGCCAAACACACGCCCACCTCAGGACCTTTGCACCTACTGGTCTCTTTGCCTGGAATTCTTCTCCACATAGCCACAGTCTTGCTCCTCCTCTTTATAAAAGTAGGTTCAAAGGTCACCTTATCAGCTAGGACTTCCTTGGCCACCCTTTGTAAAACAGCACATCTGGCTTATCAACAATCTCCATTTTGTGGTGCTCATTTTGTGTTTCGTTATCTGTCTTCTTTTAACAGAATGTAAGTTCCACAAAAATCAGAATTGTCCTTTGTTTGCTGCTGTATTCCTGATGTTAAGAGTGGTGCCTCGCATAATAAATAATGAAAAAATACTCAATGGATACATGATTGAATGAATGAATGTGTTGAAAAACACACAATCTTCTTTAAGGATAAATGTTTTGAATTTATGTAAGTTTTATGTAAATGTGATATAGATATTGTTTCTTTTATCATTAGGTGTATTTTGTTTAAGATCTAGCCATATTGCTGAATATAAATCCAGTTTATTATTTCTGCAGACCACATAGTGTTCATCACCTGCCATATTCTTCTCGCCCATCTCCTTAATGGCAGATTACAGTTTGCCTCCAGCTCCAACTACATACACAAAAATGAAAGCAACTCTCAAGGGTTGCTGGGTGGCTCACCCAGTTAAACGGCTGCCTTTGGCTCAGGTCATGATCCTAACTTCCTGGGATAGAGTCCCATCAGGCTCCTTGCTCAGTGGGGAGACTGTTTCTCTCTCTGCCTGCCAAGAACCCTGCTTGTGCTCACTCTCTTTCTCTCTGATTAAAAAAAAAGAAGAGGAAGAAGAAAGGTAGAAAGAAAGGGGGGCTGCTGGGTGGCTCAGTGGGTTAAGCATCTGCCTTCCACTCAGGTCCTAATCTCAGGGTCCTGGAATCAAGCCCTACATTTGGCTCCCTGTTTGGCAGGGAGTCTCCTGCTCCCCCTTGTTTGTGCTCACTCTCTCCCCTTCTCTCAAAATAAATAAATAAGATCTTTTAAAGAAAGAAAGAAACTCTCAAATATATACCCTTGCTTATATGTGTGTGAGGTCTTTGTGGTATTTTGGGTGGGGGTGAGGAGGAAGGTTTATATGCCCTGGAGTAGAAGAGCTCAGTCAGAGGACATAGATAACAGCTAATTTGACTAAGTACAGCCGAAAGCCCTTCCAGGGAAAAAACACACATAATTTATACCTCTACCAGCAATTAGTAGAAAATCCTGTTTCCTCCATATCCTTACCGGCCCTTTGAGTTCCCTTGAGTTTCTAATTTTTGGCAATATTATGGATATAAAATATTATCTAACTGTGGCTCGAGTTTGGATTTCTCTGATTGCCAAGAAGGAACACTTAAGAGTTTTAGTACTAGAATCTGTAATATTTCAGGGGTCTTGGGGGGGAGGGTAAATCACAATTTTTTAGACATCAATAAAATTTATTAAGTCATTTATTGACCTTTACCTTCATATTTCATTGCTTTCTTCTGGGTTCAGTTCCCTTCTTTAGGAGTGATTTCAAAGAAGGTCTTTATGTGGCAGTACTTCTGAGGCTTTGAATAAATACTTACTTTACTCTAGCATTTAAATGACAGTGTAACTAGAGATAAAATTCTGGTTTCAAAGTTCTTTTCCTCCTCAACACTTTGGAGTGTCTTTCTGTGTACTGGCCATTAAGAAGTTCTTTTGTCTACAATCTAACTATATTGCCAGGAGTTTTTCTTTCCCCTCATACTGTGTTATATTTGTAAAATACCAAATAAAATATGTCACATTTTAAAAAATGGCTCAGCACATACTCCACTGAACTCAAGAGTTGGAGCATTACCAATCCTGTTTAATAATTTACCTCTGTGCTCTTTCCCTAGCTCAACCCCCTTCCTATCCCCAGGGGGAACCACTTTTCTGAACGTCCCTCACTGTAAAAATAATTTTGTCATTAGTGCGTACTTCCCTAAAACAATACATTGTTGAATTTTGCTAAGTTTTTTTTTCCAGCTTTTTATAAACGAGCTCATTCTGTGCACCGCCTTCTGCAACTTGTTTTTTTCACTCAATTTTAAAGTTTTATGTATTTTCTGGCATTCAGCTATACTCGATTGTGTCCTTTAAAATTCCATTTTTAAAATTATTTACTTATTTATGTCTTAAGATTTTACTTATTTATTAGAGAGAGAGTGAGCGGGGGAGGAGCAGAGGGAGAGAGACAAGCAGACTCCATGTTGAGCATGGGGTCCCATTCAGGGCTGATCCCAGATCCCAGGGATCATGACCCAATCTGAAATCAAGAATCAGATGCTCAACTGACTGAGCCACCCAGGGGCCCCTAAAACATAGTGCAATCTATTCATGATTCAGATGATAGACATTTAGGTTATGTCCAGTTTTTCCCAGTAAGAAGAATTCTGCGATGAATATTTTATACACGGCTCTTGGCACACATATGCATTGTTTGGAGTGGAAATGCTGGGTCGTAAGGTTTTCACATTTTACATTTTATTTAATAACGACAAGTTGTTTTTCCAAGGTGTTGGCACCAATTAACTCTCTCGCCAGTAAAATATTAGCGTTCTGGTTAATCTACATCTTCAGTAACACTCTGAATTACCAGACTTCCTACTTTGGAATAGTCTAATAGATATAAATTGGTATCTTATGATCTTAATTTGCATTTCCCAGATCGCTAATAAGGAGATTGATAGGTTCTTGTGTAGAATGCTGGTTCAAGACTTTGCCCATCTGTCCATTGGGTTGTCAATTTTATTCTTACCTGTATGTGATCGTTTTGAAAGAGTATGTTCTAGATACTAATCTTTTCTCAGTTATAGTAACATTGTCACAGATTATCTTCTCCCAGTTTGCAAGTTGTCTTTTTTACTCTCTCTGTGGTATCTTTTGAGGAGCAAACACTTTTAATTTAACATAGTCAAATTAACAATTTTTTTTCTTTTATGGTTAGCACTTTATATCTTGTCTAAGGAAGTCTTCCTCATCCCTAGGCCTTGAAGATACTCTCTTAAAGCTTGCTTTCTTTCATCTTTCTTTCTTTCTTCCTTTCTTTCCTTTTCTTTCCTTCCTTTTCCTTCCTTCTTCCTTTCCTTTCCTTCCCTTTCCCTTTCTTTCTTTCTCTCTCTTTCTTTCAAGTTTCACCTTTCACTTGCAAGGGTTTCATCATTGGAAATGGACTTGTGGGTAGAGTGAGGTATGGCTCCAATTTCTTTTTCCCCCAGATGCATGACGAATTGTCTCAGCGCCACTCCCCAGGATCTGCAATGCCACCTCTATCTTATACCAAGTTTTCAGATACACGTGGGTCTTTTTCTACGGTGTTGTACTTCTTTGATGAGTTTATCAATTGCTGCACAGATACCACATTTTCTTAATTAATGCAGTGGGGCCAGGCCTCCTATCCTAAATTTCTCCTTAGGAGTATCTTGGCTATTTTTGGATATTTGTCTATATAAAAATTATGGCATCAGACTGCAAGTTCCTCAAAAATTCCTTTTGAATTTTTATTGGAATTTAATGGAAAATGAAAATAAATCTCAAGTAGATAAAAATACATCTTGCCATTTGCAACAAACGGCAACCTTCCCGCTTGGGTGGGTGGTGGTTGTTTTTACCACGCAACAAAACTTTTATTAACATTTTGAACAGTTGTTGAGAAAACCAGCAATTCAGTTATTACTGAAGCTAGTAATTTCTAAACTTAAATTGGGGCAAAGGGCTAGAGTGCAGCACGATGCCATCATTGGGCACTAGAGGGTATAATGCTTAAGTGAAGAGTCAGAGAAAGATAGACACCGTATGATTTCACTTATATGTGGGATATAAGAAACATAACAAATGAACAAAGAAAAAGAGAAACAATCTGAAAAACAGACTCTTTTTAAATGATTTTATTTATTTGTTTGAGTGGGTGAAAGAGAGAGAGAGATCGCGTGCACACGTGCGTGCGCAAGTGGAAGAGGGGTAGAGGGAGAGAGAATCTCAAGCAGTCTCCCTGCTGAGCACAGAGCCAAAGCAGGGCTCCATCCCAGGACCCCAAGATCATGACCCAGATGTTTAACCAACTGTGCCATCCAGGTGCCCCTGAAAAACAGACTCTCAACTATAAAGAGCACACTGGCAGTTACCAGAGGGGAGGCAGGTGGGGGATGAGTGAAATATTTGAAGGGGATCCAGAACACTTATCATGATGAGCACTGAGAAATGTACAGAATGGTTGAATGACTATATTGTATGCCTAAAGCTAATATAACACGGTATGTTAACTCTACTGGAATTTAAAATAACTTCCATTTGGAGAAGATTGACATTGATCCTCAAGGGCACAATTCCATGTACACTGTTACTGTCCTTTGTGCCATATAGTTAGCACATATATTACATCTACATATGTTAAAAAGACCCCAAATGACATTGTTATTATTTTTGCTCTAAAGTCAACTGACATTGAGGTGCCTGGGCGGCTCACTGCGTTGAGTGTCCTACTCTTGATTGAGTCTGGCTCAGGTCATGACCTTGGGGTCATGAGATGAGCCCCACATGGGGCTCTGTGCTCAGTGGGCAGTCTGGTTGAGATTCTCTCTCTCCTTCTCCCTCTGTGCCCTCCCCCTGATCTCTCCCCCCACCCAGAATAAATAAGTAAATCTTAAAAAAAAAAAAAAGTCAATTGACATTTAAAGATTTAGGAAAAGAACTAAAAGTTGGCTTTTTAAATATTTATCACTTATGTACCATTCCCAGTGTTCTTTCTTTTGTCCTATAGATCCAAATATCTAAATGTTATAATTTCCTTTCAGCCTACAGAACTCTCTTCAGAATTCCTTGGGGTGAGGGTCTGCTGGTGACAAGTCACAATTCATATATTCACATACTTTACAACTCACCTAAGGATCTTTTTCTCGTGCTCACAGGCTACTGAGCGACAGTCCCTCCGTAACTCCACGGGGCCACAAAAGGAAAGTATGTGAACCAAATTTTATGTTTGCTGACTGGTTCCCATCTGGTCTCTAGCCAGGTAGACAATGTCTCTAGTTTTACAAGACAAGGTCATAAGGACCCTGCCCAGCTAGGGAATTTGGGTGTGGAAGATAGACAAAAAAGATCATTTAGAATAACAAAAATTGTTGCTTATTTTTAAATGAAGTCAAGAATGATTTGAATCACGAATGACTTATGGCTACTGTTGCCAAAATGGTCCTGGGCCCCAGTTAAAGAAAACTCACCCAAGCCCCTCTGGCTGTCCCTTTCTTTCACCTGTGTTTCACCTGTGTTTGGTCACAGACTGGAAGGCATTTGCTGACCAGAATAAGGAAGTCCTTTTTTTTTTTTTTTTTTAAGATTTTATTTATTTCTTTGACAGAGAGAGAGATCACAAGTAGGCAGAGAGGAAGGCAGAGAGGGAAGCAGGCTCCCCGCTGAGCAGAGAGCCCAATGCGGGGCTCCATCCCAGGACCCTGGGATCATGACCTGAGCCAAAGGCAGAGGCTTTAACCCACTGAGCCACCCAGGCGCCCCAGAATAAGGAAGTCTTATTTGCTCTTTCACCAATAGGATAAGATCTGTCTACATTCCCTCCTCTGGCTGTTTGCTTAACACCTACATAAATGTCAAGTCATTTATAATGTTGTGGTCTCAACCCTCAGCAGATAGACCAAAGCCTGAAAGGGAGTTCTGTTGTAGCTGGCTGTATGATTTTAGGAAACTAACTTGTCTTTCCTGGGCCTCATTTTGCTCATTTAAAAAATTGGGATAATAATGATGTATTAATTTTCAAGACCTGCTGTAACAGACTACCACTGACTGGGTGATTCAAACTACAGAAATTTATTTCCCCACCATTCATGAGGCTAGAAGTACAATACCAAGGTGTGAGCAGGGAGGGTTTATTCTGAAGCTTCTCTCCTTTACTTGCACATGGCCATCTTCTCCCCACATCTTGACGTGGCCTTCTGGGTGTGTGTCTGGGTCCTCATGTCCTCTTATGAGGACACAGTCATACTGGACTTAGGGCCACTTAATGACTTCGCTTTAACTTAATTACCTTTCTAAAGCCTCCCTCTCCAAATACACTCACATTATAATGTACTGGGGTTAGTTAGGACTTCAACCTGTGGGGACGCAATTCAGTCTCTAAGAACCTACTAGTGCTGAAGGATAGCTGGAAGGCAGGCAGGCAGGGACAAGAGGCCCCCACCCTAAGAGGAAACAACACTTGGGGCTCCTGGGTGGCTCAGTTGTTAAGCGCCTTTGGCTCAGGTCATGTTCCCAGCATCCTGGGCTCAAGCCCTGCATCTGAGCCCCGCATCCGCCTCTCTGCTTAGCGGGAAGCCTGCTTCTCCCTCTCCTACTGCCCCTGCTTGTGTTCCCTCTCTCACTGTGTCTCTCTGTCAAATAAATAAATAAAATCTTAAAAAAAGAAAGAAAGAAAAGAAAGAAAGAAAGAAAGAAAGAAAGAAAGAAAGAAAGAAAGGAAGGAAGGAAGGAAGGAAGGGGGACGCCTGGGTGGCTCAGAAAGAAAGGGGGACGCCTGGGTGGCTCAGTTGGTTAAGCGGCTGCCTCTGGCTCAGGTCATGATCCCAGAGTCCTGGGATCGAGTCCCACATCGGGCTCCTTGCTCAGCAGGGAGCCTGCTTCTCGCTCTGCCTCTGCCTGAAACTCTATCTGCCTGTGCTCACTCTCACGCTCTCTCTCTCTCTCTCTCTCTGACAAAAAATAAATAAAATCTTAAAAAAAAGAAAGAAAGAAAAGAGGAAGGAAGGAAGGAAGGAAGGAAGGAAGGAAGGAAGGAAGGAAGGAACCACCCTTAAAAGGATTTTATGCCACCCTGGAAGGAGCCCTCCACCCTTTCCCATAAGGTAGATAGGTGACAAAAACCTGATTGGATGACAGGGAGGGTTAATCATATTAAAACATTCTGTCAACGAGCCCATTAAAAACCCCTACACTTAGAAACTCCAGTGCCAAATCTCCCAGGTACCCTCCTACCCCCCCACAGCTTTGTACCATTACTTTGCTAACGTTCATTAAACCTTGCTTTGCTGCCCACCAGGCTGTTTGGTCTACCTCTTCATTCTTTCTTCCAAGTGGCATTACCAAAAACTGCAGGCACCAACAGAGCAAAAGATCCTGTAACACTAGTTTTTTTTGTGAAGACTGAATTATCTAATGTGTTTAAAGCACTAATATAAAGGTTGGCATAATATATTCTCTGATATGGTAAATACTAGTATTATGAGGTCCTACATAAGATACTGTCACTTAAGTACAAGGGAATGCAGATAGGAATAGAAAAAGATTGTTCTGCCAATTATGTTTCCTCATTCCCCCTTTGATGGGTATCTCTGTTGTTCTTCCAGCTCCTCTAAAAATATGCCAACACAATGCCTGAATGTTACATCTGCGGGGGAACTTTCTACAGGATGAAAAGCAAAACAGGCAGGTACATTTTTCTGTTGTTATATTTGCCTGTGGCTATTATCTTTCTGACCATATTATAAGCTCCCTGAGGACTGTCTTAAACATCCCTGTATCCCTTACTCTATCTAGGAACCCTTGTAGTGAGCACAGAGTCAGGGCTCAGTAAAAAACAACCAAACCACTGTAGTGTCTTTGTCATTTTTTACTTCCTTCTGAAAGGATTGATCGCCATCTAGTGAATCTTGCTATAAGACTGGGAAGGGGAGCGTCAGGAAATCCCAGATTGCGGCTCCCCTGTCTTACACATGTGATATTTGTATATGCAAAAACAGCTAGAATTCTTTGAGTTTGACAGCTCTTTCTTTAGTGATCAATTCAACTAAGCTTTTATTTTCCTTTATTGCCAAGAGATTTCTGGCCTTCCTATTGTTGACCTCATAGTGAATCTGATTTCTATAGAGTGGAAAAGCAGTAAATAAAAGTGCATTGCAAATATTAGCTACCGTAAAATAAAAATGTGCGGTATGGTGAATGCGGGAACACAGCACTGCCAAGAAGCTGGTATCCCTGTACTATAATACCAGACTTAATTTACTAACAATTTGACTATTAAATTTTTTAAAGATTTTGTTTATTTATTTGACAGAGAGAGAGAGAGAGAGAGTGAGCTCACAAGTAGGCAGAGAGGCAGGTAGAGAGAGAGGGGGAAGCAGCTCCCGACCGAGCAGAGAGCCCAATGCAGGGCTTGATCCCAGGACCCTGAGATCATGACCTGAGCCGAAGGCAGAGGCTTAACCCACTGAGCCATAGGCTCCCTTATAAAATTTTTTTAAAGATTTTATTTATTTATTTGAGAGGGAGAGAGCGAGAGAGAGAGAGAGAGAGAGAGAAAGCATGGTAAAAGTTTATTCTTGTATCCAAAAGTTTATTCTATGATGGAAATCTTCAGCTTTGGCAGAATATTGTTAACACTCAGCTGCTGTGCCCTTGGCCAAAGTGTGTGTATGTTGCACATTTACTTGGAACTTATCATTTGCCAAACTCTGGTTTGGGTGCTGATGATAAAGAGAGGAGACATAGTTCCTCCTTCAAAAAGTTGTGTGTGTTGGGGTGGGGGAAGGGGCACAGGAGGGGAGATGAGCATGTACATAATTAGAATATAGTGGACATATGCTAATAAGTAGAATACAAGGAACCTGTTTGCAAATATCAGGGCCTAGGGGTTTGGGGGGCTCAGGAGTCCCCTAAAAGATACTCAGATGGTAAGTATTAAGTCCCACTAACCAGAAATGCTTCCCAGAAGAGGTAACATGTAAACTAAACCCTCAAGGAAGAATCAGAGCTGGTTAGTTAAAAGGATTAAAAGTAGCAAGACTAGATGGGGAAGGGAAAGCAAAGGCTGGAAGGAAAGGAACAGAGGTTCTAGATCAAGTGGACAGAATATGTGCAAAGGTTCTGAGGAGAGAGAAAGAACACGGTCTCTTCTAAATCTGAAAAAATACAAACTCTTATAGTTACATCTTTTGTTTTCTTTTTAATTTAATTTATTTATTTTAAGTAATCTCTGCACCCAATACGGGCCGGAGATCAAGAGTCACATGCTCTCCTGACTGAGCCAGCCAGGCACCCTTATATTTTCAACTTACAAATACTTATGCTGGTAACCAGCCTCCAAGGTGGCCCCCAATGGTTCTCACCTAGTAGTATTCACACCCTCGTGCAGTCCCCTCCAACACTGAATACGGGTAACCTGTGTAACTAATAGGATAGTGTGGAGACTATGGTATATGACTTCTTAAGTTAGGTCTTGAAAGAAACCGTGGCTTCTGTCTTGCTCTCTTTTGGATCATTCGCTCTGGGGGAAGCCACCTGCCACGCCATGAAGACTCCCAAGCAGCCTACGGAGGGGCCAGTGTGGCAAGAACCTGAGGCCTTATGCCAACAGCCATGTGAGTGGACCTTCTTGGAAGGTCCTTCCAGGCCCAGGTGACTATAATCTAGGCCAGTATCTTGAGTACATTCTCTTGAAAGACCTTGAACCAGAACTATCCAAAGAAGCCATTCCAGATTGCTGAGGCACAGAAAGAGTGGGTGATGACTCATGTTTATTGTTTCCAGTTGCGAAATTTGGGGGGGTTATTCAGCAACAGATAACAAACACGCTCACCGATGTGTTCAAAGACCCTTTCCAGAGCAAAATGCAGCAGCTTTTGTCCATCAGGCATTTTCATTTCCGTTACGGGATTATTTTAGTCCGTAGCTTGCTCGGTAAATTTGTGCTGGGTTTTTGAGATATTTTACGAAGACTGTTATTCTGTTTTATCTAGGCAACACAAAAGCAGAGCTGAAGGAAAGAAGCAGAAGACAGAGATGGAAGTGGGGATGAGAACAAAAGCTGTAAGGAGTGAGAGAATTACAAAAAGTGCACGTGCCTAAGGGATAGTTGTGTTCAGTCACCGTGACTCTAAAGGACAGAGGATAGTTGCAGCAGGTGGAACACGTCCTCCATCAACAGTAATCAACAAGCAATGAGGAAAAGCAGTTGATCACATGGAGAAATCTTAGAATCTCTGCCTAAAGGATCAGCAACAAGGTTGGCTGCCCGTTAGCTTTTTGAGCCTCAGGACTTACTTGAGGACTTAAAGACCAGATCTAGCAAAGAGCCACCAGTGGCTCACTGGGGATGGCTCCTTGGCTTTAAGACCCATTTTGATCTACACAGTGTCAAAATGAGCAGGAGAAGCAAATACCTTCACTACCAAGGATCCTCCCCTACACGTATAGGGAGAAGGCTTATCTGCTCAGCAGATTTTTCAATGTGGATACTTCCTGATAGAATAAATGGTTATACTATTTCAAAGAACAGACTCACTCATTAATAGAAATGCCTTTGGTGACTGATCCTTTTACTCATACACTCATTCAACAAATATTTATTGAGCTCCAAGAATGTGCCAGATACCGTTCTAGACACTAAGACTTTAATGGTGAATAAGAAATTCATAAAGTTTCATTGTTATTTTTAATGGGGGCAAAAATAATAAGCATGTAAGCAAACTAGATAAAATGTCAACTACGATCGAGTGCTGTGAAGAAAAAATAAAGCAAGGTATGATAGAGTGTGGGGAGAGTGTCCTGTTGTTTTCAGAAGACTGGTCAGAAAAGGGCTTGTTTCGGGAATTGATATTTGAGTCACCTCTCCGTAACTTTAGGTTTACCAACATACAGACAAGAAAGTGACTTTGAAACCTAACCTGTTCTTAACTAGATCACATCTGTACTTCAGTGTGGCTGCGGCTTAGAAGTGGATGATGTGTGCACAAAGAGGATTGGTCCTTGTGAAAAGTCTGAAAGAGGGAGGGGTAAACAAATCATAAGGGATTTTTAAACCACAGTAACTAGCTTAGGCTTTATCTAGAGGACAATGGGGAGCCACAGAAAGGTTTTAAGTTGGGGATCAAAAGGATCAAGATTATTATCTTAGAAAATAACTCTTGAGGGGCGCCTGGATGGCTCAGTCAGTTAAGCATCTGAGTTTGGCTCAGGGCATGATCTCAGGGTCCTGGGATGGAGCCCTGAGTGAGAGCGCGGCTCTACCCTCCGTGGGGAGTATGCTATCTCCTTCCCTCTGCCCCTCCTGCTGCTTGTGCTCATGCTCTCCCTCTCTCAAATAAATAAAACCTTTTTTTAAAAAAAGAAAATTACTCTTGATATAGGGTTGAGACATCAACCCTGAAGGAAGGGGAAATGGTTAATAGGTTGTCGCTGCAATGACCCAGATGGCAATCCAAATTAAATTAAAGAGACAATGGGGCTAGAAGGCAGGCAACAGAAATGAAAGGCGAGATCTGGTGGTTTTGTAAAGTATGAAGAAGACAGAAGAATGATGACAGGGAGAAAGGTAGGCTCATTTATTGAGAATGGGAACCATAGAGGGTTGAGGCAAGTGAAAGAAGATAAATTCAGTTTGGGACATGTTGAGTGTGAGGTGTCTACAGGACATCCCAAGTGACTGTAATAAGAAGTTGCACATAAAGTTCTGGGGCAGAGCTGTGTCTGCGATAAATAGCTTTGGGAGATGAACTGGTCATTGAAAGCAAGAAAGGACAGATAGGTCATCTTTTTTGAGTGAAAAGTAAAAGGGGTCAATGACAGAACTGCAAGGAAAGCCAACATTTATGGGATTGGCAGCAAAAGGGTAGAGACAGCAAAGAAAAGATAAAAAAACACAATGACTGATCAGAACCAGTGAGAAACATCAGTGAGATGTGGGGCATTGTGATTTCATAGTTCCATCTGGTCAACTCGCGTGTTCTGTGGAAGCCAGTCACTTCCCCATCTTTGACCCCCTGACAAAGCTGTTCATTCAACAAATTTCTTGAGCCTCTACTATGTGCCAGACACTGTTTGTGCTGCTAGAGACATATCAGTGAGCAAAAAAGACAAATGCCCTGACTTGAAGGAGTTTACATTGTAGTGTGGGGTACATATAAGAAACAAACATTAAAGGGGCGCCTGGGTGGCTCAGTGGGTTAAGCCTCTGCCTTTGGCTAGGGTCACAATGTCAGGGTCCTGGGATCGAGACCCGCATGGGGCTCTCTGCTCAGCAGGGAGCTTGCTTCCCCCCCTCTCTCTCTGCCTGCCTCTCTGCCTACTTGTGATCTCTCTCTGTCAAATAAATAAAATCTTTAAAAAAAAAACATTAAAAATATGTAAGTATTACAGAGTGGTAAATAGTATGAAACAAAAAAGTAGATTAAGAGGCATCAGGAGTACAGAGAGGGTATATAAGCATTTCCAGTGGAACAGGCAGAGTAGACCCCATTGACTTGGTGATACTTAAGCAAAACCTTGAAATTTGCCAGGTAGGTATCTGGGGGTAGAGCATTCTAGGCAGAAGTTAAAACCAGGGCAAAGGTCTTCAGGCAAGAGCAAGCTTAGGAAGTCCAAGCAGTGAGGAGTGTTAGGGTGCTAAGAAGGAAATGAAAGAAGCAGAGGAGCATCAGGTAGAATTTTAGCCTTTGTTGTGGGGAAAAAAGAGGGATTTGGGTTTTGAGCTTAGGAGTGACATGTCTAAGGTTTTCTAATAGAGTCAGTCTGCTGCATTTAGAACAGATACTGAGTAGCAAGGGCGGCAGCAGGGAGACCAGTTAGGAAGCCGGTGCAGAAATTGAGGCAAACGATGACGGCTGTGTGGGTTTCCTGGTAGTCTGGAAGTGGGATGGAAGGGAAAGAAAAGATGAGAATGACATCAAGGCTTGTGTCCTAAACAAAGGAAAAGAAGTAGCCATCAACTTAGGCAGCAGACTGGGAGGAGCAGATGGGTATTCTGGGGTGTGCGGGAGGGAGGGAGAGAAGGGTAGGAAATCAGTTCAGTCCCTGGACTGGTTAAATTCGTGATGTCAGTCCAAGTGAGAATGTCCAGCAGGACGCTGCCTGTACGAGTTTAAAGGTGGGGAGAGAAGTCTGAGCTAGAGGTCCATGAAGCTGTCAGCACAGAACTGGTACTTAGAGCCGCGGGGATGAACAAATACACAGGATGGAGTGGGGTGCCTGAAGGGAGGGAGGAGCGAGCGGGAGTGCCTGCGTGTGCGGGGGGGTGGGGGCGGGTAACTTTATGGAATATGGCCAGAGGGACACCAGCCTTCGGGCGCTGGGCGGCAATGTGGCGCCCTGCATGCGATTTGGAGGCCCGACGGGCCAGAGCAGGGCGCCGAGGCTGCAGGACGGCCCACCAGGCCCACGCCCAGGCTCAGGGCCACCGCTCTCTCGCCCGCTTCCTGCCCCGCGGCCGATGCTGAAGCTCCTCTCCCTGGCATTTTCAGCTTCCTCCCCCTACGAATGAGCACGGTGAAGATGGGGGCATGCCCAGGAAACGGCCACGGGGCAGACTTCATTCATACTATACAGCTCCACTGCTTTAGAGTCGAGCTTAATAACTCGTAAAAGCAACACAGCCACAACTTTTACGACGACACGAGAGGCCGGCAGGCTCCCTTCCGCGCGCGAGCCGCCTCGCCCGCGTCACTCTGAGGTAACAGCCTTTCTCTTCAATCGCTCCATGGAACCCCCAGGGCGGGAGGCCTCCTCCACTACGGGTCGAAGGATGGGTCAAGTCACGCTGCGCGAACAAGGCTGATCCAGCGCCACAAAAGGATTCGCAGGGCGGGGCGACCCGACGACACTCTCTCTTGTTTTCATTGGCTGCGATCGAGAGACTCTCCTCCCGCACTGGCTACTTGGGAGCCTCGGAGACGGCAGCAGCCCGCCCCCTTGGGCGAGCGTGCGCACGCGTGGCGGGCGCTCACCCCACTGAGCAGGCGCGGCCTCGTGTCGGCTGAAGGGGCGGGTGGAGCGGCGCGCGTAGCGTCCCGGCGCTCGGCTTTCCCTGCCGGTCCCGCCCTCCGTCGCGGCGGCGCGGTGTATCTTGGGATAGGGAGCGATCTCCGAGCGAGGCAGCAAGATGGACGCGGGATTCTTCCGCGTAAGTAGAAGCGCGGGGATCTGGGGTAAGGTGAGGGGTTCATCGATGAGGCCCAGCAGGGGGCTTAAACTCGGGACGGTGTGGTCAGCGAGGGGAGGCTTCTAATATCCTGATGATCTTCCGTGCCAGCGGACGCTCCCCCCTGCCCTGCGGCGGAGACCGGTGCGCCCCTGCGCAGTCTCCTCCTCCGGGATCGTCCCCCCTACGCGGCAGCGACGGTCGCCGGAAAATGGCGGCGGGAATGGGCCGGAGCGGTACCCCGCCGCCCGCCTGCCTTGTGGGGCCTGCAGGCCGAGCTGCGCGCGCCGCCCGGTCCTGGGGCCTAGTTGGGCCGCGAGGAGGAAGTCCCTGGGGGGAGGCCGGAGGGAAGCCCTGAGGTGACTGGCGGCGGGAGGATCCTGGAGAGTACGGTTTTGGGGTACCGCCCCAGGAGAGCGTATGAGGGAGGACAGGAAACGGCGTTCAGCGGCTTTTCTTGAGAGAGCAGCGCCGACTCCTCCTCCCCCGTTCTCCCTCCTGGTCCTAGTCTGCGAAGGCGCGGGGTCAGAGTTCGCGGGAATCCCGCCCAATTTAATATTCCTTTAGAGAGGGGAACTCGGATAATACGTAGTTGGAATGTTTGAATCTGAGACTCTCTAAGGGCAACGGGTGCAACACAAAGTGTGCACGTGTATAGGGGCCGGGACAAGGAGGGGATCAACTCTCCTTACCGCAAACCGGTGTCTTCCCCCCCACCCCCCAACCGCTTGTTTTACTCTTTTGAAGTCCGCTGGAGGAAAGACGCCTCTTACCTAGGTTCTCCCCGGGCCGCGCGCCCAGCACCTGCAGGCGTCGAAGTTGGTGCTCAGGGCTCAGAGTTTCTCAGGCTGGGACTGCTGGAGCCTGTTTGTCCCATATTCCACTCCTGTAGGAAATGATTACCTCGTAGAGATCTAGGTGGGTGGGAAGTGACACTAAGGACTTGAGTTTGCAAATGCTTTTGATGCAGACGGACCACATAGAGACCAGTGGTTTTGGTAAAAATTTATACTTTACGTAACGTTGGTTGGCTCTTTCCACTCCCTGGAGCATACAATTCTCAGTTTGCGTGTTTTTCAAGGGAAAGTTGGAAGAGGGGGAAGACCAAGACTTTTTAAAGAACATAATTCTTGCCATTATAAAGCCAGTATTGAAATTCTTTAATTGAATTTAATTGTGCCAACTTATTTTTCACCAAAAGTGGCCAAATTATTCTAAGCACCTACTTAAAATAAGCAATGTTTGTTCCTATCCTTTGCAAATGATACTTTAGTTATTTCTGTAATGATAGTTTCAATTGAGAGCTTAGCAGATTTCCATTCTGTTGATGAATTCGTTTTCTAATTTCCATCAAAATATTTTGTAGTGAGTACTCAACAGTCCCATGATCCAAATGTAATATTTTGACACAAAGGCCTATTTTTTTTTTTATTTTTGTTGGCTGTTATTTCCAATGGAAAGGAGTTCCAATAGAAAAAAGGGTGGTCAATAAAATTTTATAATAACGTTTGCTTTTGGTGTTAGTAAAAACCTGGAAGCAAAGGGTGCAGGTTTTTATATACTACCTATAATTGCATAGAGGAGTTGGCTGGATTTAAACTCCAAGTTAAAAGAATTTAGGGAGTTACCTTGTTAGTACAGCCAGCCAGATAGTAAACTGAATTTTTCAGTCCAGATAGAAATGATAGCTTTCCTTTGCTGAATTTCTTCCATACACGAGTTACTTTACATTCGTTATTTTTGAGATACGCAGCCCTTGCAAAGTAGATTCTGGCAAGTAAGGAAACATTCTCAAAGAGGTTAAGGAACTTCTTTTGAATTATATGGCTGAAGTAGTCGCAGAATTGGGGTTCTAATCCAGGTTCTTGATCATTTTCCAAGGGACAGTGGCCAGTTTAGTGCAGTCAGATTTCACATCATGTAGCCATTTATTTTTGTTATTTGGTCCAGTTGGAATGACCAAATAAATGCAGACTAATTAGTGATCGCTTAATGGTCTCAAATAGTATTTGTAAGCCCTCGCTTTCCAAAGGTATTGCTGAAATTGAGTTAATTAAGGTAAAGCTGTATTATTCATGCATTCCAAGTTCTTAAAGTTGTGAAAACTAACAGTCCTAGGGTGTTTTTCTTTTTCCTTTTCACCCTGTTTATACATGTTGCCACAGTAATTCTGTAAGCATGCTACTTACTGGTTGTCACAAGAGGATGAAAGAGTCTTCTTTGGAAGTATATATTTAGTAAATATTTCAGTGTGTTCTCATTTATACAAAAAACCTTGAAAGTCTTTTAACTTAGAAAAAAGTTTAAAAAGATACACATCAAACTTGTTTGTAGGGGAGGTGCTGACTTTATGTTAATAAACAGCTATATTGGTTGATTTGTTAGTGAGCTTATGTTTTAAAATACAGTCAAGTTTTTTAAATGTCAGCTTCGTTGGGAAAAGAGTATACATACTACTATGGTTGTTAGCTGTGGTGTTTTCTATTTACTTGATCACTGTTTT
>NW_022631019.1:17715511-17833977 GCF_010015895.1 Lontra canadensis
TTTGGTAATTGTTCTAGAGATTATATTGCTGAGAAGCTGTTAGGGAGAACTATTTTTTAAATAGTAAAGAATATATATGTATTTAAGCCCCTATGGTAGACTTAAAAAATACTAATTTAATGAGTTTTAGGTTGGTTGGTTGGCTTGTTTCGAAGTAACCTGTTTCTCTTCCTGTCATGTCTTTTTGCAGAATCCAGACTCCAAAATGATGCAAATCAACCTGACTGGGTTTTTGAATGGAAAAAATGCTAGAGAATTTATGGGAGAACTGTGGCCCCTCCTCTTAAGTGCACAAGAAAACATCGCTGGAATCCCTTCTGCTTTTCTAGAACTGAAGAAAGAAGAAATAAAACAGAGACAAGTAATAGCCTTTTTACTTTTCTGTAATGTTGAGAGAGACACTTAAATTTTATATGATTTAGAGCTAGGACCAGAATGTTGTTTTGCTTTGCTGTAATATATTCAAACACACACTTTGATTCTCCACTCCTTCCACCGAACCCCAACCCAGACATTGAATTGAAAATGTCATTTTCCAGGGCTCCTGGGAGGCTCACTTGGTTGAGCATCCCAGCTCTTGGTTTTGGCTCAGGTCATGAGCTCATGGTCGTGGGATCCAGCCCCATGGGGTTCCATGTGCAGCAGGGTATCTGCTTCTCTCCCTCACCATCTCCCTCTGCCCTTTCCTCTCCATGTGTACGAGCCCTCTTTCTCTCCCTGGAATGAGTAAAATCTTTCAATAAAATGTCATTTTTCCAGAGTCTAGTAATTTGGGCAAATACATTTTTTTTTTAACATTTTATTTGTCAGAAAGAGAGCGAGTCATGCACCTCTGGACACACAAGGGAGAGTGGCAGGAAGAGGGAATGACAGGCAGAGGGAGAAGCAGACTCCCTGATTAGCAAGGAGCCCTATGCCGGACTCCTTCCCAGGAGCCTGGGATCATGGCGGGAGCTGGAGGTGGACGCTTAACTGACTGAGCCACATGGGTGCCCAACAAATTTTTTCTTAATATGTGCATACTTCTAGCTCAGAAGAAAACTTGAACTTTAATAACAGTATAAAAGGTAAGCACAGGTTCTTCACCTGGGCAGTGTATATTAAATCACCAAAGAATAAGATGAAAGTGAAAAAAAAATTTTTTTTAAAGATTTCATTTGTTTGAGAGTGAGAGAGAGAGCATGAGAGGGGAGAAGGTCAGAGGGAGAAAACAGACTTCCTGTGGAGCTGGGAACCTGATGTGGGACTTGATTCTGGGACCCAGGATCACAGCCTGAGGCGAAGGCAGTGGCTTAACCCACTGAGCCACCCAGGTGCCCCGAAAATGATTTTTTTTAAGTAAACTTAAGAATAGTCTTGTTGAAAAGCAGAGGCCAGTGAAGTGATTTAGAGCATTGGCATTTATCATGGGTGCAAAGTCTTCAGTTTGTTTGTTGATCTCAAATGTTCAGCTATGTTTACTTTAAAAACTTGATCATTGCAGATTGAACAAGAAAAGTTGGCTTCTATGAAAAAGCAAGATGAAGACAAGGATAAGAGGGATAAGGAAGAAAAAGAAAGCAGCAGAGAAAAAAGGGAGAGGTCTCGAAGCCCAAGAAGGTATGATACAATACACATATACCTAATGTTATGCAAATATTAGGTATGTTAGTAAAGTTAGTAAAGTATTCTGTGTCTAGAAAGTTCCATAGTTAAAAAGGAAGCTAATAGCACTATTCAGAGAATTTCTTCCATTTTCTACAATTTTCATGGTGGACTCAGGCTTGTTTGTGGGCTAAAATACTTGTTTTGTTTGAGATTGATCCTTTGATGATAATTATCTCTAAAGTCCTGGTGAATTATACAAGTCTTAATTCTTAAATCATAGTCTAGACTTGCCTTCCATATTGGATTTGTTTAAGTATGGCATTTAATTGTTTTAATCTATTCTACTTCTTTTCTTTCCTTTTTATTAGAAATCTGTGCCCTTTAGCTATTCATATTATACTTGCCTAATTCCCTGTTCTGCTTTTCTTAGATGGTTGTATTGAACCCAAAACAGATCATTTATTTGTTTTCTTCTTCTTCCAATGAGACTATGGTTAGGTTCCCATTTTTAAACCCACGACTCAGCTTCTACTGTATTTGTGGTGAAAGGTGAGAATTCTACTAGGCTTTTCATTGTTAGAGTTCTGGTAATTTTTGCATAAATCTTTTGGAATTAGTAAAGGGAGGAGGAAATTTCTTTGTTCATTTTAATTTGTATATTTGATATTAAAACCTCCTTTTCAGGGAAGAAGTACTGTTTCTAGAGTTAAGCACATCACTCTGATAACTACTTGGCTATTGATGAACCAGATTTGCTATTTGATTTCAAGTTAGGGAAACCATTGTAAGGGAAAGGGGACTTCTCCTTTTTCAAAAAGGCTCCATAGGTTTGACGTATTTCTCTTCTCTTCCAAAGAGCCCATTACTTTAATTGTACTGTTCATTTTTCTGGAATACCTAGACTACCTGACAGACTCTGTGGTGGGAGCTGTCTGCATCTAAGCTGTTTGGGTTTGAGTTGTTATCGTGGAATATCTCTTTACTTTCAAGCATCCTCTTCCTCTGAAAAGTAGGTCTTTGGTCTCCTCATCTCTGGGAATGATTAAGAATCTAAATCTAGAGTCCTAGGTCAGTGCTTTTCTCTTATAACTGAAATACCAGAAAATGTCGTTACCCTTTGTTTGCTTGCCTTTATGGTTTTCTTTTGGCCCTTCCCCTGTTAAGTAAAGATGACAGGATACCTTATTCTTATAAGGAATTTCTCAGGTATAAAGAGCAGTATTGTATTTAAAAAGATTAATTCTCACTTTCCCCTTTGACCCTCTCCCAATCCACATGATACAAAAACCTTAAAAAAATTACTTTCATCCTAGACGCAAATCCAGATCTCCTTCCCCTAGAAGACGATCTTCCCCTGTCAGGAGAGAGAGAAAGCGCAGTCATTCTCGATCTCCCCGTCACAGAACCAAGAGCCGGAGTCCTTCCCCTGCTCCAGAAAAGAAGGAAAAAACTCCAGAGCTCCCAGAACCATCAGTGAAAGTAAAAGAACCTTCAGTACAAGAGGCCACTTCTACTAGGCAAGTACATAAAAATTCATTTATAAATATCACAATTTTAGGCTATTGCTCACTGACTGCCAGTAGAATAGCTCTGAGTTACAAATACAGAATCGCTCGATTATTTCCCTTTTATATTTTTTAAATCATAAAATTAGCTTTTTGAAAAGATTCTAGCTCTACAGGAAAGTTTTAGTAAAGGACCCTAAAGATGACCACTGCTATCGGCTGGTTGTATTATTTCTGAGATTTTATATATTGTGAGTTGCTTTTTTTCCCCAATACTGTGGACAGCTGTATACTCTTAAAAAGGTATGTGGTTAGGGGCACCTGGGTGGCTCAGTGAGTTAAAGCCTCTGCCTTCAGCTTGGGTCATGATCCCAGGGTTCTGGGATGGAGCCCCGCATTGGGCTTTCTGCTCAGCGGGGAGCCTGCTCCCCTCTCTCTCTCTGTCTGCCTCTCTGCCTACTTGTGATCTCTGTCTGTCAATTAAACAAATAAAATCTTCAAAAAAAAAATGTATGTGGATAGAATTGTTGGTTGCTCTTTAACTTTCACTGATGGTGTATGTATGTTTTTGGAGCTAAGGAGAAGTCTTCATGGATTTTGAAAACATTTTAAAGAGAAAAATAACCTTATTACATCATTGTATTATGACTTGGGAGTCTGAACTGCAGAGGGGGAAAAAATCGGCTTTTTTTTTTTTCTACAGTGACATCCTGAAAGTTCCCAAACCTGAACCTGTACCAGAGCCTAAAGAACCTTCTCCAGAGAAAAATTCCAAAAAAGAAAAGGAGAAGGAGAAGACCCGACCAAGATCTCGGTCACGTTCCAAATCAAGATCCCGGACACGGTCTCGCTCTCCTTCTCATACTCGACCTAGACGACGTCATAGATCCCGATCAAGGTGAGCTGTGGCTTCAGGATTGATAATAGATCTTGGGTTTTACATGCTACTTTCTGGGTAGAATTAGATAAGTAATTTCAGAGCAAGAGAGAGCATTTAGTACAAATGTTATTCTTTGGACCTACACAGAGAATTTGAGGACGTTTTCTGTGCATCATAAGAATCTCTACATAAATGGAAAACTGTATGCCCTGAAGTCCATTTTAAAAATACAGCTGTTGCGAAAGCTGTCAAGGAATTCTTTCCTTGTTCTTGTTTGTTCAGGCTCTAATTCTGTTTGTTACGGCAGATCATACTCACCTAGAAGGAGGCCAAGTCCGAGAAGGCGGCCATCTCCTCGAAGAAGAACCCCACCAAGACGAATGCCACCTCCACCCAGGCATAGAAGGAGTAGATCTCCAGTGAGACGGTGAGGGCTTTCTTTTTTCTTGTTCTTTTTCCTTTCTTTCCTTTTCTTTTTTTCTTTTTAAATTTGGAAGTGTCAGTAAATGAAAGTGCACCACGTTTGTATTAGGCTAGTAGTGTTTGAATTAATGTCCCCCTGGAATAAAAAGCTTGTGAGTGATACTAGGTGATGCCTTCGAAAGAGCCTCTCATTTGAGGTTTAATTGCCACAAAAAAGTAATGCAGTGTTGGGGGAAAGCAAATGACCATTTTACTGATACTTCGTGTTAACTTACCTTTTAGACCCAAGATCTCCTAGGGATGAGGGAATTCGCCACCCTCCCTCTTCCTTTGGTTTTTCATTATCACTGGCTTTTGAAAAGCAGATGACCACAGAGCCATTAAGCTACTTTTAGCCAATATTAAAATAACCTTTTTGCAATTATGGTTTTCTTAAAATGGCTTTTTTTTTTTCCTCCATAAAAACGAGTGTTTACAAAATTTCAAATAAATAACAAAGGGAACGTTACCCATAATCCCATCTCATGGATATAGCCATTTTTAGCAGTTTGAGGTCTAGGTATTATTGAAGAGATTAGACATAGAAGTAACCCTATCAGTATGAATGTTCTGTATTTAAAGCTCATTTTAAAATTGGCATGAGGAAAAATGTTTGTATCTGTCCCTTTTAGCAATTCTGCCCAAAGTGGAGGCCTGGTGCACTGGTAGCAGAGTTTTGCGCCTTCTTTACCTCCTTGGAAGGAGCTGTGATTGTGCTTCAGATTATACTTTGCACAGAAGTTTTTGTATTTGAGTTTTTGAGATTTTTACACGGGTATGAATCTACTTGGAAATACAGAGGGGAAATAATGAGCTCCATGATTTTTTGTTTCTGCAGTCAGGTTTTTCAGAGTCCTGTATTTTTTCAAAAGATAACATTTGGGGAGGGCATTGTGATATAGTGAAACATTTTTATGACTACTGCTAAAAATGGTAGACTTGGTTTTTAACTATCGACAGACTAACGGCGTAAATGGTCAGTTGATTTAGGCATCACACTTTCTAAAATTGGTTATTTTTTAGGAGAAAAGTAATGCTGGTGCTTTCTAATACAAGATTAGTGGAAACAGCTATTTCTTATATTGGAGTTTTGCAAACAGCGTGTTTTAATTGTGCTTACTGAGCCATTTAGCAGTCAAAATATTTTGCAGATTGTGTAAGATTCCCTTTCAGCCAGTTTTTATCTCACACTTAAGGTAGGGTTTCTTTTTTTCAGGTTCTCAGGAATTCTTCCGCCAAAGGTGAATTCTGCAGGTACACATAATTGCAACAGAACTTAACACAAATTTGCCGCAGAATTCGAGAGGCCCCTGCTTCTAAGTTTATGTAGCTAAATGAATTCCTAACCCTGCTGCACATGTTTTTTTAAAAAAATGCAACCTAAAGGTTGTTTGACATTGTGCTATTAAATGGAAAATACTTTGCCACCCAAATTTCGAATGCAAACTCCAAACAGTGGTGATTTTCCTAAGGAAGAAAGAGACTAGCACTCAACGTGACATATTTTATAACTGGAAAGACAACTCAGGTGGAAGCACTTAACAGAATAAGTTACCCACATTTAGTCTCAGAACTAGCTGTTTCCTGTCCTAGGTTGTGGTTTTGTTTCCCATTTTTTTTTTTTGAACTTACTTATATGCTTAGCTACATAAACTCAAAAGTTGGATAAAAATAGCTGTATTTTTGCGTAAAGTGTACAGAACCTGTAAGGTCATTTTTGACAAATATGCAGTTAATGAATGTGACTACTTTATTCCACAGAAGAAGGCGTTCATCAGCATCCTTGTCTGGAAGTAGCTCATCATCCTCTTCGTCTCGTTCCCGGTCACCGCCAAAGAAGCCTCCTAAGAGGACATCCAGCCCCCCTCGAAAAACTCGTAGGTTATCTCCTTCAGCGAGTCCTCCCAGGCGAAGGCATAGGCCATCACCTCCAGCAACTCCACCGCCAAAAACTCGTCATTCCCCAACACCCCAGCAGTCAAACCGTACAAGAAAAAGTCGTGTTTCTGTCTCTCCAGGGAGAACTTCAGGTAAAGGTAAAAATCAGAAGCATAAAAACGTATGTTCATTTGTTCTTCGTTTGGCTGCGGAGTGGCCAGTCAGTTGTTGCTGCCCCTTCTCCCTTCAGAGTGTGAAGTAGCTGCATAATATTTGTGTGTGTGATACTCTTTGTAAATTTGCTTATCACCTTTTCTTTCCTGCTTAAGTTCTTGGGGTTTGTTGAAATAGCTTACGTGTAAATGTGTTTCGTTTTTAGCAGTTGCCCTCTGGCAGCAAGTAGGTGGAGAAATACATGACCTGCCCGTGGGCTGAGTTGGGGTGACTTATCAAAGTTTGTGTTGTCATATTAAGGGATCATTTTATTACCATGAGACTAGTTAACTTTTTTTTTCCCCTGAAGATTTTTTGTTTGATATCTTATTTGAGAACTTCATATTCTGTTTTAATTCTTTCTTGGCCGCATTGTGCTCCCTAGGGAAGAACAAGGTGTCCTCTTAAAAGCTGATTTGTTTTTTAGTTTAGGCTCTAGGCAGGGTTCTTCTGAGTGTTGTCCTTGGTTTATTCTGCAGATGGATTTCTGAGGAATTTATGATCTGTGATCCTGCCAGGCAAGTAGAATGTGTACTGGTCTGAGTGAAGGTTGTGGCGTATTGGGAGCTGTTCCTTTAGCATAAATACACAAGGAGAAAAGCAGTAGGATCTGTTTGCATTGGGCCTCTGGTGTTTAGGGCTGAGATAATAGCCTGAAGGGTGAGTAATGGGGGAGGGGAAATCCTGAAAGCTGCTGTAGAAATTGGTTTTTGAGAAACAGTCTGTAGGTTGATCTGTACAGGGCTTGCTCTGATCACATCTAAATTTTCAGGTTAGAAAAAGAAAATGGGGATGGGCACAGTTTTGACTGTTTATTGTGGTATAGAGAAGCCATCAGAGTGTTGGGGGACTGGCAGATAAGGCTAATCTGTAAAGAGTAATATGTAGATTATTTTCTGAATTTTAACAGTTTAATGTAGTGACTATATCATTAAATATAGCTGGATGACATTTGGGTCTTCCAGGTTCACACTTAATTTAAGTATGGGAGGGGGCCTTACGGTCACTTATTTTCATAACCTCCTGTCCTTTTGTTCAAAATTAGGACAGCTTCAGTAGTTTCCAGCTACCATGTCCAGATCTGATGCCCGCTTCCTAACCAATTTTTTCTTTTTCTATGAGATAGTTTGCATTTCTGGTTTTTTCCCCCCTTTATCTGGAGCCAGAAAGCTCTCTAGTGAAAAAATAATACAAAAGTTCCCACCTTTTACTTTACAAAAACACAGGATTTTTCTATTTGCATTATAGCCAAAGAATAATAAAATTATCTGAACAGGAGGACTGAATCTTTGTTAAAATAGATTGCTAAGAATTAAGTTTTTTCAGAGTGTACCCAGGCACCAACCTCTTGGGTTCTGATATATTGTCAAGGGGAGCGGGCCACTGCTTTCAAAAAAAAAAAGTCACAGTGGATATGCGCTTAGGAGAGAACTAAGTCATGGTAGAAGACAAAGACCTAGTTATATACCTATGGATTCTGGGACAGGTCTTCCATGTCCAAACAAAACACAGCCAAAGAGGTGCGCTGTGGGCAATATACAGAGACTGCCTTGTGCCTGCTGAAGCTGAATTTGGCTTTAACTACTTGGAAATAACATTTTATAGTAAAATGATCCCAGTCCTGTGTGATGAAATTTCAGAAGTAGAACAGACTTTAGAGACTGTCATCAAGAAACCGGTTCTCAGGTTAAGTGATTTGGTCAAGGTCAACCAGCCAAGACTAAAATTTGGGTTCTCATTTTCCAGTAGAAAAGTATATGTATACCTTGCCCAACTTTCCTACCCCAGAATGTTGTTTTGATGGCTAGAGGTGGGAGATGGAGGGCGGGGTGAAGTTCTTTAGTTTCTGTACCTGGTGATGTGATTTCAGAAATTCCTTTTTACGATACTCCATGACTAATAAGATCAGTGACACCATTGAAGTATAATAGATTTTACTTGTATATTTCATGTAGTAGTTTTCAGTCAGGACTTTTAATATTGGGCAAATGGAGTAGGAAGGATATAGGGAAAGTATTTGGGGGAATTTAGAGGTAAATAATTTGGAGTATACTGTACATTCTCATCTGAAAGGATCTTCAGGGAAGCATTTTATAATCAGTGGCATGTTAGTTAAATTGGCATTATCTTAGTACACAAAGTAGTGCTTTGAAATCAGTAGGATATGTAATGAAGTATGTTTACAGAGGATCTGTGCCTATTAAAATTTTAGGATAGATCAATTTAATCCTATAAATTGTGTTCTGTAGTTCATGATTTCACCAATTCTGGTAACAGTGATTTATCTTTATAAGTGATCGTTTTGACATGTCTGGGAGATTAATAATTAATAGGAATACTGAAGTAAATTTAAAATTTTGGTTTTTTATTTAGAAGATTCAGACTTTATGCTAGAATGATTTTGCCCTTTGAATGCTAAAAATAAAACATTAACATAATAAACTAAACTCATCTAGATAAACACATTTGGATGAAATATTAACTCTGTTAATACTATGATTCAGTCAATCATATTAAACCAGCGTAGGGGTATATATTATATACTTGTTCTAAGAGTATGAATGTTTTGACAGTAGACTATAGCTAAACCATTCATGAGAGATTGGATCAAGATAAAATTGCAAATGCGTATTTCTGTAGGAAAAATCTGTATGTTCTAGTTCAGTTGTGTTTATTCAGTTGGCATTTGTCAACTCTTGCAAACATAGCCACATTTTTAATGTCTCTTAGAGGTAAATGCATTCTGACATTGAGGAGGCTTCTAAACACATTTTGGAACCCAGTTCTCTTTTAAGTGTTAACTTGGACATGTGGGGTGTATAGATAACCGGATGCCTCTGATAACTTTTCAAGAATTGAAGATGAACAGTCATTTTAAAGTGCAGAGTACTGACCAGAAAAATAGCCTCAACTCCTTTATAGTTTAAAAGCATTTCTATTTTATTTCTTTTGAATTTGTTAAAATACAAGTTCTAAATGCAGTTTTGCTGCCATATTTCATGGTAACTAATTAGGATTTAACCATTTTTTACCAAATCCAGTGCTAAGTCAAAATGGTTATTAGGTAGAATCATTAATAAAATGCAGTTCATTTAAAAAGTAGCATTTTTTTTAAAAGGTGCCTGGGTGGCTTAGTTAAGCATCATACTCTTGATTTTGGCTCAGATCCTGATCCTCAGGGTTGTGAGATCAAGCTGTTCCTTGGTCTCTGTGCTCAGCAGGGAGTCTGCTTATGATTCTCTCCCTCTGCCCCACCCCTCCTTGCTTGTTCTCAGGCACTCTCTCAAATCTCAAAAAAAAAAAAAAAAAAAAAAAGAAAGAAAAGTATTGTAAATTCTTCACTTTGACTACTTTAGCAAAGATGAGATTTCTGTTTTAGATCACTAGCTCTCTAAAGTTATTGCCCCTTAGAATAAGCTTTACAGAATTCTGAGTACAAGAGTGTGTTAAAAAAAATGTATCTATACTCTGGGTCAACATTCCGTGATACTTGCTTTAATCAGACAAAGCAGATAAATAAGGATCCTTGGGATCATATTGGCTTCAAATTTAGTTTTTAGCAGCATGGTCTCAGATGATGTTTCAGGTTAATTATATGGTAAGATCGATGGTTATATCTGTATATATTTTGATTTTAGTCGAAGCAGTAGATGGATATTATAAATAGAGCTGGTTAATTGATGGAAATTAAAGCCTGTGCTCTAGAAATAGTCTTGGGTTCAGATCCTAGTTCACTTTAATTATCTATGTGATTTTAGTTGAAGTTACTTTTTTTTTTTTTTTTTAAAGATTTTATTTATTTATTTGACAGAGATCACAAGTAGGCAGAGAGGCAGTTGCGGGTAGGGGCGGGGAGCAGGCTCCCCACTGAGCAGAAAGACAAATATGGGGCTCAATCCCAGGACCCTGGGATCATGACCTGAGCTGAAGGCAGAGGCTTTAACCCACTGAGCCACTCAGGTGCCCCTGAAGTTACTTTTTAAGCCTCAGATTTCTCCTCCTGTAAAATGGGGGGTAATACTATCAACAGTGCTTAATGCTGCTTGCTAATACAGCAAGCATACAAAAGACAGT
The DNA here is from genome assembly GCF_010015895.1 of Lontra canadensis. Lineage (NCBI taxonomy): Eukaryota > Metazoa > Chordata > Mammalia > Carnivora > Mustelidae > Lontra > Lontra canadensis. The sequence goes on from NW_022631019.1 coordinate 17,726,111, forward strand.
TGTCTTAATTTTTCCGTACCTTCGGTGTATTCTGAGCTGCTACCCCTGCCTTCCCCTGCTCTTTAAGCTTTGAAAGAATCCAGCCTTAGTGTTTAATTATTTTTCCTGCTGTGAGGGATTACATTTTTGTGGGTAGTTGAAATCTCTCACGTTATGATGAAGGTTGTATTGGTACAGAAAGATTCTTTAGTATCTTGGTGGCTAACTCATTCCTCTTCTCCAGAACAAATCTCTCTTTCTGAAGATTTCATCAGATCTGATTGCTTAACCATTTACCAGTTTTACAACTTTTCTGAACCCACGTACGGTTGCGTGCTTGGAAGTGCTTGTGCTGTTGAGGCCTCTGTAGTTGAGTGGTTTTTACATTGTGGGGTGGCACCTAGAGGTTTACTGAGTCGAATGTTACATATGTCTTCTACACCGAGCTGCTACTACGAAGCAGCAACTCCCAGTTTCTCTTAACTGGTTTCTCTTGGGAGAATTTATCTGTATGACTAAAAAGTCATTATAGGGCTCTTCAAGGCTTTCGCCAAACATTTAACTTAGAAGCATAGTCACACCTGTTGTACCATTAAAACATGGTTTTGTGTGGTTTTGTTTGTTGTTTTCTTTTGCTTTCCTGTGTATGAAAATTTTTTTTTTTTTCCTTTTTTTTAGTGACAAAACATAAAGGTACTGAGAAAAGAGAGTCCCCTTCACCAGCACCTAAGCCTAGAAAAGTAGAGTTATCTGAATCAGGTAAGTTTTCGTGTTTTTTTTTTTTTTGTTAAACTGAATTAGATTTTTTGCACATTGCATCATTTCCTCTGGTGAAAGTCAGAAGGATATGACTTAGTGGTTAATAGTTACGGCTTTAAAGTGAGACCAGCCTGGTTTGAATACCCACCTTCAGTGATTATTAACTGTTTTTTGTTTAGTTACTTAATTTATCTGACCCTCACTTCTTTCATCTGAAATGCAGATAACAGTACCATCCTTTAGGTTTATGGTGATTAACTGAAATGTGTTAAAGTCCATAGAGCTTAGCTTGACCTATAGTAAATAAATTTTGATTACATTTGGTGAACAGAGTCTAAAATCAGTGTTTAAATTGGCATTCTAAAGTTTTTTTGTAAGAAAAAAAAATCTGTATAGTTGTATTGCTTGACCCAATGAGATAGAGGTTTAAGAGACAATTTTCCAATTCAAGTATGTTACATTTTCTGTATGCGTAACTAAAGAAACACTTTCTAAATGCATCCATCTTTCAGAAGAAGATAAAGGTGGCAAAATGGCTGCGGCAGATTCTGTGCAGCAGAGACGTCAATACAGACGACAGAACCAGCAGTCTTCATCTGGTACGGATATGGATTCAGCTGTTTTCTATCTGTATATCCTCATGAAAAATACTCCAGATAAAAATCTCCATCCTTGTAGTGAGCATACTTGGGAGAAATATGTGTCTACATAGAAATCTGTTCAAAGACGGGACGCCTGGGTGGCTCAGTTGGTTAAGCGGCTGCCTTCGGCTCAGGTCATGATCCCAAAGTTCTGGGATCGAGTCCCACATCGGGCTCCTTGCTCAGCAGGGAGCCTGCTTCTCGCTCTGCCTCTGCCTGCCACTCTATCTGCCTGTGCTCACTCTCACGCTCTCTCTCTCTCTCTCTGACAAAAAAATAAATAAAATCTTTAAAAAAAAAAAAAAAAAGAAATCTGTTCAAGGGGAGGAAGTATTTTGGTTTTTGGTTTTAAGTCCTTTCTTAAAACTTAATTTTCTTTTAAATTGTTGTAAACAGTAGATCTTTACAGTACAATAGTAAATATACAGGGGTATGAAATTTGGAAAAGTATATTCTTTTACCATTCCCTAGTCTTACTCCTGAAGGCTTTTCTTCAGAATTTTTCTGTGCCATGTATAATCTATGGTTTAAAAGGGAAAGAAAAAACAACCCAAAAAAACCTGCATAAGCTCAGACTTTGTTGCCTCTCCCCTTTTAACTTACTATATCTAGCTATCTTACCCTGTTCGTAGATCTATTTTTTTTAAGATTTTATTTATTTATTTGACAGAGATCACAAGTAGGCGGGGGGAGGGGGGTATGGAGCAGGCTTCCCATCAAGCAGAGAGCCGGATGCGGGGCTCAATCCCAGGGTCCTGGGATCATGACCCTAGCCAAAGGCAGAGACTTCAACCCACTGAACCACCCAGGTGCCCCAGATCATCTAATTTTTTTTAATAGCTAAAACTTTTTATTTTAATAATTAATACATTGTAATTTATTGAGCCAGTCACCTACTTGGACATTAGGTTGTTTCTAGGTTTCCTGTACTTTATATCTGTAAAATAATAAGCAGTATTTATTTTTTAGTTAATAATATTAGTTGTAGGTATTTGTGACCAAGGCTAGGTGTGCTGCCTTTGCTTTTCATTTGCAAAATAGAGACCAAAGCACCCCACAGTGAAATTAAGTCCATTAAAAGCTCTTTAAACATGAAGTTAATCATGGGTTTAAAAATGCATATAAGTCTTAGGTGATTTTGGTACTTGCGACTTTGTTTTATTTCCTTCTTCTTCTTTTTTTTAAGAGAGAGGTGGAGAGATAGAGAAAGCGTGGGGGAGGGGATAGAGAGAGAGAATCTTGTCACAGGGCTGGATCTCAAAACCCTGAGATGATGGCCTGAGCGGAAGTTAAGAGTTGGACGCTTAACCAACTAAGGCACACAGGTGCCCTGGGACTTCGTTTTAAATTTAAGTTTTGGTATTTGGGAACAGTTATTAGTTATTTTAAGTTAAGGAGACTAGGTGCAAGCAGTCGAAGTTTTTCATTTTGCATTTCCTACCAGGCCTAGAGGAAAGGCTTGTCACTTACTTTTTTTTGTATGTGGTAAATGCTAGGGATGTGAAAAGAAGTATTCAGATCCTAGTGGGACTTTCAGTAGTTTTGAAAGTGCTTTGAGTAACAAGCATCAAGTACTTGCTTGAGGTGTTTTTTGAGCTTAGTTTTTTGGAAAATCACTAGATCTTTTTTTTTTTTCTTTAAGATTTTATTTATTTATTTGACAGAGATCACAAGTAGAGAGGCAGGCAGAGAGAGAGGGGTGAAGCAGGCTCCCTGGTGAGCAGAGAGCCCGATGTGGGGCTCAATCCCAGGACCCTGGGATTGTGACCTGAGCTGAAGGCAGAGGCTTAACCCATTAAGCCACCCAGGCACCCCAGAAAATCACTAGTGTCTTAAGGGACACTTGTATCCTATTGGAGTGTGCCTTAGGAATGATTTATATAGCTTAATTATATAATGATTTATATTTATGTTTGGCTTTTAAGTCATTGACCATATATCGATGATAACTTTTTTCAGAGTTATTCAAAGCTTGCATAAGCGAGCTTTACTTCCTAATTTGGACACTCCCATCTGCTTAGAGTCAGAAAATGTGGGCACACACTTTAAAGCACAGATGTAACGTAATTTTTGTTTATTGTATAATTATAGATTCTGGCTCCTCTTCTTCCTCAGAAGATGAGCGACCCAAGAGGTCCCATGTGAAGAATGGTGAGGTAGGCAGGCGGCGGAGACATTCTCCTTCCCGGAGTGCCTCTCCATCACCTCGAAAGCGCCAGAAGGAGACTTCGCCTCGGTAATGTCTTTTCTTTCAGTAGTCTTCACTGGTGGTTTGTGATTGTGATGAAACTTCTCTAACTTAAGGGATGGGCTACAGGCTTATTTTAAAAAATGGTCAATTCCTTCATTTCAAGGACTCATAGAAGGAGATGGCCAGATTTGGGGGGCTTGGGGACATTTTCTTTGCTTTATTTGGTGGTTATCACTATTAGTGAGATCTTGGTAAGTTTTGTACCACCATGTCCTGTGTCTGCATGACTAGATAAGTGAAACCATAGCATTAACTTCTGAACCATCTTTGAACATTAAAAAAAAAAAAATACATCACCATTAGTGATATTTAACTCCATTGAAGTAAATAATTTGGTGAATGGAATTTCTTGACCTTTGTTTTTCTCCACTGCTCTCAGGATGCAAATGGGAAAGCGATGGCAATCGCCAGTGACTAAAAGGTTGGTTAGCCACTACTTTGTACATGAGGCCAAGTTTAGTGACATGATTTGCTATTTAAGTTCGCATCCCTATGTATACAGTGGGGATGGCTGTGGAGAAGTTCCCCAGTTGTTTTAGTTGATTTTGTTTCTTTGTTCATCAAATTAATGATAGCACTTGTACACGGTGTTCATTTTACAGTACCATTTGAGCTTAGATTTTTGTGTAGTTAGAGTACCTGGATATTTCCCAAGAGATAGGATCATAATAGCTCCTTAGACTTAGTGGGGAGGGCCTTTGTGGTGGCTTTCAGAAAAGCAAGAAAAACTTGGTAAAGACTTTAAAAAGATTAAAGATGAACATGAGTCTCTGGCCCTGTTCATTGTTCTCTACAGTAGGAAGGTAGGTTGCATATCTTCATTGAACCTTTTGATTAAGGTGTCTGTGACTGTAAAACTAACACTTGAGAGCTTAATCATAAATAGAAATCTCAAATTCAGGCCTATCTCATAAGTGAGAAAACAGGCTCAGAAGTAGTGAAATGAGTTTCTTAGGGTATAAAGTGACAAAGTCTGATCTTAGACCTGTGTTGTTGACATTATGGCATTATACTGTCTTCATTAGTCTTCTGCTTTTGAGGGGGGGTCTTTGCAGCTAATTGTCCGAGTATCTTTCTTGAAACTATCACATTGTCCTCTTTATAGCTCACTTTTTGAAGCTGTGCTGGTCATCTCACTAATAAGGGTTCTCTTGGAAAGATTCTTTGGACTAGTCAGCAGTGTGATGGAGCAAAATTGTGTATTTGTTTTGCGTAATATTTGACAATAAAAAATAAAAACCTTTAGAAAGTAAATTTAGATTCCAGGGGATTCTGTTTCCAATATAATTATCCCTGACTTCTGTAAAATTGCTGGTACAGCAGCTAAAAAGTTGCTTTACAAAATCAGGTTAGTGGTAAGATTCCTTCCCCCTCCCATAATCTCCCCTTATGAAACTACTTTTTTTTTTTTTTTTTTTAGGATTTTTATTTATTTATTTGACAGAGATCACAAGTAGGCAGAGAGGCAGGCAGAGAGAAAGGAAGGGAATCAGGCTCCCTGCTGAGCAGAGAGCCCAACGTGGGGCTCAATCCCAGGACCCTGGGATCATGACCCGAGCTGAAGGCAGAGGTTTTAACCTGCTGAGCCACCCAGGTGTCCCATGAAACTACTTTTTCATTGGAAAGTGATTTATCAACACTGAAATCAACACTGATGTTCACTACCCTGCTGTAGGGTGTTTATATTCTTTAGAAAGGCCTCTAGTTTTAATGTTAGAAATTGCTGTCAGGTGTCTAGGATTTGATGGAGGAAGAATTATTTGGAACTGTGCTTCAGTATTTATTGTATTTAAAAGGGGACATAACAGCCTGGTTTGGATTACTTCATATGTAAACTTTAAACTTTGAACAAAGTAATATTTCCCATGCTTTGAAACATTTGTCTTTGGGTACCGAACACTTCTCAACGTAAAGGATAAAAGGGATATTGATCAAAAAGGGAAGTTATCTCAAAAAAATTAAAAAGGTAGTTGTCACATCTGCAGCTTCTTGTCTTCATTCCCAGCAGGGCTGGTGAAGTGGTGGTTCAGAGGTCACTGCAGCAAGCTGGCTCCTTCTGATAGAACTTGCTTTTCTCCATATTCAAGGGCTGTGTCACATACTGATGCTTACTGAAACTGGCTCTCACGGAATTTGAGGGGAGCTTCACTACTGAATGCTTTCTACACAGTTGAAAACTTAGCTTGGCATGTTTCAGAGTAATTAGAAAATGCTTTGTTGTTAGATTAAGCAGATGAAAAACATTGAGCATTCAGCATTTTGAATAATACAGTGAACAAACTTAGAAAAATGTTGAACCTGGGCTTTATGTCACTTTTTTTTTTTTAAGCACATATGGAAAAATTGAAGTAGATTGATCTCAAAGAAATTGGGTTTTTTTTGTTGTTGTTGTTTTTTAATCCTTGAAATATGTGCCCTCTCAGCTTAGGTAGAAATTCTGTAGGTTTTTAGATCATGGAGCCATGTGGTGTATCAAGACTCCCATTTTAAGTGATTATTAAATTTTTTCTAGCAGCCTTGAGTTACTGCAAGTTATGGGTTGCTTAATCTTTTTGGTATTTTCTCACATAGAAACAGGACATTGAAGGTCATCACTAGAAGGGACCTTCTGGCTAGTCTAAGCCTTTCCTTGTTACCAATGAAGATGAGGCACAAAATAAATACCTCAGGTTATTAGTCTGTCGTAGAATAGGTACCAGTCTGAGTCCAGTTTTTTTAGTGAGAATTTCTCGATCCCGGGACCCCAGGATCATGACCTGAGCCGAAGGCAGTCGTCCAACCAACTGAGCCACCCAGGCGTCCCGAGAATTTCTGATGAGATTTTATAAACTGAAATTGGGAGAATGCTTTTAAAAAGAAGCCACATAATCCACAATAATAGCCTTTTACGTGATTATATTTACTTATTTATTTGACAGACCGAGATCACAAGTAGGCAGAGAGGCAGGCAGAGAGAGATGTGGAGGCAGGCTCCCTGCGGAGCAGAGAGCCCGATGTGGGGCTCGATCCCAGGACCCTGGGATCATGACCTGAGCTGAAGGCAGAGGCTTAACCCACTGAGCCACCCAGGCGCCCCCCACGTGATTATATTTACTGATAACATGGGGAGTTCTGGATTGTATCACTTCATCTTCTTAGTTTGTACCTATAAACTTTCTTCTTAAATCAGAATGCAAATGTCTTTTCCTATTTAAAATCTTGAATCAATACTATGGTTATCCTGTCTTCTGAGTCCTGTAATTCTCAGATTAACCCTGCTAGTAAAATGGCTTCTCCTTTACTGTATTTTCTTATAGTTAGTAGTTCTGTCTACACTTCAACAAAAGCTTATCTCTCTTCATAGATTGCCTCTTATAATTTATTTTTAAACCTGTTCCAAGTGAAGTCTTAGTCCTCAGAGGCATAAACAAATTGGAATTGAAAAGTAATGAAAATAAAGTAATTATTAAATTTAATAATGAATTTCAGAATTTGTTCTGTTAGTAACAGAGCTCTCCTTAGTTTTAAAGAGGGAATCAAGAGTAGTAAACTTGAGGGGCGCCTGGGTGGCTCAGTGGGTTAGGCCTCTGCCTTCGGCTCGGGTCATGATCTCAGGGTCCTGGGATCGAGCCCCGCATCGGGCTCTCTGCTCAGTGGGGAGCCTGCTTCCCCCCCCTCTCTGCCTGCCTCTCTGCCTACTTGTGATCTCTGTCTGTCAAATAAATAAAATCTTAAAAAAAAAAAGAGTAGTAAACTTGAGAAAATACTTCCAGGTTCATAGGAAGCCTCAATCAAGCTGGTCAAGAAATTAAAAAGTATATAGTATGTGATTATTTTGTATTTGCGAATTTAGCCACAATGTGGCAAACTGGCTAGGTGTATATTTTAATATATGTTTTGGGAGACTGCTGTGAGTTAGTCCAATTGATACAGTTGTATTTCTCATGTGTTTGTGTTGGTTAAGTGTGTAACAAAGCTTAGAATTAGGGTTTTATATAATTATCTGTGTTTCTACCATATTGTTCCCAGTAAAAGCTTTAGTGTTCACTTCTAATCCTTTGTTTTTGGCATAGTGTTTGTAGTCAGTAGTAAGCAACTTTTGAATAGTGGAAATACATTTGTAAGAATTGAGAACTTGGAAGAGTGACACCCAGATTTGGGGCCTTAAGCCATGGGTGGCTATTAAAATTTTAAATTTCTGAATTGGAACATGGAAGTTTTTTTTGGGTTTTAAAACAGTTGTTCTTAATAAGAAATCAAAATCACCTGGAGAGCCTTTTCAGCATACACCAGCTAGACCATCATCTGGACCTGGTGGACAAACTCACATAAGCTTCCTAGGTAATTGTGATGTGCATTCCAATTAAAAAACAATGTCATTTAAGGCAGTGTTTTCAAACTCTTTTTGCCCTGTGTCATGTTGGGAATTTCTGTATCATGACCTAGACTCTGCATATTTATATACTGAAACAAACATTTTAGAAAACAAAATTTACCCTTCCCACAAGTTAAAATGCTCTGATTCTCTAAAATGCTAGTTTTCAGCCAGTCTTGACTGATGATCTTGACCAGGTGTTTTGAAAAACATTGCACTGAGGAGTAGTAGAATAGTTGGTTGCACTTCGGGTTAATAAAGGTTGAAACTGTCATTTGGATCACTTAATCATCATGCTAACGAGAACTCCAAATCACCTGTAATTTTTTTTCCCCCCTTTTCCTTTTGGTGATTTAGTGGTAGACGGAGGAGGAGTCCCTCTCCACCACCCACCAGAAGGCGACGTTCTCCTTCTCCTGCCCCTCCTCCTCGTAGGCGCAGGTCTCCCACGCCGCCACCACGACGAAGGTATTTTATTAGATATTTTAGCTGGAGCTAATTGATGCAACTTTCTTTATATCAGGATATATTACTAGCATGGCATTGCTCAGCCATTTTCAGAACATCACATATTATGTGATTCTGTTAATATGAAAAGTCCAAAACACCTAGATCTGTAGAGATAAAAGTAGATCTGTGGTGCCTGGGAGTGGGGGTATTACAATGGTTACATGACTGAATATACCTAAAACCATTGAAATGTACCTTTTAAAATTTATGGTATGTGAATCACATGTCAGCAAGGATGTAAATTAAAAGGGGAAGTCACTCTGTTTAGTGATCATAAAGGGAAAAATAACTAACTTTACAGTGGAGAATTCCAGCAGATAGATACCTCCTTAACTAGGGAATCGGTTAACAGTCAATAGTATATACTGGCATTATATAATTCCCAGATACCTTTTTTGGTATCCATATCAGTCATACAGAATCTCAGTCTGATTTATTAGGAAATACCAGACAAACCTAAATTGACAGTTATTCTACAAGGTAACTAACGAGTGCTTTTTAAAAATGGCAGTCCTGGTGGGGGCTCAGTCAGTTGGGCATCTGTCTTCGGGTCAGGTCATGATCCCATGCTCCTGGGATTGAGCCCCACATTGGGCTCCTGGTCTGCTTCTCCCTCTGTCCCTCCGACCTTGTGTTTATGCACAGTTTCTCTCTGAAATAAACCTTTTTTTTTTTTTTTTTAAGTTTTTTTATTCATTTATTTGACGGAAAGAGATCACAAGCAGGCAGAGAGGCAGACAGAGAGGGGAGGGGAGCAGACTCGCTGCTGAGCAGAGAGCCCGATGCCGGGCTTGATCCCAGGACTCTGAGACCATGACTTGAGCCAAAGGCAGAGGCTTAACCCACTGAGCCACCCAGGCGCCCCTCTGTTAAATAAGTCTTATAGATAGATAGATTTTTTAAAAAGTAGCAATCGTGAAAGACAAAGAAATAGTCACACATTGGCAGGAACTAAGGACACATGATAATTATGATGTAGAATTCTCATTTTTGGAACCTGAACAAAAAAGAGACATTAGTGGGAAACCAGGATTGTATTTAAGTTAATACTAAGTGCTATGGCTAATTTCATAGTTTTGATCATTTTTGTTAACGGCTCTTGAAGCTGTTAAGTGGCAAATCTATTTTTGTAGCTCTACTATAAATCAAAAGTGATTTTAAAATAAAAGGTAAGGGAGGGGCGCCTGGGTGGCTCAGTGGGTTAAAGCCTCTGCCTTCAACTCAGGTCATGATCCCAGGGTCCTGGGATGGAGCCCCGCATTGGGCTCTCTGCAGGGAGCCTGCTTCCTCCTCTCTCTCTCTGCCTGCCTCTCTGCCTACTTGTGATCTCTCTCAAATAAATAAATAAAATCTTTTTTAAAAAAAGTAAATAAATAAAAGGTAAGGGAAAAGATTTGTAAGGACGTTGCTCAAATACATAACTGAGCAGTATTGAGTGCCTGTGTATGCAAAATAAAGTGCTGTAGGTGTTTTGTGTACTTAATCTGTAGTGCTTGAGATGATCTTGCTCAGTAGGTGGTATTCCCATTTTTCAGGTGAGGAAATGGAGGTTCACACTGCCATGTTGTGCAAAAAGCTTATTGCAAAGCCGATCCTATGCAAGAAAACATTTTGAGCTTAAGGTCTGAACATTTCAGAAGCAAATAAGACAGTTGAAATGGAATGTCATATTCAGGTTGAATTTCTTTCTTTTTTTTTTTTTTTTTTAAACATTTTTTATTTATTTATTTGAGAGAGAGAGAGACAGTGAGAGAGAGCATGAGCAAGGAGAAGGTCAGAGGGAGAAGCAGACTCCCCATGGAGCTGGGAGCCTGATGCGGGGCTCGATCCCGGGACTCCAGGATCATGACCTGAGCTGAAGGCAGTGGCTTAACCAACTGAGCCACCCAGGCACCCCTCAGGTTGAATTTCTAAGAGGCACATTAAGATTATATGGGACTTAAGCATTAAGCGGAAGGCCAGGTTGGACTTCCACGGGGGATGCATTCTACCCAGTAGGTAGACTTCCACTGAAAAGTGGTTTCTTTGAGACACAGAACCCAAGTCTCCTTGGGAGGGTGGGGTGGGTGTAGTGGTATCTTTTAAAACATGTGCAAGTGAACTCTTCCCGAATCCAAATGTCAGTTCAAGAGAGCACCACATAGGAGAGCTCTTTTTTTTTTTTTTTTAAAGATTGTATTTATTTGAGAGCAAGCATGAGTGGGGGTGGGGTGGGGGCAAGAAGCAGACTCCCCACTGAGCAAGGAGCCCCACATGGGGCATGATCCCAGGACCCTGAGATCATGACTTGAAGCAGAGGCAGAATGCTTAACTGATCCACGCAGGTGCCCCCAGGAGAGCTCTTTAAAGCACAGACTTCCTAAGTTGCCCATAGTAGAATCCTGCTGTTGTGGTTACCTAGCTCTTACATAATGATGGGTGTTTATGCAGGTTTCTCTTCTCAAAAAAATACCCCATTAAATTGGCTCCATATGGATTATGTCAAATGACTTGACAAACTTGAATTCATTCTGGAAGCTTCAGATTTTCTCCATTAAGCAGAATGTCCTGTTTTCTAGTCATCTAGGATAAATAAATCCACGAAGTCATTTCTTTTTCTTAAATGAGGATAATGGCAAAGCATTTCCAGTTAAAAATGTACTGGCTTTACCTGGTGCCTAACTACAGTTTTGCCTTAACTTCTGGTTAGTTTTCTGTGCAGTCTGTTGCCTTACTCTTTTGGACCTTTCAGCTTAATGGTGTCTATTTCCTAGGACTCCTTCTCCACCACCCCGCCGGCGCTCACCTTCTCCAAGAAGATACTCTCCTCCAATACAGAGGAGATACTCTCCTTCCCCGCCTCCAAAGAGAAGAACAGCTTCTCCCCCTCCCCCTCCTAAACGAAGGGCATCACCATCTCCACCACCAAAGCGTCGGGTCTCCCATTCTCCACCTCCCAAACAAAGAAGCTCCCCAGTCACCAAGAGACGTTCACCTTCATTATCATCAAAGCATAGGAAAGGGTCTTCCCCGAGCCGGTCTACGCGTGAGCCCCGGTCACCACAACCAAACAAAAGGCATTCGCCCTCACCACGGCCTCGAGCTCCTCAAACCTCCTCAAGCCCTCCACCTGTTCGAAGAGGAGCGTCATCATCACCCCAAAGAAGGCAGTCCCCTTCTCCAAGTACTAGGCCCATTAGGAGAGTCTCCAGGACTCCGGAACCCAAAAAGACAAAAAAGTAAAAATATTTTATGCTTTCTTGGCTAGGAACATTAACTTGCATAGTTCTTTATGTTGGGAAGCTTTTTTCCCTCTTTTACTAAGAAATTACGGAAAAGAATAAGCTGGGAATACAGGCTTTTAAGGCAGTGTAAAGGTACTATTCACAGATCCATTTTCTGTTTTCAGAATAGTTCCTTGTGACATAGACTAAATGCCATAGGACTTTATACCTGGTTCTTAGGGGTATCAGGTTTATTGGGGGATGTGCTTCCAAAATTGAACTCTGAAGTAATGCATAGAGCATTTCTTGCATGTCTGTGGAAGACTGATAAAAACAGTCAAGTACAAGGAACTGGCATTATTAATTTCATATAGGAAGAAGCATTAACAGAATGGATAGAGGATTATGGAGCTTAAACTTTTCTAGATTTGGTTGATACAAATTTGATGTGTGTGTGTTTGTAGCATTAACTAAGTGGTAAAATATTTGAAGTGACCTGGTTATATAATGGTGGTTGGTTATTTTCTCTTAGGAAAGACCTTTGCTCTTGGATACTAAATGTTTTATTCTTCCCTTCTGTTTCTAGGGCTGCCTCACCAAGCCCTCAGTCTGTAAGGAGGGTCTCATCCTCCCGATCTGTCTCAGGATCTCCTGAGCCAGCAGCTAAAAAGCCCCCAGCACCTCAGTCTCCTGTCCAGTCCCAGTCTCCCTCAACCAACTGGTCACCAGCGGTACCGGTCAAAAAGGCTAAAAGCCCAACACCAAGCCCATCTCCAGCGAGGGTAGGTATTTGCCCTGTTTTGGACACACTTCATAATTTTATGTGGTCACTTGGAAGCAAAGACAAGCTTTTTGCTTTTTTGTGGCTCAGAGCAGCAGCATTTTCTGTAGTTCAGTTGGCCTTCAGTGAAGCATGAAATTAAGGGGGTGGCGGTTGCGCCACAGTCCATGCTTCATATCCTAGCCACCCGCTAATTGACATTATGTCTAATACTGTGAAATTCTGTAATCGTGGTGGTTAAAATGGGCCTATATAGAAAATCTAGAATAACAGAAAAGAAAAAGTTAACTCGTGATTTTTTTTATCAGGGGGAAAAATAGCTTAGTATTTTCTGCTGTTTGCTGTAGTGTTTGACACATTTGGGGATTCTTTAATATCTTAAAACTTTCAAAATTAGATCGCGTGTTAGTACAATTCCATTTTTATAATGGAAACAAACACGACGAAGAAGGCACCAGATGTTAACAGTGGTTATATGTTAGAAGAGGAAAGGATGAATAATCTTAATTTTTCTTTATGTATAGTTCCCTTTTTCCCCACAGCAGAAATACATTATTTCTGTAGTTAATGAACCTTGCAATCTGAAATACTAGCCGAAGTGGAAAGCTTGGTATTGTCCTGTGTAGTCTTATCTCTGGCAAGCTGCATAAGTAAGAATAACACTTGTTTTTTTTTAACCTTGTAAGCTTAAATGTCATTGGGATATTAAAGTATTGGAGTTTAAACTGCATTTTCCCCTCTTTGAGTCATTAATCTGATCTTGAACAGGTTTATTGTATGAGGTCAGTGGTTAGAGGTCCATCTCATCAGTAGGTTTGCCTGAATTATTTTACAAACAAAGCAAAAAGATGGAGGAATTTTAAGTGACTGCTTAGAAATGTGAAATTTGAGGATTACTGATGGGATTCACTTGTCACAGAACTTGACCTTTGCGTAATTTTGGTATGAACAGTGGGAACCTTGAACAGCCTGGAGCAGGGCCATGTAGACGTGGAGGTTTTTTGAGGAATACAGCACAGCACTGTAAATGTGTTTTCTCCTCCTTATACTTAGTGACATTTTCTTTTTTTAGCTCGCTTTATTGTAGGAATATATGTATCATCCAGTATCTGTGTTCATTGACTATTTATGTTACCCATAAGGCTTCTGGTTACATAGGCTGTTAGTAGTTAATTTGGGGGAGAGTCAGAAGTTCTGTGCAGATTTTCAACTGCATGGGGAGTTCGTGCCTCTAAGCCCCAGGTTGTTCAAGGCACAGCCGTATACATGAAGGAGCAGACTCCATTCTAGAGCTAGGAGAAGTCCTGTAGTGGCTGGAGGTGGGGCATTCACACAAGCATGCATTCAGAATAATAGCTGTACTTACTGAAAGTCTGCATCCTGTTTCGCTAGTATGGTGGGCGCTTTACAGATAGACCCATTTAATTCTCACCACAACTTTATCGGGGATTGCTGTCCCATTTTATTTAGGTTTACAGAAGGGACTCAGAAGAAGTCTTGTCTGGGTTCACATGGTGAAATGGGTTCAGGAGCCAGAATTCATCTCAGACTCTTCTTGGTTTTGCACGTGCTGTTTTCCTTACATTCGGAGGTGGCTCCGGATCCTGGCCACTTGACTGGCAGCTTGTGGTTGGGAAATGTGGCTTCATGTGCACTTAGTTGGGGAAAATCGTAAAGAGTCCATTCCTTCAAGGTCCATTCTCATTTTAGATCTGTGAAGAGCATCTTTGCTTGCAGTGTGGTTTTCACCTCAGCATGCGTTCTTGGCAGGGATTGCCTTTGGGCCTTTTCTCCCCCTGAAGCCTTAGGGAAATCCTGAAATTTGTGCATTTAGTTATTTCTTGAGGAAATAAAATGTGTAGTGGAACAACATTTTAATCTGATTAGTTTTATTGCGATTTTTCTGGATTTCTAGAACTCAGACCCAGAAGGAGGTGGAAAGAAGAAGAAGAAAAAGAAGGACAAGAAACACAAAAAGGATAAGAAGCACAAGAAACACAAAAAACACAAGAAGGAAAAGGCCGTGGCGGCAGCCGCAGCAGCAGCAGCAGCAGCAGCAGCTATCACCCCTGCGGCCCCCACTGCCCCCACGACCACATCAGCACAGGAGGAACCGGAGGCAGAGCCCGAGCCTAAGAAGGTACGTGTGCCTTGAACTTCCTACAGTTCACGAAGTCATTTGATGTTGATGAGGAGCTAAAGATTTTTTTTACAATCATGGCTGCTCGGCTGTTAGTTAGCTCTCTGCTGATCTGTCGTCATTCTTGATGATCTGCCAAGAACAGGAATTTGCCAAGACTAAGAAGACGACAAATGGCTGTCAAAAGCTTAATGCAGCTTTTCCAAATAATTTGTTTGAGACACAATTAACGTGCCATTCACCTATTGAAAGTGTGTGATTCAGGGGTGCCTGGCTGGCTCGGTAGAGCACGCAGCTCTTGATCTCAAGGTTGTGAGTTCGAGCCCCACATTGGGTGTAGAGATTACTTAATAAAAAAAAGAGAGAGAGAGAAAGTATGTGATGGAGGGGATTTTAGTGTATTCATAGAGTTGTGCAGCCGCCGCCATGATGTGGTTCTGCCCTGCACCCTACACCTCTTCGCCAGTGTCTCGGGACTCACCAGTGTGACCCCTCTGGTTTCAGGAGACCGAAAGCGAGCCTGAAGACAACCTCGACGACTTAGAAAAGCACCTGCGTGAAAAGGCGCTGAGATCGATGCGGAAGGCTCAAGTGTCCCCACAGTCTTAGGCGGGAATGTGTGTCACGATGTACATTTTATTTGGTTTGTACGCAATTCAATTTCAAAATTGCTAAAATGTGTTTGAGCTTTAGACTATAACATTTGTTGTAATAATTGCTAGGTTGAAGTTCACCATGTAAAAAAAAAGGGCATGGATTTACATTGCAAAAGGTGTCCACAGTGTATTAGTGACATTCTTTCATTGACAGCTGACATAAATTCATTTAGAGTGAAATATTTTAAGCCAAAAAAAATCCCCTTTTTAAAAAAGGGGGTTTCAATATTGTTGGCATTCTTATGGTTTCTCTTTAAAGGCCTTGGCTATTCCCAGAGGTTTTCCTTTCTTCTCATTTTTTTTCCTTTATTTTTTTCTCATTTGAGTCTTAGCACCCGTTTAAGTTATGATGCTTCCAACCTTGGATGGTTTGCGAGCTTGCCCAGAAACAAGACCACTGTCGAACTGCCACAAAAGTATAAATGAATATTTTAATGCCACAATCTTTCCTGTTGCCTGTGGAGTCTCTGCTGAAACGAATCAGGATTTGAACTCTAGGATGAGACAGAAAATGAAAGCATGTTGTTTGCCAGGACACTGTGGGTTTATATTGATGTGTAACAAGTTGATTTGGAACACTGGAATTTCATTCTATTCTGTTGTGTTTTTTTTTTTTTTTTTTTGTAAAGGCAATTAACTAGTCCCAGGAAGGATCCTTCAGTTATATAAAAGTTTGTTTTATGAAATGTCATGGCTCCATTCATAATTTTGTCTTGTTCTTCCAATTGGTATATACAACTTTCAGAGCTCTCGTATTTGGAAGGCTGGAAGGGCCCAGACTTTGAAATAGTGTCTTGTTTTCACTGTTTTTGTTTTATTTTTTTTTTTTTAAACTAAAGCTATATAAAGCTTGTGGATTAAACAGAATAAATTTCTAAATTTAAAAACGTTGGCCACTTACTTTACTTAACCGTCTCAATACTGCAGGAACCCACCTTTTTTTTTTTTTTTTTTTTTTTAATCTTACAGTTAAGCCTGTGTTTTTATCCCCATGGCACTTTTGGCACAGTGAGGGTTGGACAAGGGAAATAAAAGGTGGTGGAATTACTCTACCGTCTTTATTTTAATAATGAATGTGATAAGTGCTATGAAGGGAGAGTGTATGGTACATTTGGAGCATACATGACAGGGCAAAGTTAACCAGGCACTTCGAGCAGAGCAGTATCTGTTTACAGCATGAGAGGCAGAAGGAGCCTGGCACATTCCGGGAAGTGAAGTAAGGAAGGCTAATGACCAGAGCAACCTCCCTCTTAGGTTGTGTGTGTTTAATCATAAGCAAGTCATTTTTGCCCTCAAGATTTAGCAGAGCGAAGTGACTTGAGGAAACTTGGGGTTGGTTTGTAGAAGGTAAAACAGCAACATAAGATAGAAATTAAGTGTAGGAACCCCCAGGTGGCTCAGCCAGTTAAGCGGCTGCCTTCGGCTCAGATCATAGTCCTAATTAATGTCCTGGGATGGAGTCCCACATTGGGCTGCTTGCTCAGCAGGAAGCCTGCTTCTCCCTCTGCCTGCTGCTGCCCCTGCTTGTGCGCTCTCTGCCTCTGTGGTTTAAAAAAAAAAAAAAAAAAGGTGAAAAGGGAATCTTTGACATCATGAATCTAAGCCAAGGAGGGTGACACACGGGCGGTTAATGTGATGATAATTTTTGGCAGTTGAAACTGCAAGAAACGTCTACACATTTTAAGACTCAGTGGGATGGTTTTTAACCTGACGGATATGGGCATAAAGGAGCTTTTTTTACAGGTGGGTTTTTAGAGTGATTTGTAAGGAGGCAACACTTAAATGAAGCTCCTCCCATGAGTGAACTAAGGTAGTGTGTGGTGGATAAGTGCATCTCATCTGCGTGCCGCCATGAAAGGCTTCAAGATCTTCGGTGTGATTTCCTTATAATTTTTTTAATTCTGTGATTTAGGGAAAAGCACAGAATATTTCTAAAATGGTTATTGATGACTTATCCCTTCCAATGCGAGCATATCAGTGAAAATTACTGGGGTCCCCGTACCTATCTAGCCTGCCGTTCATTCGTTCACTCCCATTGGTTCACTTGCCCCATTCCTTCAATATGCTTTTTTTTTTAATTTAAGATTTTATTTATTTATTTGACAGAGATCACAAGTAGGCAGAGAGGCAGGCAGAGAGGGGCAGGGGGGAGAAGCAGGCTCCCTGCTGAGCAGAGAGCCTGATGTGGGACTGGATCCCAGGACCCTGGGACCATGACCTGAGCCGAAGGCAGCAGCTTAACCCACTGAGCCACCCAGGCGCCCTGAGTGATCAGTTTTTGATCTTTGGTCCATGGCTGGGTTGGGCTCAGTTGTTCACTCTTGTGTTGAAACACTTCCTTCACTTGCGTTCTAGGAGACAACACTGGAACCTTCCAGATGCAACACTGGTTTTCTTCCTATTTCACCAGCTGGTCCTTGTGTATCTCCTGGCTCCTTTCAAACACAAAGTTTGTCTTTGTCCTTGGTGGCTTTCTCTACGTTTAATCCCTACTCCCTTAAGTGGTATCATTCTGTTGATGGGTGAAGTTTGCAGTCTAAACTTACCTACCCTGACCTAGACCCTATCCTCCGTTTGGATGTCTGAAAGAGATACAAATTGAACATGTCCAAAGTAGAATTTTTAAATGCCTTCCTCTGATCTTATCCCCACCTTATTTCAGTCCCCGCCGTCGTCGTCATTTACTCAAAATTGAGTCAGCACTGTCGGCGGTATCATCTGCTCTCCAACACTTGGGCACACAAAGGCCGTTCATTCCCAATGGCTTGAGCCAGGTCATGGTAGTGCTCAAAGCCCTCCAGTAACTTTCTGCCTCCGTAAAATCCAGATTTTTTACTGTGACCTGCAAGACCTGACAGCACGGGGGTTCGGTCTGCTTTGGCAACGTCATCACCACCCTCCAGTCTGCTCACACCACACTTGCTACCTTGCTCTGACCCATCAAAGTTGATTCTCTTTCAGGACCTTGATTCTCACTGTTCCCTCGTCCTGGAAGATACCGCCTCCTGATCTTGTGGCTTGTTTCCTTCCTTGATTTCCTCAGGCAGTCTTTTTGAACTCCCTCTTGTTTTCACGTACAGCAATCATCAGTACCTGGAATGGTACATTTTTGGTCCCTGGGAACTTGGTCTTGTTCTGTGACTCTGTTGCCAGTGCCTGATACATGGTAGAAGGACAGATACTTGGGGAATGGGCGAATGAATTTAATTGACTTGTTGCTATACTTGCCAAATACCACTAGATAGGGTTCGAAATAAAGAAAACCAAAAGACAGGGGCACCTGGGTGGCTTATTCAGTTGAGCGTCTGACTCTTGGTTTTGGCTCAGGTCATGATCCTCAGGGTCATGGGATCGAGCCCCATGTCATGCGCTGGGTGTGGAGTATAATTGGGATTCTCTCCTTCCCTCTCCCTCTGCTTCCTCTCTCTTTTTAAAAAAAAAAAAAAAAAAAAGTGATTACTGCCCTAAAGGAGTATTTGCCTACTGGGAATATAAACATGGCAAATAACAATTTGGAGTGGACAGAACATTGGACAGGTTTCTACCCTAGCTTTGTGTGTAACCTTGGTCAAGATACACTTGAGCTAAGTGCTACCATCTCTTTCCGAATGAGGGAAATAATGGTGGAATCCACCTCAAAGTGGTTTCAAGAGTTTTTTTTAATTGGTACTCATCATTCAATGATGGCACAAAGATTCCCATTTTCTCAGCTCTATTACGTACGTCCATTCCAGTGATGAAAATGCTTAATTTATGTGCCTATGAAAGATTTTAACCAATCACAGCCCCATTCAATGCCATTTTCTTCCCTTTTGCTTTTTAGATGTAACTCAGCATAAAATTTCCTATTTTAAAGTGTGTGACTCAGGGGTATTTAATACGTTCGTCAGGCTGTGCCACCACCACCACTTTCTATTCCAGAACATTTTCACTGCCCTAGAAATAAACTCTGTGGCCATTAGCAGTACCTTCCCATTCTCTTGACAGTCCCCACAGCCCCAGCCACCTGGCAACTACTTCCTGTCTATAGATCTATTCTGGACATGTCATTGGCATCATACAAGAAGTAGCTGCCAGAAGTGTCTGGTGTCTTTAATTTAGCATAATGTTTCAAGGTTCAAACCTAGTACCTCATTTTTTTAACTGCCAACTGACATTCCCTTGTATGGATATATCACATTTGTTTATCCATTCCTCAGTTGAGTATTTGGGCTGTTTCCATTTTGAGGCTCTTAGGAATAAAGCGGCTAGGAACATTTGCACATGAAGTTTTGTGGACATGTTTTCTCTTGGGTGTATATGTACCTAGGAGTAGAATTGCTGGGTCATGTAGTGACTTAACTTTTTAAGAAACCAGTAGAACATTCCAAAGCTGGTGCCCCCTCCTGCATTCCCACCCACAGTGTACGACGGTTCCCACGTTTCCACATCCTTACCAGCGCTGCTTATCTGTCATTTGATTATAACCATCCTAGTGGGTGTGAAGCGGTATCTCATTGGGGTTTGATTTGCACTTCCCCAACGGCTAATGATGTGGAGTACGTCTTCATCTGTTGATAAACCACAATATCCTTTAAAACTGCATGGAAATTTTTCAGAATTTCCGTAGGTTTGGATCCAGGACTCTCAGGGTCTGTAGAGTAGAGCTAATAATTCATTTGTCAGGTGATTGGTAGTGATCTCATACCTACTTCGGAGGTTTGGGCTGGAGGGCTGTGACCAAACAGAATTTGTCAACTTTTATAAAGAGGATCAGGGTGTTAGGGAGAGTGTACCTTACGTAAGGTAAGGGGTAGATGCAGGTCTAGTTATATTGTCGCTCCTACCATCTGACAAAGAACCAGTATTTTTCTTTTTTCTTAAAAGATTGTATTTATTTGATAGCACAGGCAGAGGAAGAAGCAGGCTCCCCGCAGAGCAGGGAACCCCTATGCAGAGCTTGATTCTGGGACCCTGGGATCATGCCCTGAGCTGAAGGCAAGTGCTTAAAACAACTGAGCCACCCAGGTGCCCCGTTCTTTTCCCCTTTTTGTATTTATTTGTTTATTTACTGACTTTTAAGATTTTGTTTATTTATTTGAGAGAGATTATGAGGGGGGGGAGGGTCAGCGGACTCAATCCTGGGACTCCAGGATCATGACCTGAGCCACCCAGGCAGCCCCTTTTTTAAAATAAATTGATTTATTAGAGTGAGTGTGTGAGTTGGAGGAGGAGCAGAGGGAGAGAGAATCCTCAAGCAGATTCTCCACTAAACACAGAGTCGAGCGCGGGTCCTGATCCCAGGACCCCAGGATCATGACCCGAGTTGAAGTTGGACACTTAACTGACTGGGCCTCCCAGGTGCCCAAAACCCAGTGTCTTTCTGAATGTATCTGTCTAGTATATCATAAGGGGATTTTACCAAGATGTCCTTTTATTGCAGGTGTATGAGAGGGGAGGAGGAACTGACATGCTCCCAGGAGTAGCAGCCTGGGAGCAGAGGGCTGTGGATTCCACCTCTTCGGGTGGAAACTAGAGGTTTTGGGAGCCCGCAGGCTGAAAGCCAGTAGGGATTGTAAAATGTACTGAATCGCAACCAGCATTAAAAGAAAAAAAAAATGAAATAGTAAATTTAAGGGTGAATTGCAGTAGGTTAAGTCTTGTTTGATGACGTGTGTGTCTTTGCCCGTGTGTGCATGTGTGTGTTTGTGTCCTGGGCTGCAGAGTAAACTGTAGTGTCATTCATAGTCAGCAAAACAGAAAGCCACTACCTCGCAGAGCATCTGGTCCACTGGTTTATAAACTGCCCCGCAGTGCCCTAAGTGGGGAGAATTACACTTCAGATTTTCTCTTGAGAGAAAGGTGCAGTGGGTGTGCCCACCTTGGTGGAAGGACTGGGATGAGAAGCCTAAGCCTTGCAAGGGCTTGATTCTGTTTTGCAATGTAGATCTAGACATAGGTACAGACGCATCTTTATGTTTCTCTTAAGTTTGGGCTTTTCCCCTCGTGTTCTGTTGGAGTAAAGGGATTCACCACCCCAGGCTGTGTGAAAACCACGGATCTAGCCTAGCCCTTGTCTACAGATAGTCCAAAGGGGAACAGACTGCCCCCACGGTCCCACGCACCATAGTAAATGCTCCCCGGGGTACTTTCCCACTTCATCACACTGCCTCGGCTGGGGCTGTTAATGTCTCCTAATGTTTAATTGTGCTGTGGTGAGAGGAAGCAGCCCCAGTGCAGTGAGCCAGTGCTTCAGAAGCAAGGCATGGAGGGTAGCTTTCAGCGGGTCTTGGTAAAGGGAGGGAAAACCTCCCATCTAGGCACATAACACAAGAATGGCCTTTATGAATCCAAGAATCTGGCATCTGTTCTTTGTACATAACCAGGTGGGGACCCTTCTGGCATTTTAATAAATAAGCATGGAGGCTTTGGCCTGCATAACCAACAGGTCTTAATGGAAGGTGAGTCTGGTCTCAGCCCCAGCTGGTGGGGAAAGCCCTCCAGACCAGCGGGACCTCCCCAAGCAGCCAGGATGTGCTGAGCACCTGCAGGTGCCAGGTGCCCAAAGCCGGGTCAGGGCTCATAGCCTGTGATTCCCCACTTCCATTCTCTTGTTTTTCTCTGCCTGGAATGTCCTTTCTTGTCTCCTAATGTCCAAATCTTTTTTGGACTTACAAATGTATTTAAGATGATGTTTTCCAATTATAAAGAAAACACATGCTGACTTAGAGAACTGGGGAACCAAAAATAGAAAAAAGTTGTTGGCCATCCCACCATCCAAATACAACCAAGGCCGCCTGTCTCAGGTCAAGTTCTCCACCTGACTGTACCCAATTCACACCAAGCTCCCCTCTTACAAATGGAACAAACCAGGCTTTTTTCTCACCTGTTCATAAGTATACATCAAGGTCATACCATATACACATAATCAGTATTTTTTTCCCTGGGGCATATCATGAACTAAAATCGCAGAATACATTTTAAATGTTTAACCAGGACATTTGGAAGTTAGATAAATCACTCCATGCCAACAGCAAAACACAGCTACAGTTCTCGCTGGTTCTTCTTACCTAGTCATTTTACAAGATTTGTAGATGCCTCTCTATTTAAACTCTCAGCTCTACAGGTACATTGGTAACAATAGCACACCTCTCCCAAGGCTTGGGGGAGGATGAACGGATGAACAAAACCCAGGAGGCGCTGCCCCAGGAGCTCATGGCATTTGATGGGGAAGCGGGCTGTGAGCAGAGGGCCATCAGCCATCAGTGGTGACAATACCATGTGACTGCGGACAGAAGATCAAGACAGCAGGGCAGTGCGTCCACGGACAAGAATAACGTTCTGCAGCCACTTCTGTGAGCCCGGGCAAGTAACTTCACCTCTCTTAGCCTCCGTTTCCTCTTCTGTAAGTTGAGGAAGACCATCACGTGAAGGGCCTGGCCTGTGCACAGCCCATCAGGAGGGCTCCACCAGTGGGAGTCAGGACCATGCGTCATCATATCTGTGATGGTGCCAATTATTGTCGCCTGTTTAAACTGCATCCCATTTTAGGGAATTTACAATGTGGAGAGGAAAAAAGCATCTTGGGTTCCATCTTCCAGTGTGTACATCTCACACTCTATACCGTATTATTATACCCGGAAAGGCCTGCAACGCCGAGGAAGGGCTCCTGACACAGCCCAGGGACACTCCTCTATCACTTTAAACCTCTCTATTTGCTGCCGATCTCCTTCCTCCAGTCTCCAACGCTCCTCGGCTTCAGCGGTGTTCCCACACTTCTCCACTAGGTGGCGCCCCAGACCTGGGTGCTGGCCGCAGGAGCTGACGCCCTGAAAGTCAATCCTCCTCCAGCTCTGACTTTTCCTCTTTTGTCCCTTTCCCTCCATCCCTTTCTTCCTGGCCACAAGAGGCCCCTGTGCTGGAAAGCTCCGCAGGGTTCCAGAGCTTGACAGTCGCAGGGCTCTCGCAGCCCCCTGGCTCCGTCCGGTACCTCCCAAACCAGAATTCCTTCGCAGCCACCCCCCAGATCTCTCCAGTTCCTTGCACACCTTCGGTGACTGGAGACTCCCTGCATTCTGAGGCTCGTCTTCTGGAAGGAATCCAAGTAATGGTCAGGCACTGGGGCTCTGACGACTCCCCAGCTGGGTTCTCGTGTCCCCGCTTTGCTCCTTGTCCAGCAGGTGTGTCTACTATGTTTCTGGCTGAATTCCCAGGCCCTGGGGCAGGTGAGGCGCCCATTTGCTGAACGAGCTAGTGAATGAGCTCAGTTGTTCGGTGCCTCAGTTTCCTCACCTGGGAAATGGTAGTATTTACCTCAACGTCGTGAGGATTAGACGGCACGGGACTTGCAGACAAGCTTAGCCCCAGGCCTGGCCCACAGTACGTCTTCAACAACAGGTATTTCTTACCTTTTTTTCCACTGATACCTGTGGGTGGCTCTACTCGAATGACATGAAAGTTCTCCTTTAGAACAAATTGCATCCTGATTCCTAAAACTTCAACACACTGGCCTTGGGCTTAGCTCTGTCCCTCGGAGCCACAAAGAACATGTACAGCCTTTTCTAAAGGACTCCGCTCAGCTTAGCATACATGTATGCCCCGTGTGCCAAGGGCTGAGGTCACCAAGACCAAGACATGACCATAGATTCTTCCTTTGAGTGCCTTTTGGCTTAGCCAGGGCAGGAGACAAGTGAGCAGCAGTGAGTGCCCAGTGAATACTTGGGATGAATAGTGGCCTTTACTGCACCTCATTTCATTTTCCCACCTGTGTTCCTGGGCATCCTGACCCCATTTTCTAGGTGAAGAAACTGAGGCACAGAAAGGTCACATCAGCTGGTGAGCAGTCGAACCAGGATTTGGGTCCCGGCTGATGGCAGAGCCCACACTTTAACCTCTAAGCCACGTTATCACCATACCCTGGAGGCCACTTTGGGGCCCCAGGGGGGCTTCCCTGTCCCTGAGCACTTCACCACCATTACCTTGATGTCACGGCTATTATGCAGCCTCCCTGCATCGGATCCCCATCCCTCCCACCGTCAGAGCTGCATTTAGCTCTATTGCAATCCCATGGGCTTGGGTGGGGGTGGGCTCAGGGGGCTTAGACCAAGTCACACATCATCCCGCTCCCCCGTCATGACGACGGACCCATCTTCAGTCAGAGCCAGCGGTGTCAAGAGGAGTGGCAGGGCCTGGCGGGGAGAGAAGCTGCTGCTGGCTCCAGCAGGAGTGCGGGGAGAGGGCTTCCCCGCACAGCACGTGGAGGGGATGGGAGTGCAGCAGCTCATTCCTTCTGGGGACGAGACCAACATACAGAGGAGGGCAGAGCCCAGAGACTTCATCGAGAAATAGAAGTGGGTCCATGGTTTTATTACTTACCATTGTTGGGTAACGAATCTCAGCTTAAAACAACGAACATTATTTCCCATGGTTGAGGGTCGGGACTTGGAAGAGGCCCAGGTGGATGGTTCTGGCCCAGGGTCTCATGAGTTTGCAGAGATGTTGGAAGTCTGCATTCATCTGAAGGCTTGAGTGGGGCCGGAGGATCCCCGTCCAAAATGGCATGCTCGCATGGCTAGAGGCAGGAGGCCTCCGTTCCTCACCAAGGGGGCCTCTCCGTGGCCGGTGGCTTCCACCAGAGTGAGTGATGAGGAAGACAGAGGGAAGGAATAAACAGTGCCTTTTATGGTATGGTCTCTCAAGTTGTGTACTGTCATTTCCACTTTTCTAAGCTCAAGTGACTAAGTCCAACCCACCGTTCAAGGGGAGGATGATTTGGCTTCCCTTTTTTTTGTTTGTTTTTAAACGTAATTTATTTATGAGGGAGGAGCAGAGGGAGAAGGAGAATCTCAAGCAGACTCCCTGCTGAGTGTGGAGCCCAGTGTGGGGCTTGAGCTCACCACCCTGAGCTCACGACCTGAGCCGAAACCAAGAGTCAGACACTCAGCTGACTGCACCACCCAGGCAGCCCTAATTAGGCTCCCTTTGAAGGAAGTGGCAGAGACGCCGTGGATAAATTTTCAATCATCATTGCGGGGAGATCACTTGAGCTGCTGAATCAGCTCGTACCTGAAGACCCATCTCTGAACCCTTGGATACATTATTATTTAATTAGTTATTAGTGTTCATCGATTCCCTTTATTGTTTAAGCTAGTTTGAGTTGGGTTTTCTGATTCATGCAAATCCTAAAGGTCCCCGTGTCTCATGGGAAGTGCCTTTCTCTTCCTCATCTCATTCTCCAGATCCACCTTGTCTGGCTGTGTCCCTCGGAAATGCTGTGGTGAGAGCCAGGCCCAGGCTCTGGGAGAGGAAGGACAGGCCCTCTGGGCCTCTGGTCCTTCATCCTACGACAAAGTAGATGCCATGGTTCCATCACCAGTGAAGATGGCGGTGGGAGAACCACCCTGTTCTCTTCACTCATGACCCATCCTCTTTGTCCTTCCACTTGCTCCTCCTGCTAAGACATGAGTCTGATGTCCTAGACTTGCCCTTGAACAATTGGCCCAAATTCCCAGGATTCCCCTGGTCAGTCCGCTTTGGGGCGGGGGAGAGGTAGGGCACCGAGGAATCGCAAGGCCTCGTGGGAAGAATTCTAGGTCAGTCTCCACGCTGCCTTGCTGTGTGACTTTGAGCAAGTCCCTGCTTCTCTCTGGGCCTCCGGGTTTTCCCTGAGGAAAGCAGAAGTTTGGACCAGCGTGTCTGAGATGCTTTCGGATGTTCTTCGTTCCCTGCGGTCCAAAGCAGACAGGAAGTTTCAGGAGAAGCCTCCCTTCGGACAGTTGGGTCTTGTGTTGCCATCCACCTCCCAGGGGAGAGGAAGGCACCCACGGCGCGCCCTTTGCCGTCTGCCATCTCCTTTGCTTCTCCGCACAGCCAGGAGGGAGTCCGGACGAGCCAGAGCTGCGGGGCCCACGACGCTTCCCCTCCAGAGCCTGTCACGAAACAGCCGCTGTCTTTTGCTGAGTGCTCTTCGCCCACCGTGTGCCAAGCGCCTCATGTGTGACCGTTGTGGTCCGTCGCACGCCAACCCTGATGGCTGGTTACTATTATTACCCCCTTTTACAGATAAGGAAACCAGAACCCGGGGGGTAAAGTAAGTACAGAAAATGCAGCAAAAGGAAGCTCCAACGCAGCTTGAATGTCCCCGAGACTGTCCCATGACAGTGTCTCTGGGTATTTACTGAGCGCAAGGGTAGGTGGGAATAGGCTGGCCCAAAGCAAGTTGGTCAGAGCCTTGGGTTCCTGAACAAACTGAGCACTTATCCGGCGGCCGGGGTAAACCACACGTCTCTCTGGGCCTCTGTTTCCGTGTCTGTAAAATGGGGATAAGGATTCTCGCCTGAATTGCGAGGACCAGGGAGAGACATTTTTAGTGAAGACCTATGTGAGCATTTCTTGCAGACTGCCGAGAGCTGTTAAGTCTAATAGATCATTGTTTTCCTTAATCCCAGCTGCGCAGGAGCTGAGGCCGGAAGTGGGCCGGCTCGAGAGGGCGGGCCAAGGGGCCCAGAGTGGCTGTTTCCACCCCTGCACACAAGAGGTCCCAGAGAGAGGAGGCAGAGCAGGATGAAAGGCCAAAGCCCTGGGTGCTTATCTAGAACTTTCCCTCCATTCCAGGGCCCTGCAGGGGAAGGGAAACTTCTGGACTGTCATCATTGAGTTCCAAGCATTCCAGAGGGCTCACGGGTGGGGAAGTCTGTCATCGCCTGACCCAGCATCAGCCATAGAAAGGCCTGGATGGGTTGGCTCTACTCCTCCCCTCTCAGTCCCTGTCTTTGCAGTACCCTAGTCTCACTGACCAGCCCCCACAGCCTGTCCTACCAAGGGGACACCAACCTCCATCAGGGACGACACTTCCCAGCCCTACCGAGGCCATCAATAGTACTCCAGCCTGGGAATGTCACACCAAGCCACCTCTTTAATTTCGTGTCCCTGATTCCTCCTGAACCCCAAGTCTGTCTTGCTCCCAGCGAGAGCGAACTATCCTTAAGAAAAAGAGCCTGGGGCCTGCTTGCTTCTGGGCTGCCCTCAGAGCCCAGTCTAGGGCTGTGCACACACTCAAACCTCAGACCGGGTCCTGCTCCTGCTCTGGGCTCCTCCTCAAGGTCTTTGATGGACGTGCACCACGATCCCAGGCACCTACTGGAAAGAGTTCTGGCTACACAGGAAGGAAACACGGCTTCTGTCCCTGACTGCGCTCCACTCAGGCTGTGTGACTCTGAGTAAGGCCCTTTGCCTTCCTCAGAAGCATTTGTGTTTTTTCCAACTGTGCTAAGTCAAGGCCAAGCGGGCTGTGGATATTCCCGTGTGGGGCCGTGGGGGAGGGAAGGTGGGAGAGGGGGCGGAGGAGAGGAGGAGAGGCCAAGGGCATGCGCTGGGATTCCAGGCCCCACCACCCGGAGCGGTTCCATTCTTATAACTTTTATAAGAATTCGGTTCTCACATGAGATTTTTGGGTTTTGTTTTGACAGCTTTACCAAGGGAAAACAGAGAAAAAATAAATGGACATGTTTAAAGTGTACCATTGGATAAATTTTGTCCATCAATGGTCAAGACAGTGAACATATCCATCCGCTCAAGAGTTTCCCCCGGTCCTTCTTTAATCCGCTCCCCCCCACCGCCATTCCGTGATTCAGAAACCACTGATCTCCTTCTCTCATTGCCTTTCCTAGAATTTTACGTAAGCGGGAGCCCACAGTAGATACTCTTTCTTCCAGCTTCTCTTACTCAGCGTAACTATTGTGAGATTCCTCTATGTCGGCTCCTGGCTCAGTGGGTCGTTATTTTGTAATGCTGGGCAGTATTCTGTTGCGTGCGAACCCCACAATTTGTTCACCCATTGACCCGCTGAGGGCAGTTCAGATCGTTCCTGTTTTTAGCTATTAGAAATGAAGCTGTTATGAATGTTCCTTCGCACAAGATTTTATCTGAGGAAGTCGGACTACTAAAAACCAACCAAACAAACAAAACCAAAAAGGAGCTGGAAAAGATGATCCCTGAAGTGACAGGCTCTGAAGGACCCAGAAGCTGTAGTGGGCCAAGCTGGGGACTCAAGGATGGAAGGGAACTGCCCCTTTCGGGCCACTCACAGGTGCCAAGCACCTGACCACTTTGCCCATTTAATCACAGCCCGTCCGTGAGACAGGTGCCACTGTGATTCCCAGGTTACAGACCAAACAGCTGAGATGTAAAGCGGTGAATGTAACTGATGACACACTAGGTGGTGGCACCACTGTGACTCAGACCCAAGGTCTGGCTGCCGCGGAGCCCAGGCTCCTAGCCACCACCTCTCTGTATGAGACCCAGCGCTGGTTCCCTGGTTTGCTTTGATTCTGTGTGTGTGTGTGTGTGTGTGTGTGTTTGTGTGTGGTGGTGGGGGGTGGGAAAGGGGGGTTGATATTGGCGCAGGTGCTCCCCGAGCCGACCCACTGGGAACACGCAATCAGCCTGGGAGGCACACTAGGGAGCTGGGACCACACCAGCAGGAAGAGGTGACTCAGCCACGTGGCCCCGGGGCGCCTGGGCCTGGCAGAAAGAAACGAGAGCGAGCCCTGGTTATGAAGAGGCCACTAGACTTTTCACTGTTCACAGTAACTGGGAGGTGGGAATTGTCCTCTCCATGTTATAGGTAAGGAAACGGAGGCTCAGGGGAGTCTACCTGTTAGGATTCAAGTAACAGAAAAGCCTACCCAAAGTGGCTTAAATGATAAAGACATTCATCTCACAAAACCCCCAAAGTTCTAGATTTGGCAAATTCCAGCTCAGTAATCCAGGGACATCACAGGCCATCAGGACACGGGCTCTTTCCCTCTTTGTGGGCTCCTTCCTTGGCACCTTGGCCCATCCCTTCCTCACAGTCCCCAAATAACTGCAAAGATGTCAGGGACCCACAATGGCACCCGGAGGCAAACAGGGAACTCTCTCCTCCCTGTCACCCATTTTAAGAGGGGTGAGACCCTCTCAGCACCCCTGCAGACTTCCCCTCACCTCCTATTGGCCAAGATTGCCTAAACCGATCAGTGGGTAAGGGAACAACATCCCTTGGAGGGAAGGGGTAAATGGGGGGGGGCATCCTGGGGTGGGGCTCTCCTGGCAGCCCCAGGTGCCAAGAGAAGGGCAAACAACATCCAGGTTTTGCTGGTGAGGAAGGAGGGCTCTGCCTCAGAGGAGAAGAGATTTGCTCAAGGTTGTCCATCTGTTGAGGCAGAGCAGAATTCTAACACACGCAGAGACATTTTGCCTTGCCTATTATCCTTCCAACATCTTTATTATCCTCACTCCATAGAGGAGAAAACAGGCTCCCGTTGTGGAACCCAGGCCAGCCCCATTGCTCCACGAGGAACCTGTGTGTAATAAGATAGTAACACTTTACGTGCCAGCCATCACCTATGAGGTAAGATACTATTATTATCCCCATTTCACAGAGGGAAACACAGAGGCACAGAGAGACAAAGAAGCTTGCCTGAGGTAATGCAGCCAGAAAGTGGTAGCCCTGGTGTTCAACCTCTGGAATTTGGGGATCCACCATGCCAACAGGTGAAGGGTGGACTTTGAGGGAAGCCCATGCGGCTGAGTCAGAGGGCGGGTGGGGCAGCCCCTGGGCTAAATCGGGAGCGCTGAGCCACCACAGGCGAAGGGTGGCCGGGAATGGGGCTGCGGCCAGGCCAGCTGGCAGGCCCAGCCAAGTCTGCAACATGAGCCTGGGAGCCATCCTGGCCCACCCACCTCGCTCTCAGGTTCCAGCTCCCCTGTGCGGCCCCCTCTAGGAGCCTCAAGTACAGATTCAGGTTGTCTGGGCTAAGGGCTAGCAAGTTTTAGGGGCAGTTCAGTGAACCACGGACATTTCAGTCTAGGGGAACTTCAAGGAGTTTTTGGTTCCATGCACCATTTTCCAGATAGGGAAACTGAGGCCAACCTCTTTAAAGGGTTCTGTTTGTTTCTGTCTCTCTCATTCACTGCTTTATCCCTGTTGCCTAGAACAATGCTTGGCCTATAGGAGATTTTCAGCAAACATTTGCAGAATGAATGACTGACTCGTTGAGTGATAACCGTTTTTCTGAGGCACTTAGGATTGCGACAGAAAGCTGGCCATCAGAAGTGCCTCTTCTCCAGCGCCTCCCCACACAAGTGGCTTGTCCAGGGTCAAGCATATACCTCACAAGGAACATGGGCTCTCGCG
Source organism: Lontra canadensis (assembly GCF_010015895.1). Taxonomy (NCBI): domain Eukaryota; kingdom Metazoa; phylum Chordata; class Mammalia; order Carnivora; family Mustelidae; genus Lontra; species Lontra canadensis. The sequence continues at coordinate 17,756,539 of NW_022631019.1, forward strand.
GGCACAACAGCTAATACATGACTCCCCCACCACCCAGACACACTGAGCACACACTGGCCTCACTTCAATTACAAGGACAGAACCCACTCAGCCCAGCCTGCTGAAGCATAAATGGGGGTGGGGGTGGGCATACTGGCAGGATCCTTGTGCAACGCAAGGACAGGAAACAGCAGCTAGAGCTCCCAAGAGGCCAGAAACAAAACCAGAAAATCAAAAATGTCATGACTCCCCACCCTCACCCCCACCCCCGCCCCTGTGCGCTAGCTTTGGAAAGGCTCCTGGCTGCCTTCAGTCCAGCTTTTTGGGTCCTCTCCGTTCAGACAGTCAGCAGGGACTGGTACCTAGGTAGGTCTCTATCGCAAATTCTAGAAGAGTGAACCTGATTGAGCAGCTGGGGTTGGCAGCCACCCCTGGGCCAGGGGCCACCACCCACCGCCCACGACCAGGGGGCTGCGGGAGCAGGCTGAGCATGGGGTGGCTTCTCTAAGGCCAATGTGGAGGGTGGAGGAAGTGATGCCTCCCCAGTCCAGTCAGCTGAGCTAAGTCCCATCCCAGCCCCCACCTTCCCAGACAGAAGTCTCGCATATCTCCATGATGGAGCTCCTACTAACCCACACGGCACAATATCTTCCATTGTCCCTAATTACTCATTACTGGTGGAGGGCTCTTAAGTCATCCTTTCTTTCAAACCAGCCATTGCTCATGTGCTCAAGTCTGTGACTGCAGTGTTTACGCAAGCTTAGGTCAAGGTAACCCAACTGCTCCCTCATTCTGTGGCTATAAAAACTTTTACACCTTGTAATCCAAGCCCCATATAAGAGAGGATCTGATTGGTTCTCCCACTCGCCTTCTTGTGACGGCTGCCCCCGTTGGTCAGAGCATTCACACCAAGCTGCCCGCCGCACCCTCGCCATTGGATGCCAGCCAACCTATAGAATGGCCGCCCAAGACCGGAGGCCCGCCCCTTCCCTGGACTGCATTGGTTGGGGTCATTTTTAGCTTTGGTTTACACAAACGTTTTCTCTGCTTATCCTGATTTTCCTCTGGGCCTAGGCCAGTTCCCTGTGCTCCTACCCCCGCCCCAATACTTTGTTCATTGTTTACGGAGACTTATTCTTCTCCTTCCTGGAGCTTCCCCACCTTTTTCCTGCTGATTGTATGTTTTGGGCACAGCTCTGCTCATTTCAAGTGTGGCCACATATATGGCTTTGGGTAAGTCACTTCCTCCCTTTGAGCCTCAGTTTCCCCCAATGATTCCCAGCTCACAGGATTATTGAGAGGATGAAAGGAGTCCATGTATGTGTGAGGTCTGCCCCAGAGCTGAACATTCAGCAAACTCAGTGACGGTTCTTCCTCCGGGTTTCAGCCCTGAAAGCTGTTCAAAGACCAGAGGGGCAAAGCTGGACCAAGGAGAGAGAAGAAGTCTGAGTTCAAGTCCCAGCTGGGCATCTGACTTGCTGTGTGACCTTAAGAAAGTCCCTTCTCCTTCCAGAGATCAGTTCCTTCAGCTGTCGAATAAGGATTGGACTGGAGGAGCATTTCCCAAACTGCAAAAAAGAAAAGGGTTAAGGGAATACTACAAAAAGAGGGGGAGAGAGAGACTGAATCTTTGGCCAAACATGTTGGAAAAAAAAAACATTTAACACTAAGTCAAATATTAAAGACTCTGACTGAGGCTGGGCTGTGCAATATGGTAGCCACTGGTGACATGTGTTGACTAAGTTAAAATTAATTAAAATCAATTAAAATTTAAAAGTCATTACCTCCGTCTCACCAGCCATAAAACCAAGGGCTTGATAGACATGTACAACTGGTGGTTACCATGCAGTACAGAAGCAACCGGAGAATGTCTTTGCTCACAGAAAGTGCTAGTAGATGGTGTTGCAGTCAGAGGAGGCCTGTTCCAACTTAACTAGGGTCTCCCACACAATTTGACCACACTACCCCTAGGGCACATCCACGACCAACGTGAGAAGTAATACGGCTCCCAGGAACATTGTCAGATGTTGAGCGAGAGGAATCTCTTGGGGCCCTTCCAACCCCTGAGAGTGGAGAAGGGGGAGCATTCTGGTAACTGAATTCCTCCTAGGGGAGGGAACCGCCTGTGTGCAGCAGCTCTCTTCACTAAAAAGACACTGTAATTGTGGACGCAGTTGGGAGGCACTGGGAAGGAGTGGGGAGAGAACGTAGTTGTTCGTGGTATGAAAGGGTGTGGAACCAGGAAAGGGAGAGGAAAGAAGAGAGGTGAGTGGGTTGAGGGTTGGGGAGGGTCTAGCAGTCTGGTGGGAAGATGGGGCCCAGGCAGGAGGGAGGCCGGGGGGGGGGCGTGTGCTGCTAGGATGGCCTAAGGACCGTGGAGAGCAGAGAGGTCTGATGTATAGCTGGAAAGCATCTGCTCGCCGTCGCAGGGCAATGTACCGCCCCTCACCCACCACCCAGGAGTCAGTGCTTGTCACCTGCATCCAGACACGTGACACTGGGGAAATTCAAGAAACGGGGGCTTTGATCTTTGGGCTGCCAGGAAAGGGCCTTCAAGGGAGGCGAGTCGAGAGCTGAAGGGTAGTAAATCCAGCGGAGGAAGGTCACATGGAAAAGAAGAATGGCAGAGGCAAGCTAGGGGAAACAGACCCCCACCACGAGAGTCCCCAGAGAGATGGGAAGGTGTGTGGCTCTAAGCCATACCCCCCACAATGGGGCGCGTGGGAGGCTCAGTCCGTTAAGTGTCTGCCTTCAGCTCAGGTCATGATCCTGGAGTCGTGGGATCGAGTCCTGCATGGGCTCCCTGCTCAGCGAGGAGTCTGCTTCTCCCTCTCCCTCTGCCTCTTCCTTGCTCATGCGCTCTCTCTTTCTCAAATAAATGAGTCAAATCTTTAAAAAAAATAAATAAAAAATAAAACATGCCCCCAAATGCTCTGACACTCCTTTTCTATGCCCTCCTCTCAGGTATTGGTCCTGTGACTGCTCGACCAATAGAATATGGTAAGAAAGACCTAAATCTTAAGAGACTGGTAGATTCCACTTCCTATTCCTAGAGACACTTATTCTTGGCATCCAGCTGCCACGCTGTGCCCAGGGCACACTGAAAGGCCAAGTGTAGGGGTTCTGGCCAACCAGTCCCAACCAAGATTCCTGCTGACAACCAGTGTCAGCTGCCAGCCATGGGCTTGAGGAAGCCTCAAGATTGCTCCAACGCCATTCACCACGAATGCAACCACACAAAAATCCCTGAGCAAGAATGCCTCCATAGGCCCAGTGAACCCCCAGAACTGTGAGAAAAAAAAAAACCAAATTAATTTTGTTCTAAGCTACCGAGTTTTGGTCAAACCATTTCACAACAATAGTCTCCTTGGACCCAGGGACAAGCCGTGGATCCCATCACAGTGGGATGGGATAGGGGAGCCAACTTCAGGAATTCTTAGAGCACAACGGGGCCTACTAGGAGGCCAAAAAGGGTGACATCTGGATGAACCTGGTATGAGATAAAGTGCCTGCTATGACCTTAAGGAAGGGGCTCGAAGACTGTCCAGGTGAGAGACGGAAATATATCCACGGAGACTTGGAAGTTTCTGTCTTGGGCAACTGTCCTCAGGGACAGCATGAGCTGAAATTGGGGGCGGGGTGGTAGGGGGAGAGAGGAAGAGGATGGATGAGTGGGCTGGGAGGAAGGGGAGAAGACCGGTTTGGGACGCACTGATGCATTTGTGATGCACCTTCTGGAAAATACCAGAACCTGCTGATAGATTAATAAAAATGAGAAGTTTCGGCTTGCGCCCCCAGCGCCGAGATTTGAGAAGTCTAAACCCAGAACTCATTTGTAAATGCCCACGAGCGTTCATTCACGTACTCTCTCGCTTACTCAGCCGTCCAGGCAGCTCGAGTTATGTCTGAGAGCAGAGACCCCCACAGCCAGACCATCTGGGTTCAAAGCCCAGCTGGATCTCTTCCTAGTGGCAGAGCCATGGGCAGGTGACACAGGCTCTGTGCTTCCAATTTTATCTCTAAATAGAGAAGAGAACAGTATCTATATTACTGTAAAGATTAAAAGAGTACATACGTGGAAAATTCTCAGTGGAGCTTGGAACATAAGTACCGATGACCTGTGAGCTACTAATATTCAACCAACACTTGGGGCCCCTGCTGTAGGCGGGACCCCATGCTGCACGGAGGACACAGCGGGGAACAGGCAGACACAGGCCCTGCCTGGGGAAGTTTCCAAGCCAGTCCTTCCTCAGCACCAGCGCCCTACAGTTCCTTAGGTTTTCTCTCTTATGTGTGGTTCCATTTGCTCCTCAGAAGGGCCCAGAAAGCTGCTATAATAGTGACCTTATCCCCACTTGACAGAGGTGGAAACTGAGGCCCAGAAAGGAGAATTGCTGTCCTCCTTGCACAATTGATATCCTCCATGTGCTGTCACAAATCTGTGTGTCCCTTCAACAAAGGCTCTGGGACATGAGGGGTCCAGAGACCTCATGTATCCGGTTGGCTGGCCATATTTTCTTCTGCCTGGAACACCTCCGGGGAATGAAATCTCCAAAGTGACCCACCTCTTGCCCCCGAGCGAGCGGCCCCACAGCCCTCTCATGCCGAAGGTTCCAGAGGCATGAGGTGGGGGCCCTGAGCGTGAGCTGCCCCTATCCTTGCTCAGTTTCCCAGGTGTGGTGGGTGTTTTTCCACTGGGTGTGACACACAAAACCCCACCCAATACCATCTTTACGGATGCCTGAAATTCCACCATTCGTGATTCATTCTTTCAGGTTGAGCAATTGCTCCCAGGACCATCTTTTAACATCCCAAATTCCTCTGGGATGGGTTACTAAAGGCCCCGAAGATGATCACTTTCCTTCTATGGATGAAGAAAGTCTGCTCCCGAAGAAAAAGTAATTTGCCCAAGGACATATGACCAGTCAGTTGCAGAGCGGGGAGGAGAAGGCAGCTGGGCTCACCCTCCTTCTCCACCCAGCTGGGAGGGACAGAGAGATGCTACCTGCATCTTTTGCTACTTTGTGGCCTTCGAGAAGCTTCTCTCCCAGAGCCCACATGATTCAGGTCATTTGGGCATGAGTTGTGTGGGGCTGCTGCAACCCTTCCCCTCAAGGTGCCGTTCCCTGGACCGCTGCTGGATCCTTGAGTGGCCATGGTTTCTGGCCTTTCCCAGGCCTGGTTTACCTCCTCCTTCCATTCTGTGGGCAGCACCAGATCCTTCCAGGACATTTGTTTTCGTTGTTGATATCGTTTAAGAAAGCCAAAGCTGGGGGCGCCTGGGTGGCTCAGTGGGTTAAGCCTCTGCCTTCGGCTCAGGTCATGATCCCAGGGTCCTGGGATCGAGCCCCACATCGGGCTCTCTGCTCAGCGGGAAGCCTGCTTTCTCCTCTCTCTCTGCCTGCCTCTCTGCCTACTTGTAATCTCTGTCTGTCAAATAAATAAATAAATAAATAAATCTTTAAAAAAAAAAAAAAAAAGAAAGAAAGAAAGAAAGCCAAAGCTGGTTTCTGTTGCTTCCTCCTGAAGAGCTCTGCTTGGCATACCCACCCCTCACCTCATGAGGAGCATGAGTCCTGGAGAGGAAATGTGGAGAGGCAGAGCCAGGACTGTGAGCCAGTGGCCTGCTTCCCAGTCCAGGCTTTTGCTCACACCACCCTGCAAACTCTGAGCAGTTGGGTCTGAAGGAAAGAGGAAAGTAGAGAGGAGTCCAGGTGAATAAGCCTGAACACAGAGTGTACTGGTTAAGTTAGAGGTTTCGGAATCAGACACACCTGAGTTTGAAGCCTCTGTCTGCGATGTGTTAGTTTTGGGGCCTTGAACCGGTCATTTCATCTCCTCAGAGTCTGCCTCTCTCAGCTGGGACATAAGGTGGATAGGATCTTGGTATAGACACAGATCTGCAGGGTACTGTTGGTAAGTGGAGTGCTGGGAGGATTTTGGCCTTCGCATGTCTTCCTTGGCAGGGACCCTTGTGCAGTGAACAACCTGGACAATCGTACGATACAGCACCATGGATAGATAGTATTGTCCTTATGTGGTTGGTATGAGGATAAATGAGATAATGTATATGAAGTTTTTGACACAGTGCCCAATACTTAGTAAGTACTCAATAAACAGAAGCCCAGTATTGTGACACAACACCACAGGTTCAGTCTGGAAGGTCTCTGGCAGTCTGTGCTGACGCTGTAAATCCTAAGCTCTTCTCTTTCTCACCACCCACTCCCAAACCTCATAACCTTTCCTGGATGGCCTCAGTGCCCTGCCTCTCCCTCCATAGCTCTCCAAGTTTGGCTGGGCTGCTGGGCAACAGGGTTCTGGCCTTGTCTGGCACACCAAGGCTTTCAGTTTGGCGAAGGCCCCAGATCTGCTGGGGTCCAGCTGGCAAGGCCCTCCTGTTCCAAGTTTCTGAAGGTTCCAGCAGCCAGCCCTGCCCCCTAGGCTCTTCCCTCAGACCCCAGGCAGATGGAAACCAGGATGTAGCCTATACTGGGAGCCTGGCTGCTGCAGGCCCAGAAGCCCCCCATAGCGGCCCAAGCCCCCTTCGGCCTCCTCCCTGCTCTCTGGAAAGGCCCAATTGGCCAGAAACAGGAATGGCTCGATGAGGGCCTCTGGGAGAGCCACGTGGGCCAGCCCAGCGCCTGCCAGCTCTCAGGCTGATCTCACAAAGCCTCCTTTCACCAGAGAGAGGAGCTGGCCTGCCTGTAGCCTGGGAGGTGATGTCCCAGGCCCAGGGGGCGTGGAGTGGGAGATCAGAAACTAAGGAAGGAGCCGCCAAGGCTGGGAGAGGTAGAGGTGCTGAGCCACCCCCTCACGATGACCTGATGTCAAGCTGACCACCCCACAATGGGAGCCACAGGAGATCAGGGTCTCTGGGGCCTGGGGCCAGAGTAGGGATGGGGGGGTGAGTAAGTGTGGGAGCAGATGGAGGGAAAGAGTTAGTCATGGGGTTCTGAGCGGGGAGGAAGGCTGGGCCCTCAGCCCACGCTCTTGTTGGCATCTGTGGGCCCATAGCAAGAGGGTGACGTGGTGTTGGTCCTTGAAAAACCCTTCCAGTAACAACTGGGGCATCCTAGCCAGGCATCTTTCGCATCCCCCCTCTTCTCTACGCCTTCTGCCCAGGTTTCCAGGATCTCTCTCTCTCTCTCTCTCTTTTTTTTAAAAAGATTTTTATTTTATTATTTATTTGACAGAGATCACAAGCAGGCAGAGAGGCAGGCAGGGACAGAAGAAGGTAAGCAGGCTCCCTTCTGAACAGAGAGCCCGATGCAGGGGGGATCATGACCCAAGCCAAAGGCAGAGGCTTAACCTACTGAGCTACCCAGGTGCCCCGTCTTCCAGGATCTCTTAAAGGAACTTGCATCTTCCCACAAATATATCTGTCCCCCTCCACTCCCCCTTCTCCACTCCCAAGGCATAAATCTAATCTAAGCTGATCAGTGAATTAAAGCCCTCACCAGCTGCCCACTGCCCAAAGGACCATGGCCTTAGGGTCCAGACCGCCATCTTTGCCCACTCAGCATCTATTCCTTCTTCTGATCTTCAAATCCTTTTATTCCTAGGAAGCCATCTTTCCCCCATTCTCAATCTCTGTGATTTGGGTGGGGCTCACACCTAGGGATAGTCGTGTGACCCCAGTTTGGCCAATGAGCTTTTTCTTCCCCACCCCCACACAGTGACTGGTTCAGTCACGGGCATGTGACCCAAACCACTCCAGGGTGATTCGATTTCAGAATCTGTGTTTAAACATTTGGACAAATGAATCTTTCCTTCCACAGGGCTTGGAACTGGGAGGGTATAAGCCTGGAGCTGCCTTCATTTGGAAAGAACCTGCTCTGCAGTGAAGCCAACAAAGGAAGCAGAAAGATGGGAGACCAAGTCCCGGTGGCATCATTTGAACCCCTAGATCCAGCTGTACCTGAAGCAGGTAAGCTGAATTATTTGTTTGTTTGTTTGTTTGTTTCTTGAGTCTATACATTACCTTTTCATTTAAGCCTCTTGGAATTGTGTTTTCTGTCCCTTGCAACCCAGGACTTACGATCAATACAGTGGCCTTCCCTCATGTGGCCTCAAACCATTTCTGCATTCCCATCTGCCTTGCTCTGGACTCGCCATTCCCCCAAACAGCCCACGGGCTTGGTGACTTCTGTGGGGCACTCTACTTGGGGTGGACTCACTTTCCCCTTTTGTACTTGCTCAGCATTTTTTTCCTTAAGATTTAGTTACTTATTTGATACAGAGAGAGAGAGAGAGAGAGAGAGCACGCGAGCATGAGCACAAGTGGAGGGAGGCAGAGAGAGAAGCAGACTTCCCACTGAGCAGAGAGACTGATAAGGGGCTCGATCCTGGGACCCAAGGATCACGACCTGAGCTGAAGACAAGACACTCAACTGAATGAGACACCCAGGCATTCCTGTCCTTGCTCAGCTCTTAAACGTCCAGTTCAAATGCCAGTTCCCTCATGGAGCCTTCCCCAGCACCTCCCTGGGGAGAATTTGCTCTTTGCTCCTGTCCCTTCTGGAAACATTATTTGACTGGTTCCTGGTGATTTGCTTGCTTCTATACCCATCTCCTCCACTAGATTATTGAACTTCTTGAGAGCAAGACCTTTGGTATTTTTTCTGTTCTTAGTGCCCGGTGCCTGGCCCAGCACAGAGTAAGTGCTCAAGAAATGCTTCTGGACTGATGTGACTTGCCTTCAGTCTCGCCTTCGTGGCTGGGTGTTGGCGCTGTGGGGCTGGGGATGGTCTTAGCAGCAGGCAGCTCTGCAGCCCATTTCCACCTCTGTGCAAATGCTGTTTTTCCTCAACCTAAAATGTCTGTCTTCCCTCAGCCTAAATACCCTGCTTGTCCATCAGGAGACTCTGCCCCTCACATGTGACAAGAGAGCTGTTTGGGAGGCAAACAGACTTGAGTTCAAGCCCCAATTCCTCTACATGGCCCTTGAGTGACGTGGGCCGAGTCACAGAACTTCCTTGAGCCTCGGTTTCCTTAAAATAGCAAACACGTGGTGCTTATTTATGTGGGCATTGTTCTAAGTGCTTTCCATGTCCTGGCACTTGGAGTTTTCTTAGGCGCCCTGTGAGGCTGAGGAACTTATTATTGTCCTCATTCTAGTGACAGGAGAGCTGAGGCCCGGAGAGGTTAAGTGTTGCCCGAGGCCACGACCTGGAAGTGGCCAAGCTGGGGTTGGAACGCGGGCTTTCCAGCTCCAGAGTCAATGCTCTTCACGCTCAACTGTCCTGCTCCATGCAAAATGGACATAATGCTAGAACCTTCTTCATAAGGTTGTTCTAAAATCCAGCCCTCACAGAAGGTGTGTGGACGATCCAGCAGAGCTGAGCACGGCTGTTACCACTGGTGTGTTCTGAGCCTGGAGGAGTCCAGGCTTCTCAGAGAATCTGGAATCTTGGGGTCGGGCTGCAGGGAGCAGGGTTGCAGCTGGGCCAGACCAGCATCCCCTTGGCTCTGGTTACATTCTAGGGCTCTCTCTGCTTGGCAGAAGGACTCTACTTATAATGCTTGTTTGTCCAGACTGTGGTTCAATGACGTCTGCATTCTCTGCACGTACTGCCCTGGGCCCAGAAGGGATGGAGGGTGACAGGATAGGCTCCAGCCAGGCCAGGGAAAGTGGTTGGGAATTAAGAGGTCTGGAGAGGCAGGATTAGCCTAGTTTCTAGAAACCCCAGCTGTGCCACAGCTTCGTTGCAAGAACTTGGGTAAATCGCATCCTCTCCCTGAGCCTCAGTTCCTTCATCTGTGAAATGGGGACATTGATGGTACCCACTTTCTCGGGTGGGGGAGGGTGAAAGAAGGTGATGTATTTTGCAGTACCTTTGTGGTACTTTTGTGGTACACCCAAGAGACAACAGTTAATTATTAGTTTTATTTGGCTGTTTGCTCAGCCAGGCTGCCTAAGGTTCAGTCCTGGCTCTACCGTTTCCTAACAGTGTGACCTTGAACAAGTTACTTAACCTCTCGGTGCTCAGTTCCTCACTTATACCCTGGGGACAAGGACAAGACACTAATAAGACAATGGTGTGTCTGGCCCATTAGAAGTACTCTGTAAGCTTTGATGCCACTGTTGTTATTCTCCAGCTATAAGACCTTGGCCATGGCCTGTCCCTTCCCGTGCCTCAGTTTTATCACTAATTCAGTGAAGTTTAGACTTGACTGTGGGGGCTATGTGCTAACAGATTCCTGGGCCCCAACCCACCCTACCGAATCGGTCTTTCCTTCTTGTTTTTGCTTATTGACGTATCCTCAGAACATGGCACATGGGGGGCCCTCACTAAATATTTACCAAATCTATGTTTTTCATTAAACAAACACCAACTTAGTGCTTTTTTTTTTTTTTAAGGAGACTCCATCACCCAACATGAGGGCTTGAACTCACCACCCCGTATCAAGAGTTGCACTCTCTACCCACTGAGCCAGCCAGCCACCAACTCAGTCCTTTTTACGTGCCAGGCGCTCTTCTGAGTGCTTTACAGATATGAATTTATTTATTCCTCGCCACCTTGGAGGGAGGGACTATTAGTATCCCTGTTTGTTTGTTTTTTTTTAAGATTTTATTTATTTGTCAGAGAGCACAAGCAGGGGGAACAGGAGGCTGAGCAGGGAGCCTGATATGGGACCCGATCCCAGATCCCTGGGATTATGACCTGAGCCGAAGGTAGACACATAACTGACTGAACCACCCAGGCGTCCCCCCATTTTTTTGTTTAACAGATGGGGCAGCTGAGGCAGAGAGTGAATGTGCTAGGGGATTTGAACCCAGGTCCTCTGGCTCCAGATTCATCTTCTGAACTTCTCTGACCCTGTCCCCTCTGTTCAGGAGTTGGGGGGCACAGTGTTCCCACCTATCCGTGGACATCCCTTATCATCTCCTGGGATGGGATTCTCCCATTTTCGGGGTAGGAGGAGGGGCTTGGCTGTGGGATGTGGGGAGCTGAGCAATTCGCCTAGCCCCTGGAGACAGCCTGCCAACACCTGCCACTAGACCAAGTCCAAAAATGGCTTGGGTGCAGCTCCCAGCCTGCTATTCTTCCGGAGCCTGGGAAGGGAACAGGAAAGGCTCTGAGGCCTGGCTTCGGTACTGACTCATGGAGACGTGGGGGGAGACAGGGAGGTGGGGGGAGTCACGGAGTCGGGAAGGACTCAGCGTGCGTTGACTTTGTCTTCCTTCCTTGGACACTGACTGGAATAAGACCGGGGCCTGGAGCCAGAGGCCGGAATCCACACAACCCAGAGCCTCAAGATGCTGACGGACTTGGCCGAGGGAGGGATGTTACATTGAAACCTGGTCCCAGCATTCCTCCGTGAAAAGGAGGAGGGTCTTTGAGTGGCCATATACACGGGTGGCCACCTCGGATGCGAAGAGCACTGCCCTCTCCCTGGCCACAGCCTACAGGAAGGTCTCGGCCAAGGAAACGGGGAAGACTTGCGACTGCAAATGGGAGAAAAGGACAGGAGCAGCAAAATGGGGCCTGAAGAAAGAGGCAGCCTGTCCAGAGTCCCGTGTTCCCCTGGGTGGAAATATTGGCCGGACTTTTGAGACAAAGGATATTTGATAATCAAATTTCATTTGTTTAGCGGTGGCTCCCCACGCTGTCACCCCTGACCTTCCAGATCAACCGCCGCCACACCCGGGCCCTCGTACCACTTATGGGCGATGGTGTTCCAGATCTGGAAGTAGGGGCGTGGACAGCACACACGAGGCATAGACGGGTCTGGAGAGTGCCAGTTCAGGGGATGCGGTCCCGGGAGGCCAATGAGATGGGCCACCTGGCTGTAACCTGCCCATCTCCCCGGCTTCTCCCCACGTGGCCACCAGGGCTCCAAATCTGGTGGTCGAGACTACAGACTGAAGAGCTCGATCGTACAGGTTTGACTCATGTATTGCACATGGAAACTTAGGTCCTGTCCTAGACTCTCTGGGCTTTGGTTTCGTCTGTAATATGAGAATAATGGCATAAAGGCTAAGGTACAAGGACTCTGTGGATTATCCTGTTTTAACCCTTGCTACAACCCTATGAAGCAGGTGCTATTTTCAGGCGAGGGTGCCAAGGCAGAGGAGGGGACGCAGCTGGCTACGTTTCCACAGTAGGTAGCAGAGCGGTGGAAACCCAGGAGGTCTCACTCCAGAAAATGAGCTATGAGTTATGACATGGATCACATCTACCCATGAGTGCAGTTGTGAGTGTTAAGTGAATTTAGGCACGTAAAGCTCTCAAGACAGTGCCTGGAGCATAGGAAGTGCTCAAAATGTTAAATGTGAGCTCTTGTGCTGCGGTCAGTGATGTAGACACCTGACTCAGTAGGCTGAAACATTAAGGCAATTTATTATTTCACCAACAGGAAGTCCTGACGCATTCCTGGCCTCAGGATTGGTTGATTCAATGGCTTGATGATGGCATAAGGACCCAGGAGTTTTCCGTGTCCTGTTCTGCACATTGGAACCAGTCTAAAGTCAGCTACCCTCTTGGTGGCAAGATGGCTGCAGGCAACACGTAGACTGTCAAGCACCCTTACTCTTCCCCAGCAAAAAGAAGAGGCTGTGCCTCTATGCCAGACATCTAAAGTTTTCCCTTAAGTCTGATTGGGCAAGCTGTGTCCTAGGGTCATCCCTGGACCAATAACAGCACCAAAACAACGCCAGGAGCTGGTTGGCTTTGCCTTCTCCGTCTACATGCTTGGAATTGATATAGGGGTGGGCTTTCCCAGACTAAGGGGGCTGGCCAGAGGGTTCTGTTGGGAAGGGAGAATGGAGGGTTGTGGATGCAACTTTAAGGAACTAATGACCCTTGTCAGCTGGAGGCTGGGGAGGACCCCTGGGTTACCCAAATCCTTTGAATCCAGCGTGTTCATCCAGTGTCCGGTGGTGCCGGATCTAGAGGAGGAAGAGGTTTATTTGGACTGAGGGTGGAGGTATATTTGTAGGACAATCCCTAGAGGCTTCACTTCTGAATCCTGAACTATGAGAAAGATTTCCTCGGCCGGGAAAGCCTGAGAAGAGGGTCAGAGGGTACAGCATGAGCAAAGATCGTGTGCTTCTGGGAAGCTGGGGCTTATGGGCAGAGTAGCCTGGGAATGGGGAGTGTGGAGACATGGCCCTCAGAAGACAGAGCCAGGTCCTCTCTGCCTCCTCCCCAGCCGAGAGCACCAGAATGGTAAGAGCATTACAGAGCACTTGCTACGTGCATGCATTTCTCGGGCATTCAAGACAATGAGATACAGAAAGCAGAAGTCCCACAGTTGCCAAAGGGCCCTCTGGCCCCAGTGCCAGGGCTCTCAATGTGCCCCATACCTTCCTCACCAGGTCCCCATCTCAGCAGCAGGAGGAGAGAGAGGACCCCCCATCGGGGCCAAGGCGTCAAAGCATGAGTCACTGTGCCTGGTGGTGGCCGCTGTCAGGGGAACCTGCCTCTGGCAGACAAAGGTGGGAAGCCAGGTTTTGTCTCTGCTGGGCAGGGAGTTGGCCCCCCTCCTGAGGCCTGAGAGATGGGGGAGAAAGAGGGGGGAGTGGATGTGGAAAGGAGCGCTAGAGCCCGGAGATCTTGCTTTCTGGGACTAGCTCCCCAAATCCCTGTTTGTTCACTTGAAGGAATAACAACCCGCATTATTTCAAATATTATGCCATTGAGAGGGGGCAGATGGAACATGGTGGAGAACACCCAGCGGCTTTTTACCATGCCATTCAAATGTTGTTTGTTTTTCTTATTAAAGCAGAAATCCTGGGTTGAAAATGTGAGCAGCGATTGCCTTTGCTGCTCAGGCTTTGTTCTGCTTTTCTACTTTTTGTGTTGTTTTTTTTTTTTTTTTCCCTTCAACGTTCTCTACAACGAACATATTTTACTTTTTAATGGACTCCCCGCCCCCACCAAAGAAGAACATTCAAATTCATTATTAAAATTCCTCTGTGGGATATGTCTACATAAACCTATGCATATATGCATAGAATGTCTTTGGAAGGCAACCTAGCAAAATGGTCAAGCACAGGGATCTTTGGAGGGGAAATACAGCAGGGTTGGGGGGGTAGGCTCTGGGCTGTAGTGTCATTGGAACTGCTTGAATTATTATTCATTTCTCTTACCATATGCAAGCATAACTCTGTAAAAGAGTGTGGGTTTTTTGTTTTTCTTTTTAGATTTTCTTTTCTTTCTTTCTTTCTTTCTTTTTTTTTTAAGTAATCTCCACATCCAGCATGGGGCTCAGACAATGCTGAGATCAAGAGTCACATGCTGTACCCACTGAGCCAGCCAGGGGCCCCTTAAAATTTTTGTTTTGTTTCAGTTCGCTTTTAGTCAAGAATATCAACCAGACCCAAGCCCCAGATTTCCATGGGTCCCACAGTTGCCATCCTGGGGACTCGACTATGGGCTCCCCCTTCATTCTCTGTTCTGGCTCTTTATGAGACATCCCTTTGGAGAGACCCTGGGTCAACAGGGAGTCTCCCAGCCAAGTGGCTGTTTCTCCTAAAGTGGGCGCTCAGGGAACTCAGGGAGCAAAACTGCTCAGGGAGCAAAAGCGTGGAGGTGCCCCTCTGCCTGGAGGACCCCCACCAGGGCAGGTAGATGCTCCTCCCAGGCTTCTCACTGCACCACCACACCCAAGAGGAAGGCCATGTTTCTTCAGAAAGCACAGGGTCCTCCCCGACCAGCCCCACCCTTCTGTTCCAGTCATCCTCTCCACTCCCTCATCACCAGAGGAATGGCTGGGAAGCAGAAGAGCCTTCCTTCTCTCATCTCAGGCCCACACAAAAGCTGTTCCCTGTACCTGGACAGCCTCCCTCCCCCATCCTGCCCCGCTAATATCGACTCATTACAAAAAACCTAATCTTAAATGGGCCCTCCTCCAAGAAGCCTTCCCTGATCAGTCCTGTCAGGGGCCCTCCGCAGAGCTCCCATAACACACCAGGACTCCTGAGTTTAGGCTCATTATCTAACCTCACTGATCCTGTTTTCTCATTTGTAAAATGGCGCTTAGCTCAGAATTGTAGAAGATGATATGACTTAATACAGATAAAATGCTCAAAATAGTGCCTGGTACACGGTAAACGCTCGATAACTCCTGGTTCTTATCGTGCTTGGAACTGCTGGTGGATCCGTCTCCCCTGCTAGACTGTTCTGAGCCTCTCGCACACCGTGGTTGGGACGCATCAGACACGTCATCCTGAGAGTCACTCAGAGGCTGGTACATATTAAAGAATTCTCAAAAAATTCTTATTAAAGAAATGACATGATCTAGTCACGCGAATAGCCGTTTCTTGAGCATTTGCAAAGCATGTGAGGTACTGAGCGCTCTGTGTCAGACATCGAGCTACTCGTCCTCCCTACACAATTTCCTTTAATCCTTGGGAGCGGGTGTGAGTTAGATCCTTGCAATATCCCCATTTCACAGATGGGTAAACCTTCTAGCCTCGACACCCGTTTTATTTTTTTCATCATAGCACATTCCCCCCCGCCGCCCATGCATTATGTGTTTGTTTGCTAGTAACAGAACTTGGCTGTCACTCTGTAAGAACAGAACTTGGCTGTCACTCTGGAGCTGATGAGAACTGGGGTTTTATTTTGGTGGTGTTCATGAGGCCTAGCACAGGGCCTGACACACAGCGGATGCTCGGTTTATATCTGTGCTAAATATCCTCGCTTCTGGAAACCCTGTTGACTCTTCTCTGCCCCAGACTCAGATGGAGTCTGAACTCGTGCAAATTCTGAGTAATTCCCCCTAATCCAGCAGTAATCAGTCTTCTGTGATATTCCTTCTTAAATCTGTGGTTTTCTTGGCCAGTCAGCAAACTCGGGGAGGACAGTTTAGGAGTAACAGTGGGAAACTGAGGCTTATGGAGGTGAAGAGACTTGCCGCAGGTCACGGACTAGTCACTTGCTAAAGGCACCTGACCCAGGCAGTCTGAATTTAACACTGGAGTCCTTAACCACTACGCACATTGCTCTTTGGGGAAGACAACAGTCATCTATAGCCAGACAGAGCGGGAAACACTCCCGAATGCCTTGACAAGCAGGAAACAGAAAAGGGGGTTTCTGGTTCCATGGATTCCCAGCCCCACTTGAGACAATGGGAGGTGGGGTGCTAGACAGAAGGCTCTGGAGGGGAGGAATCATGCAGGAGGAATGAGGAAAGTTGAATGCAACTTGCTTTGCATGACATTGATATTTAGAAGTATAAGGACCAGGTATTTTTTTTAAAAGATTTTATTTATTTATTTGACAGACAAAGATCACAAGTAGACAGAGAGGCAGGAAGAGAGAGAGAGGAGGAAGCAGGCTCCCCGCTGAGCAGAGAGCCCGATGTGGGGCACGATCCCAGGACCCTGGGATCATGACCCGGGCCGAAGGCAGAGGCTTTAACCCACTGAACCACCCAGGCACCCCAGGACCAGGTATTTTTAATAGAATGTTGCTTGATTTGGGGGTGTTTGATGGCGCCTCAGGACAAGATTCAGGTTGTACATTCTCAGCTGGAAATTTTTTTTAATATTTTATTTATTTAACAAACAGAGATTACAAGTAGGCAGAGAGGCAGAGAGGAAGAAGAAGAGTGACCGCTGAGCAGAAAGCCCGATGCGGGGCTCCATCCCAGGACCCTGAGATCATGACCTGAGCTGAAGGCAGAGGCTTTAACCCACTGAGCCACCCAGGTGCCCCTCAGCTGGAATATTTTTTAAACTGATACTGTGAGCATCACTTCCAGGAGCACCCCCATGTCTGTCTGCCCAGAGAGGGTGATGTTCATTTTGATCAGCAGTTAAGAGGTGATTTGGTTTCTACACTGAATGTTACAGTTTTTTTTTTTTTTTTTTTTTTCTTTGCAAGTAGTAAGCCCTCTGTAGGAATACTTTAAGGTCACATAAATATCCTGATCTTGCTGACTTTTAGAGTGTTTCTTTCCTTCTTCTTTTTTTTTTTTTTTAAAGATTTTATTTATTTATTTATTCCAAGAGAGAGCACAACTGGGGGGAGAGGCAGAGGGAGAGAGAGAGAATCTGGAGCAGACTCTTCCCCGAGTGTGGAGCCCTACATGGGGCTCGATTCCATGAAACTGATATGCTTTTTTTTTTTTTTTTTAATATTTTATTTATTTATTTGACAGACAGAGATCACAAGTAGGCAGAGAGTCAGGCAGAGAGAGGAGAGGAAGCAGGCACCTTGCTGAGCAGAAAGTCTGATGTGGGGCTCGATCCCAGGAACCTGAGACCATGACCTGAGCCAAAGGCTGAGGCTTTAACCCACTGAGCCACCCAGGCGCCCCTGAACCTGAGATCCTTATCTGAAATCAAGAGTTGGACAATTAAACAACTGAGCCACCCAGACGTCCTTCTTGTAGTGTTTATTTCTGATCAGCAGGAAGGGGAGCAGGCCGCCTTTCACCTTCCTTGCCCTTGTCATCCTCCCCTATTGAGGGACTGAGATGGGGCCTTGCTTCACATACTAGATCAGCCTTCTATGGGGCTTGGACATGCTCACCCCCTGGGGAGCCCCGCTGGGTGACTCCAGGGACTCTGGTCTCTGCCTTGGTAGTGGTGTTTCCAGCTGCTGAAAAGAACGGCAGGGGTAGAAAGAACTCCTTCTGGAACCTCACCTGGAAATGCAGAGGTGAACCAAATGAGAGAAGAAACCAGTACTGGGCTCATCCCCCAGGACCCTGGCCATGTCTGGGAGCAGCTCAGGCAAGGCTCTTGTCCTTCTGCCAGGGACTGTCCCCTGGTGCATGCACAAAGACTAGGCGGTCCTGGTGGAAACTCGGATATTGCATTAGCTCTGTGAGCCTCCAGGTATCTCCAAGCCAACAAGGGAGGGAGGTGGGCCCCCAGGGCGTGGGATGCAGCTGGGAAAACATCGGTTCTAGGCTTTTCCTTTTCCCCTGTTTGCAGGGTCTCCTCTGGCTGCTGACACAGCACAGCTCAGAGCTGGGGAACGCATTTATTCTTTTGAAGCATGAAGGACACTTCTCAGCTTTGAAAAAAATACCATTGCCTGCTTGAATTTCAAATAGTTTAACGCCCCCTCTGCTACCTAGCTGTGATCTAAAGGACTGATTGTTCAGGCCTCAAAGTACCGAATAAATGAACTATGAATGCCCAAGGATGGGGAAGAAATGTCCTTATTCAAATCAAACCTTATAGCTGGAGATGGTTGCCGAGTTTTGCTCTTAGGTAGCAAGAAAACAGCTGGGAAAGACTACCCAGCCCCAGGGTTCTCCTGGGACAACAGCTTGGCTGTCTCTGCACCTTTAGGTGGAAGGAAGTGAGCTGCTTCTCTGAGTCAGGGCCACTAGCTCTGGGTGGGACCCTATGTGGTCAGAGCTATTTGTCTATGTTGGAAGATTGTATTCATAGTCTAGGGGCAAAGGTCAGAGGGCAGAGGAGGCATCTAGCGGAGGAACACTGCTGAACGCGGGGTACTGCCCACAGGGTGGCTGTGGGTGACGGGAGAGGGGCAGAACAGTGCAGCACAGTGTACGGTCCTAACTCGGGTTCAAATCCCAGCTCTGCCGCTCATTTACCAGCTATTTGACTTAGGCGAGTGATTTAACCACTCTAAGCCTCAGTTTCCTCTGTAAAATGGGGAGCAATAATAATACTCAACTCAGGGGTACCTGGTTGGTTCAGTCATAGTACACATGACTCTTGACCTCAGGGTTATGAGTTCAAGCCCCACACTGGGTGTAGAGATTACTCAGAAATACTCTTTAAAAAAAGGCGGCGCGGCGGGAGGGGGCGCCTGGGTGACTCAGGGGGTTAAAGCCTCTGCCTTCAGCTCAGGTCATGATCCCAGGGTCCTAGGATCGAGCCCTGCATTGGGCTCTCTGCTCAGCAGGGAGCCTGCTTCCCCCTCTTTCTCTGCCTGCCTCTCTGCCTACTTCCGATTTCCGCCTGTCAAATAAATAAATAAAATCTTTTTTAAAAAGATAAACAAATAAAAAATAATAATACTCAGCTCAGGTTGTAGGTATCACAGGTATTAAATGGGGTTGTGGGTATTAAATGAGATTGTGGTCACAATCCACTCAATCAGGCAGATATTAAGTGTCCTGTGAACCTCTAAAAATAGTGTAAGATCGAATAATAATTATGGTGAGAATGGCGATGATCACTACCCTTTCTGAGCCTTCAGGCTGCTATGTTAGGATTGACAGGGACGCTGGAGCCGTGGTGAAGCAGGGGTGGGGTCTGGGCTAAGGGACCATCCAGGGGCACTGAGCTGAGAGCAGCAGGTGCAGGAAGCCATCAGCCTGGTGGCCAGCCCCTGCCCGTAGACTTATTCACGGCAACCCTCAACCTTATTTTTAATGACTGCGTATTATTCCACCGTATGGATGAATTATGCCTTATTTAAGCAAACAATCACTTTTAACAGTCGCAGAATATTTCCATGATTAGATGGATTGCATTTTAGCAGGGAAGCAAAAGGGGTGCATTAGAATCAGAAAAGCCTTTGAAGATGGAGAGCATAACCCTTTAATCGACAATTTTTTCAGCCTTGACTCCGGGCCAGGCCCTGTGCTCTGTGCCAGGGTAAAGAGGACAGATGTGGACTGGCTCCCACAATGCTCATGGGCCACAGTGAAGGCAGGCAATAATGGGACCTGAGTTGAAAGCCTTGGCTATCTGGGTTTAAGCAAGTCACGTGTCCTCCTTGAGTCATACTTTCCTCATATTGAAAGCTCAATGTACAGTGTTACAAGCACCGTATTCAGCCAACAAATACTAATTCTCTCTTGTAATGTTTAGTGATTTTAAATATATATATAGAGAGATTACATAGCTTTTATTCTTTTGTTTTTAAGGACACTGTAGCCATAGATAGCCTCATAAATGTCTGGGTTTGCTTTTTGTTGTTGTTATTGGTTGTTTTTGTTTTAGTCTTTTTTGTGTGCAAGGGTTATTTATCATCCTGGGATGATTTCTGTTATCCAGCTAACTAAGCTTTTCTCTAAACCTTCTGCTACTTTTCAGTGTTCACTGGGCAGAGGCGGGGGTAAGATCCACTGAACTGTTGGCAGGAAGTGTCAGCAAACAGGTCACCAAACTGTCTGAAGGTTTGATTTCTCAGCTGCCTCTTTACTGTTTCTCCAACACCCTGAGGAAATTCCTGCCTCAGTGCCTTTGTACTTGCTGTTCTTTCTGCCTAGAGCGCTGTTGGCCTGATATTGTCCTACATCCTCCAGATCTTTAACTCAAATGTCACTTTATCAGAGAGACTATTCCTACTCCCTGCCCCCAGCACCCCTCCCCATCTCTTGACTCTGCTTTGTTCTCCGTGGTAGCTCTTATTACCTCTGGGTAGGCAAACTGTCCTGGGTATTGGTTTGTTGTCTGTCTCCTCAAATAAAATATAATCTTCATAAAAACCAAGATGCTGTCTGACCTGGGCCTGGAACAGTGCCTGACACACAGTAGGCTCACAATAAAACTTTATGGCATGAGTGCATAAAGAGATCAAACGAGACTACTCACAACACTCACGGTATTTGCTAGTGCCTGGAAACAGTAAAACCCTGCTCAAACGGAAGGGAGAGTCATAATAATTGGAAACTTAATACAGGACCTTATTTGGGTGGTAGGCCATTGAAGATCTTGGCCAGGCCATGAGCAAGTGGGGACTGGGGCGAGGGAGGAAATATTTCCTCCCTGCCAAGCTGCAGCAAGAGGCTAATGGCCTCCACAGGGATCCAATCCAATTAAGGCCCTGGCTCCAAGTCAACTCGGGTTCCCTTCCCGGCTGCTGCAGCTTCCAAGTGACAAAATGAAACCTGTAACTTTCCCAAGACGAGACAGTCTCCAGGCGAGCAGGGCAGGAAAGGGGCTGCGGGTAGGGTTTCTGCTCCCAGGGAAGCAGATGTGCCTTGCACGGAAATTGTTTTAATAATGTGTGTGTGTGTGTGTCTGTGTGTGTGTGTGAGAGAGAGAGAGAGAGAGAGAGAGAGAGAGAGAGAACAAGCCAGGATCAGAGGCTGGGTCACCACCCTCAAGACCAGTACTTACAGAGAAGGGGTTGGATGCAGTCACTGGAAAAGAGATGAAAGCAAGGAGACCTGAGTTCTCCTGCTCCCACCTCACTGTGTGGCAGGACCAGAAACCAAGCTGGTGAAAGCTCGAGGTCACATAGCTCCCTACAGCACAAGTGGAAAGGCGACTGTCCACAAGTTTAGTCTTAATTGCACTCAGAATGCTCTTTCAACTTCCTTCTTTCCTTCCTTCCTTCCTTCCTTCCTTCCTTCCTTCCTTCCTTTCTTTTTCTTTCTCTTCTTTCTTTTCTTCTTCTTCTTTCTTTTCTTTCCCCTTCCTTCCTTCCTTCCTTTCTTTCTAAGATTTTATTTATTTGAGAGAGAGAGCACAAATGGGGTGAAGGGCGGAGGGAGAAGCAGACTCCCTGCTGAGCAGGGAACCCCATCCTGGGCTCAATCGGGGACTCCAGGATCATGACCTGAGCTGAAGGCAGACTGACCTCACTGACTGAGCCACCCAGGCACCCCTGTTTATTTCTTTTTAAAACCAATTTTTGGATAAGTAATACATACGGAAGGGCAGACATTTTCAGTTATGAAACAAAACAGTGTATAGTAAACAAAGGTGCACCTCTGTCCCCTGTGAGCGGTTCTCCTCTAGGGGGGGTAGCAATTTCTTATGTCTCTTTCCAGAGAAAAATGCATATGTGATGAAAGATAAATTACAGGTTATGAAAAGATGATTCACAGGTGTGTGCATGTGAAATACAGACATGCAAAGATGACACATGGGTATCACATTAAGTTTTGGATTATATAGAAAGACCTAATATCACAATGATTTTTGACTCTCTCTCTCTCTCTTTTTTTTTTTAAGATTTTATTCATTTATTTGACAGGCAGAGATCACAAGCAAGGCAGAGAGGCAGGCAGAGAGAGGTGGAAACAGGCTTCCCACTGAGCAGAGAGCCAGACACAGGACTCGATCCCAGGACCCTGGGATCATGACCTGAGCTGAAGGCAGAGGCTTTAACCCACTGAGCCACCCAAGTGTCCCAATTTTGATTCTCTTTATCCAAGAATAAATCATGCCTCTCGATTTGTCCAAGCATTTTCAAAGTTTTTTGTGAATATATATATTTTTTCACACATACATGTTTCTCAAAAGCATAACCATTTATTTTCCCCAAAGGGAACTTGTACATGTTATTAAGATGCTCTCCTACTTTTTAAATGTTTTTGTATTTTTGGTCACTTCTAATAAATGAGATGTTTTGTACCATTACAATTTAAAAGATGGCGTATAGGGTTTGTATATAGAAAGACACTGATTTCTTAAAGAATATTAACTTTATATCTCATCGCTTTTTGTGAGGTCTCCTATTGTTGACAATTGCTTTTCAGCTGGTTTTCTCTGGAAGTAATGTTGAAGACAGCCAACCTAGTAGATCCTGTGAGTATGTTAATAAATTCTTTTCGATATGAATAATGGCCTCTCACATCTGTGTAAACTTTCCCTTCCTTCCCTGATCCCACATAAGCCTCTGACACTTGGCAGAAGAAGAAACTGAGGCTTAATAATGTAGAACAATTTGCCCAAAATAGTGAGTGGCAGAGGTGGAATTTGAATCAAGGACCGTTATGCAACATCTTTTGACCTCAGGATCAAGAGGCAAAGGAGAAACTGAGTTGAGGAGGGTTTTGTGCCGAAGAAGCAGAAGATGACAGTTTTTGAATGCCTACACTGTGCTAAAAACTTGATGTACTATTTAAAAAATTTGATTTGATTTGATTTAAGTCATCTCTACATCCAACGTGGGGCTCAAACTCACAACCCTGAGATCAAGAGTCACATGCTCTACTGACCAAGCCAACCAGGTGCCCCTATGTGCCATCTTTTTAAACACTCATAAGAACTCTTTACGACCAGCTTTATGAGCAGATGGTTGGCTAGGGTATGAGCAACATGGATAAAGAGATATGGGTTTGATTATTGGCTCTGCCACTTACCGGCTGTGTGACCCTAGGCAAACTGCTTAACTTCTCTGTACCCATTTTTTCCACTGTACCCTTGTTTCAAACGGTACCTGCATGGTCCTTTTCCTAATGAAGGTCCATCCACTGGGGCTTGTGGCCAAGAGGAACATGTCAGTCCTTGGACCTACACACTAGAACGCTCTCCCAAGGGCCTAGAAAAGCCAAACTGAAATGGGTCTCCAGCTCCTCTGCTTGATTGTTCCAGCGGAGCCCAGATCTATAGGGAGGCTGGAAAGGTTGGTGTTCTTGTGGACACAGCATTCGGGTTAAACTTTAGCAAGAATTATGGCTAAGTCACCATTAGCAAGATTTTATAGGACCTAATTCACATCAATAGGAACAGAGTTGAAATTCAAAGTTGTGTTGGGATTTTCCATAGGTGGGTTGACTGGCATCACCAAAGAATTATTGAACACCAGAGCGCCTGGGTGGCTCAGCTGGTAAAGTGATGGCCTTCGGCTCAGGTCATGATCCTGGAGTCCTGGGATTGAGTCCCACGTTGGGCTCCCTGATCCGCAGGGCGTCTACTTCTCTCTCTGACCCTCCCCATTCTCATGCTCTCTCTCTCTTTCAGATGAATAAATTTTTTAAAAAGTCTTAAAAAAAAAATAATTGAGGGCACCTGGGTGGTTCAGTGGGTTAAGCCTCTTCCTTCAGCTCCGGTCATGATCCTAGGATCCTGGGATCAAGGCTCACATTGGGCTCTCTGCTCAGCAGGGAGCCTGCTTCCGCCTCTCTCTGCCTGCCTCTCTGCCTACTTGTGATCTCTCTCTCTCTGTCAAATAAATAAAAATAAAATAAAAATCATTAAAAAAATAATTGAACACCTATAATATGTGCAGTGAGAGAAACAATAATATGTACTTAGGAAATGGGAAGTTAAAAGGCAATGTTTGAAATTTATTTTATTTATTCTTTCACTTAGTCTGATTATTGTTATCTTATATAATGCACCGGGCACTAAGTAAAGCATAGTAGAGTGTAAATAATATTTAATATGTATTGAGCACGTAGTATACTCCAGGCACTGTGTTAAGTGCTTTACATTTATTAACTTGTATAATCTCCATCACAAGCCTGTGACGTAGAGATTATAATTATCATCATTTTGCATGAGGAAACCAAAGGTACAGAGAAAGTAACTTGCTCGAAATCACATGGCCAGGAAGTGAAATATTTAGCTCAAGTAAGGATGTATACGACACGTTTCCCTGTGCTCCGAGAAGCTCACAGAAAACCAGAACACATTGATATGAATAGTAATCATAGCTAACATTTATTAAATGCTGCTCATGAAATGCTTTATTCAGGTATTATCTCATTTAATCCTCACAATGACTTTATGAGTTAGGTTCTCTTATATGGCCTGCTGTAGTGATGAGGGAACATACGTGAGTAATCCACCCAAGCGGGGTTTGGAAATCAGGCAGTCTGCTAGGGAAGCACATGCTGCAGAGAACTGCACCACCACCCTCACCTTGACTTTGTTGGGTTGTGTAGCATCCAGACCAATGCCATGGTGGAAAGATGCTCCATGGAGCGGAGGGATATATGAGTGGGTCTTGAAGGATGAGTAGGAGCCCACCTTTTCCCATACCCACTTAGTGGACAGTGTAGCGAAGAGATAGTCATGGATTTGAATCTCGGGCCCACCGTCTTCCCAGCTGAACAGCTTCTGTTTATCTCCTCTGACCCCGTTTCCTTAATTGTAAAATGGGGACCATGAAAACTATTCCTCTGACACCCCCTGAGGAATAGATGTGATTGGTTCTGGAAACAACCAGCTAGGTGTCTGGCATGCAGTGTGGGAACTCAGTGGTCAAAGCCAATGCACATACAGGTATAATACCAATGGTCCCTACAGAGCACTGACCACATGCCAGGCACCACTGCAAGCATTGAACGTAGATTCATTCACCAATGATCTTATCAAATAGGTACAATTTTTAGGTCCGTTTTACAGATAAGAGACTGTAGCACAGAGAGACTGAATAAGTTATGCTGAGCTAGGACACGACAAGGTGGAAACGGGGCAGTCTGGTCCTGAGTGCATGTGCATAGCACCTCTCTACTGCCTCAACTGTAGAAAGGGGGTGGAGACCATCGGCCAGTCATGTGACATAATCAAGAGTGGGAGGAGGAAAGTGTGTCATTAAGGGAAGATTTCTGGAGGCGCCATCTTGTCCTTTGGAAAACATGACTCCTTGGCAAGTGGCAATCATAACACACACAAAGCACCTGGCTTCTCAGACCAGGCAAGCAGGACCCTTCGGAGTATGCCTGGGGTACAGAAAACCATACTGTGAACACGGTCGTTCATTCATTCCCTAAGTTTTTATTGTGTACCATGAGCAGTTCCACAAGCTGGAAATACAGCCATAAACAAAATCAAACAAAAATCCCTACTCTCATAGGAGTTGATGTTCTAGTGTGGGGACACAGATAAGATGCAAAGAAATAAGTAGACTAGATAACTGAGTGTGGTGGTGTGGAAGGGGTAAAGAGGAGGATGGAATGAGATAGAACAGCTTGCACTGTCAGACAGGAGGGTATTTGGGAGATCTCTCAGAGCAGGTGGCATGAGAGCCAAGATCTGAAGGAGGTAAGGGAGTGGGAGTCGCCGGAATTCTGGGGGAGGCAGAAGAGCAAGTGCAAAGGCCCTGAGGCAGGAGTGTATTTGGGCTATTGAGGGAATAGCAAGGAGGTGGGTGTGGCTGGGGTAGAGAGCAAAAGGGAGAGCAGTTAAGATGAGGTCAGATGGGTGTGGGGGAGGTGGGAAAGAGAGCACATCTCCACCCGTCTTTAAAGTTGGTGTGTGTGCTATAGAAACAAACAAGAGTTTAGAATGCAAACTATGCATACGTTTCACAGTTGGAAAATGAGACTTGAATGCAAGGTGCTCACGGAGCCTTCCCTGCATAAACATCCCAACTCACCCCCTCTCTGCCCATGCCTGTGAGCCCATGGGGTTGAAACTGGGAAAACCAGGTAAGAGTGACTGTGACCAGGTCTAAGCACAGGCTTGGGGTTTGAGCCCTGGAGACCACCACTGCCTTGGCGTTCTGTGGAGGAGAATGTTTGGTTTCCTTTCAGCTAAGATCTGAGTGTAGTCAAGAAGGTCTAAAGACCCCTGCTCCCAGGCTTTCCGCATCTCCTTATCCTGGTGCTGGGAGACCAGTACCTGACCTGCAACGGACACCACAGGGAATGTTTGCTGATTCACAATGAACTGGATAAACCCTCAGGCACATCTGGGAGACTAGGATGCCTGGAAATTGCTCCTTGGCTCCAAGGCCAGTTTGGGGCCTTTTCTGGGGTTTCATCTGACCATTTAAAAGAATTTTTTTTTTTAAGATTTTATTTATTTATTTGACAGAGATCACAAGTAGGCAGAGAGGCAGGCAGAGAGAGAGGAGAGAGGAGGAAGCAGGCTCCCTACTGAGCAGAGAGCCCGACGTGCGGCTCAATCCCAGGACCCTGAGATCATGACCTGAGCCGAAGGCAGAGGCTTAGCCCACTGAGCCACCCAAGTGCCCCTCATTTGACCATTTTGGACTTGGATTAGCTTTGAACTAGGTAGACCACTGTGGTTGCTTTTCAGGCAGGGTGGAGGGAGGTGGCTGGAAGGGACCTTGGGTTCAGGTCATAATTTCGTGAAAAACGAATACTGAGGCCCTCTCAGAGTCCAGACAGGCATTGCAGTTTGTTTTAGGCTGGAGTCCCTGTCTGGGGGGCAGCACCCTGGTGTGTATTTCTTTTCAACGAACAAGCTGGTCAAGGAGGGATTTGAATATGACATCATCCTAGCCTGCAGGGGTGAATGGGGATGATACAAAGCTCATGGCAGAGCTAACAGCCACCACTGACTGGAGAGCACTTGCGGTAAGACAAAGACTGGTTAAGAGCGCCCCTCCCGCCATAATGAAACAAAGCTTAGGGGTTTCAGCACTTCTTCTTCTTCTTCTTTTTTTTTAAGATTTTTTTTTTTTAATTTATTAGTCAGAGAGAGAGAAAGAGAGCGAGAGCAAGCAGGCAGAGTGGCAGGCAGAGGCAGAGAGAGAGAAGCTGCCTCCCCGCTGAGCAAGGAGCCCGGATGTGGGACTTGATCCCAGGACCCTGGGATCACGACCCGAGCCAAAGGCAGTGGCTTAACGGACTGAGCCACCCAGGCGTCCCAGTCAGCACTTCTTCTGACTCTAGAGCAGTGCTCCTGACTTCTGGGGACATTGTCTCATTCACAGAGTCCCTACCAGAATATTTGAGCAACTTGCTATGGTCTGGGAGAGGAGGAAGCTGCAGGTTTCACAGTATTTTCTTTATTCTTTTTTTTTTTTTTTTTAAGATTTTACTTATTTATTTGACAGACAGATCACAAGTCGGCAGACAGGCAGGCAGAGAGAAATGAAGGGAGACAGGCTCTCTGCCTAGCAGAGATCCTGATGCGGGGCTCCATCCCAGGACCCTGGGATCATGACCTGAGCCGCAGGCAGAGGCTTCAACCCACTGAGCCACCCAGGCGCCCCGTTTCACAGTATTTTCATGCATACATTCAATTTGTTCCAACACTGAGATGTGTTAATACACTAAGGGTATAGAGAGACAAACCTCCTACGACTGGCCTTCATCTTTCAACTTCACCTGGGAGGAGGGGAAAAGTTGTGAGTCAAGTATTACCGAAAGTCAGAACAGGGAAGGAGTAACTCTTCCCAGAGTGGGGGTGACATTTGTCTCAGGCATTCAGCAGTAGCAAACCTGGACTAGGTTCCTACCTCCTGCCTGGCTTGAAGATTCAGAGTCCCTGCCTTCCGGGGCTGAACACCTAGGGCAGTTTCTCCGTTTGAGGACCACCAATACCAAAATTGTCCTGATGCTTGTTAAAATGTGAATTTCCCGATTCTCCAGAGAAGGGGAATTGGATGGATAAAGCAGGTCTGGGTGTAGCATTCAGGTGATTCTGATGCACATTGGAGCTGGCCAGGTGAGTGGGGGTAAGAAATCAGTCCAGGCAGGGGGAACAGCATGGAAGTGGCTTGGGAATCCTTCTTGGCCTTCAGGCACTGGGGTTGCAGCTCAAGACAGCAGGCTCTTGGAAAGGGATCCTGTCGCTGCTGTTTACCACCTAAGGCCTTGAAGATACATTTGTCAATATGCTGGCTCCCAAGATAGAAGTGACCCGAGAGTCGAAGGAAAAAGAAGTCAGAGGAAAAAAATTGGTGTTTCTTTGTTTCTTCTTCTTTTTTTAAGATTTCATTTATTTATTTGACAGAGATCACAAGTAGGCAGAGCAGCAGGCAGTGTGTGTGTGTGTGTGTGTGTGTGTGCGCGCGCGCGCGCGCGCGGGTGTGGGGCGGGGGGAAGCAGGCTTCCCGCTGAGCAGACAGCCCGATGGGGGGACTCCATCCCAGAACTCAGATCATGACCTGAGCCGAACGAAGGCAGAGGCTTAACCCACTGAGCCTCCCAGGCGTCCCAAAATAGGTGTTTCTAAGGGGATGAAAACTTTCCAAAGAGTTGTCCCTCCGCAAGGCAGCTCCGCCTAACAGAGGGAGTTGGGGAGGTGGCCGCCCGCGGGAAAGGGCTGGATCCAGTGGGCTGCAGCGGGGGGACAGAGCGGGAGGCGCCTCCTCGCCCCCCCCAGGACAGCCGAAGGCATGAGGTCACCGGGCAGGGCGCCAGCAGCAGCTGCGAGGACACGCCCGCGCCGCGGCGGGAGGCGGTGTCAGGCTCCGGCCCCCGGGGGGAATTTCCCTCCCGCCCCCTCGGGAGGCGTGGCTCGGAGTCCCGCCCACCTACCGCCAGAGCCTGAGCTTCTTTACCGCCCTCGCCCGAGGCCACACCCTCCCGGCTTCGGCCTCCAGGTTTCCTCCGGGGTCCCGAGACGTAGGGCCTTGGCCACGCCCCCGGCGAGGCCCCGCCCTCGGTCCCCGCCCCGCGGCTTGAAGCGGCTCGCGCTGGGGCCGCCTCCGAGTCGCGCGCGGGGCGTGGGGCGGTGCTGGGCAGCGGAGACTGAGGAGAGCTCGACGCCGGGACTGTCCAGGGAGGCGCAGCGCAGCGCGGCGGGAGCCCTCAGCCCGAGCAGTCCCCGGAGCAGGAGCAGCAGTCGCCGCCGCCGTCCACGGAGCGCAGCCGAACCCGCCATGGCGTTGTCGATGCCGCTGAACGGGCTGAAGGAGGAGGACAAAGAGCCCGTCATCGAGCTCTTCGTCAAGGTGAGCGCTCGCCCGCCGTCCCGCCGCGCTGAGCCCCCGGCGTCCGCCCAGCCGGCCGTGGGGGGTGCGGCGTCCCTGCACCCCGGACGCTCCTCGGTCCCCGCGCCCCCGCCGCGCCCTAGCGCGGCGCCCGCCCCCCCCGGCCGCGCCCTAGGGCGCCCCCCCCCCCCCCCGGCCGGGAGAAGCTGCTCTCCCGCCCCCGGCCCATTGTCTCCGGCCCACCCGCGCCTTCCCGCCGCCCAGGCCGGTCGAGGGAGCCGGGGCGGGACCGGGACCCCCGGCAGCCGGCAAGCGGAGCGGTGCTCACCGCCTCCAGCTGCGCGGGCTCCGGCGGCCGCCAGACCGTCGTCCCGCGTCTGGGTGGGACGCGCCGCTGCTCCAGCACCCGGCCGGGGGTGGACCCGTCACCCCCAGCCCCGCTCCCGCCCAGGCGCCGGCCCGACTGCACCCCACCCTCACCCCCGCGTCTCCCCGGACAGGGGCCGAAACCTCTCGGTCGGGAGATGATGAACCCAACTTCTTGGAATGCTTTGTCAGAGAGCATTTCGCTTCCCGCTGTCATGAAACTCTTAAGTTTAATTTTCGATGCGATCTTAATAGTTTTCTTTCTTTTTTTTTTTTTTTTTAAGAAGAGCAGCAGGGCTTCCGGGAAGGACCTAGATTTCCAACTTGGGTTTTCCTGTCTTAGGTATTTTATCACCATCTGGGTTTCTTGTTTCTCAAACTCGGAGTGGTTTGTATGATGCAACATTTTGGCTGCTCCCTTTGGTGTTGCTGCCTCGGGAAAGATTTTGAGTGCCCTTTTGTTTTGAAAGAAAAGCTGATGAGGGGAAGAATTCATAACTTGCCTGGGCTTTAAACAGTTGATTTTCCCCTCTGGTCGCTTTCCTGGAACTACCTTATTTGCTTACAGATATTATCCCTATCTCTCCTAGCTTCCTTAATATTTTTCTTTTTAGCAAAGGAGAGAGAAGTTATGAGCATCTGGCTCCAGCTGCCTCCCTCAAAACTTCAAAATCCTTGAGATTCTCATAGTCACTTACTTACACAGAGCTAGGCTGTGAATTGGAAAGTTAACAGGAATTTAGAACAATTTTGTCTTTTTTCCCTGAGTTTTTATTTTAAAGAAGGGAAGGTACTGAAGGGTGTGTTTGAGAGATGGGAGAGAAGACATGATCAGAACAATGTTTTAGGATTTTCTTTCAGTTACTGGTGTTAGAAACATTTTGGTGTTAGAAACGTTGTGGTTGGGGAACTGGTACAGCAGACAGGTGCAGAACCCCCAGAATGTCTTCAAAGATTCTGTTTGTTTCTGTGGCAGATACAGTACTGGGAAGTGCAGAGGATGTAGGAAGGAACCTGAAATAAGAGAAAGTAAGATGGGTGGAAGGAAGAAGGGTGGGTTACAGATCAATGTTCAGAAAGTTTTATTCAACTAGTAATAGGAAGGAATGTCCGTAAACTCAACAGCGACGTATCTACGGAAGTTCTAAAAACAAAACAACAAACCAGCATGATACTTAATGGTGAAACTTTAGAGGTAGCATTAAATTTAGAATCAGGTAAGGATACTGTCAGTAATGGTTTCTTTTCAGCCGTGTTCTGGAGGTCCTAGGCCATACAACAAGACAAGAAAAAGAAACGAAGTGTATGAATTATATGAATTAGAGAGGAAGAGATCTATGCTTAATGCTCTGCCTACTATTAATTTAACCCTTTAGTTAGAATGAGAGCGGCATGGTGCATTGTTTCTCAAACTTGAGTGACTGTATCCTGCTTCCCAGTTTTCCATATTTGCGTTGATGTGTAGTATCATTTACTAAGTGTATCTTGCAGTAATATCTGAAACTGATTCGATGTGGTGATTATATTTCTCCTGTGCGTAACTATTAAAGTAAAAAATGTTGTGATCCATCTAACAGCATCCTGCTTACCACTCATTGTGAGCCTTTCTCACAGGGCTTCGTGGCAGAGACCCAGGGTTCAGGTCACACAGTTCTGTACTCCCTGGGCAAGTTGTTTTCCCTTTCTGAGACTTATTTTCTTTTTGTGTGGAATAAGACGTGAAAGGTTTTCTGCTGCCTTGTGGTTCTGCTTATGTAAGACATTGTGCTGATATAAACCAGGATAGTTATTTCAAAGAGGAAAAAAAGGGCCAGGTAAATCGTGGTGGAGGTTTTTTTGGTGGTTGTTGTTAGAGTGTGCTTGTTTTCTTCTCCAAACCTATATATGAGAAATGCAAATGGGGGAAGATTTTACGGTTATTTTGAAAGCAGTGAGTGGGCAGAGGCCATGGTTGTTTAGAATGGTATGTTAAACAGTGTTAATTATTCTGCCAAGAGGTATCTGAATTTGTAGCCAAAATCTATTATCTACACTTAAAGCGTGTGAGTGAAAAGGATATTGAGCTTCCCGGTTTAGGTAGCTTTAAATTGAAGAGAAATAGGCCAGGACCTTACTAACTAGTGTGACTGGACTCACAACTACGTTGCCTTCCTGGTGAGTGTTGTTTTTGGAGTTCTCTACCCTTGAGTCCCTTGGCTCCCCATCACCTGGATAAGTGCAATTCTCCATTTGTGTTTGTTCCTTCCAACACCTAGAGGGTAGGGCACCCTCCCAATAATAAAAAAAGCATACAAAGGCAGTCATCCTCAACAGTGAGAATGCCTTCTTCCCTCACCAAGAGGGGCCGGGTAGGTGTGTATATTATGATATACCAGCTCTAGTTGGGAACCACTAACCAATAGGGTGAAGGTCAGATCCTTTAGCAAGGACATAAGGCCCCTTATAATTTGAATGTAATTAAAATTTCTAATCCACTCTGTCCACTCACTAGTTGTGTGTTCCAGGACACACTACTTAAACCTCTCTGTGCCTCATCTGTACTGTTAGGATATTAATAGACCAAGCTCATAGGAATAAATTAGTTGGTATATGGAGCATGTAATAACCTTAGAACAGTTTCTGATACACAGAAAATAGATGCTAAGTGTGTGTCATTTTGTATGTACATATTTATATGCATATCTCCCCTTGTAGATAGACATTTAATTCCTTGAAGGTAAAGTCTACATACTGTTCCAAGTGCCTGGAAAATAAGAGGGTACCAAATGTTTGAAATGAGGTTGTTTCCTTTTTTGTTAGCACTCTGCTATTTATATATGTGTTGATATGCTTTGGAATTGGGAACTACTTACTTAGATCTTCATAGTCTGAGTCTCAAACCTTGGTCCTTTATTTCTAAAACCCTGTATTATTTGATCTACCTGCTTTTTCCTCCCTCCAGTTTGTAGTACTTCTAGTCTTTTCTTGTACCTGCCAATTTTCCATCAATATTTCTTCTTGGCCGTGTTCAGACTTTGGAAACCAAGATTTCTGTATTAAGTAAAAATGTTAGTTATTAAATCACACAATGAGAGAAACTGAAAATGACTGATTGTTTTTTTCCTTTGGCTTGTATAAGCCCAGCTCCTGTTGACTCTGCTGCCTCCCCAGCCCTTACCAGTAGCTTTGGTATGATGCGATGGTATTTCTGATCTCAGCATAGAAGGACTCCCTCTGTAGAGTTTAGTTTTATGGGCTGGAATTTGTTTATTTATTTAAAGATTTGTTTACTTGAGAGAGAGAACCCATGCCTGTGCTCACAGGCTTGTGAACAGGAGGAGGGGCAGAGGGAGAGGGAAAAGGAGAGAAGCTGACTGCATGCTGAACCCAGAGCCCTACTTGGGGCTCCATCCCATGACCCTCAAATGACTGAGCCACCCAGGCGCTCCTTATGGGCTGGAATTTAAAGTTGTTGATGCATGATTTTGAACCAGTACAGTCCCTGTTGGCAGTGGTCAGGAAACTGCTGGGATTGGGGTGGTGGTTGTAAAAAATTAGTCTGGTGCAGGGTGGCATAACACACAAGAATAACTGTTCCGTTTGAAATACTTGGCAGGATTTCCAGTGTGCATGGACCCTGGAGCCAGACTACTTGGCTTGACTCTGGCTTCCAGTAGTGTATCAGGCAAGTTTCTTAAGTTCTCAGTGCCTCAATTTCCTGACCTCTAATACCAGGATAATAATAATAACAACAATTTTATACGGTTGCTGAGGGGATCAGCTGCTAATCTGTATATATTAATTAGGGTAGTCTGAGCTGCTTTAGTAAATAATTCACCCCAAACAATGATTCAAACAAGATGGAAGTTATATTTCCTTTCTCACTTAACAGTCCAAGGAGAGTGTTTTAGACACTGAGGTGGTGTTCTTTCTTAGAGTCATTTAGGGACCACAGCATTAGCAACTTGTTTTTCCATCAACCCGGAGAGCATTGAACTCCCCTAAGCTGTCAAAGCTGGTGGCACGGAAGTCCTGTTTATAGCCAGTGGGAGGTGGAGAATTTGTAGGAGGCACATGACTCTTAAGGGCCCTAGCCCAGACTTTCTGCCTCTCACTTCCTTTCTCATTCCACTGGGGAGAACTTGATCACATGGCTTTATCTAATTGCAAGGAAGGCTGGGAAATGTAACTTAGCCATACATCATTCTCTGGAAAGCATTAGGAATAGGGCTTAGCAACAGTAAAGACTTACTTTTGTTGTTGATGACAATATAGTATTCTTTTTTTTTTAAGTGACAGTATATTCTTAAATGTGGGCTTCATTAATAGGATTCAGGAGATTCTATAAATCCTTGAAATTACATAAAAAGTTCTATATGGGTCTTTTTTTTTTTTTTTTCTGGGGATTCCTGACACAGGTTTAAGAACCATTGCTTTTAAAAAAGTAAATGGTGGAGTTCTGATTGTCAAGCATAATTCATATAAGCAAGGTGTAAAAGAAGGGTTTGGCCTAGGTCATCATTAAGGTCACTTCTGTCTGATTATCTGTGACTTAAAGCATTTATTGGAATGAATTAAGTGCCTCATACTGAATTAGGTACTATGGAAGTTATAAGACATTTTTAAACATTTCCTATCTTTAGGTTTATAAATTTTATTGGAAAGAAGAGTTGGGGGAAAGATGGAAGTAGATTTGGACTTGACCTTGAAAAAGTGGGTGGAATAGTTGGATTGGGAAAAGCCAAGAATGGGAGTGTCAGTTTTTTTAAAAATATATTTATTTATTTGACAGAGAGGGATAGAGGGAAATGCTAGTTTTGACATTTGTAGACTCATTATTCAGGAAACAGTGGATAGACTGATCCTTTTGAAAGAAGGAGCCAGGAATGATTCAAATCTGTAGTGCCAAGGAGCCAAGTTATTTAAAGGTTGAGGATGAGACTTTTAAAACCCAACTTAGGTTTTTGCTCATGAATACAATTTTCCCAGCCTTGTTTGTTCTCCTGATACTCCCTATGTTTTGGATTGCTGTCTATCCAACAACTTCTCAGTGGCGTTTGGGAGGGTGCAGCTAGATCTCAGAGACCGGCAGACCCTCATCTATTTTGCCAGTATAAAGTGAGTTCTGTATATTTTGTATCAAGGGCAGTTTTCAACCTCCTTTTTTTTTTTTTTTTTTTAAACACAAATGAAATACATTTTTATAGGAAGTGATGCTGAGAACTTTGTTCTTATAATTGAACAAAAATGAATTCAACAGTAAGACAATGTTACCTTGGATCTAATTGGTTTGCCGTTCCTTTGAGGTTTCCAGAGGGGGAAATTCAGGAGATAAAAAAAATGAATGTAAAATGTGAAGTTAGTGGGAACTCTATTCTTTCTACATGTCTCACCTATTCCTGAAGGCCTTTGTAAAGGCCAAGGTCATGATTTTGGTTTAACTGTAAAGTTCTGAGAGAATGGGACCCCGAATGGGGAAGAGACAAGGGGCTGCAGAGGTAGGGGACTGAACCAATGGGAAGCCTAACACGATATGAATAATGATAGGAAAGAGACGGTGGGGAGAACCTGGCTGTCCCTGAAAATTACGGTTGGTCTGAAAGGATGCTTATAGAGATGCTGAGAAGCCAGTAAAAGAATGATGAGCAAGACTTTCCCACTTCCTGTTTCATTAGTGCTTTGGATTCTCAGTGTTAGGTGTCTCCTGGATTGGGAATTAGTGAGTCCATAGAAGGGAAAAATGTTAGGCAGGATGGGAAGTGTGATTAAAGCATTAATTAAGATTTTGATCAAAGAGAGGGGTAAGTTCACCCATTTTAGAGACTCTTGTAGAGAATGGAAAGGGAGTTTCTGAAGGAAAATAACATCATTACAAACCTTCCAAGTATGAATTAACAGGAATCTAAATTTAATTCAGGGCATCAGTTTGTGAATTCTCTTGGAACTTCTAATCCTGTCGTCAAAAAGACTTGGCCTTTATCCCTCAGTGCTCAGTACTGAGTAGAGTATTGGTATAAGGAATATCAATTAGCCTTGTTTGGTTTTTGGCTTTTTTTTCCCCTTTATTTAAAACCAGGAGACTGTATTAGTCTAAATTTATGAAAGTAACAACTTAATGTAGACAAGTAAGACTGTATGTGAAAGTTTATACCAAAGATGGGTTAAGAGTATCTTAAATATTATTTTATTTTAAATAAAATTGAATTTTATTTGAATAAAATCTATTTGAATTGAAAAATTTTCAAAGAAATAAAAACTTAGGAAGTGAAAGTTTGGTTTTGCGCATACAGAGGTCTGAGATAGAATTGAAAAATTTTCAAAGAAATAAACTTAGGAAGAATGTGCAGTTCTGATTTACAGCATATTTTAGTTAATACAGAGATTCAGAATATTGGCTTAGAAATGTTGAGGGCTTATTGATTCTTCATTAAACCATGTAAAAACGGTTGCTAGCCATCAGTCACACAAGCTTTGTTTGCATTCTGTAATTGTCTGCAGGACCCTTGCTTACAAATACACTGTTTTTAAATCACTTAGCATAAGTAGTATCTAACTTCAATCTGCTTTCTTTTAAATATTGGCCCCCAGTTTGGAAAGTAATGTCATATCCTTTCTGCTTCATAGTATATTCATTTTATATGGAATGGGTTCTTTAAAAAATATGTGTTTTTCCCCCCCGTTGTAACAAACCATATTCATTTACATAGACAACCTTGAAAACACAAAAAAGTACATGTAAAATAAAATTACTTATAACCCCTTCTTTGGAAATGGCTACTATTTCTATTTTGTTGTATGTTATAGTCTCTTCTATAAACTTGCACGATTTATTGATGAGAGTATTTTAATGTTCTTCATGACAGCAAAATACTTGGAATGAAAAATGAAGCCCAGTCTAGTGTATAACATGTATTAAGATGTGAATTGGTTTAAAGGAGATATACTTTATTTCCTTTTTTTTCAAAGCAACTCAGATTGTATCTGTATTTAACTTCCCAGTGGCACTAAAAGAGCATTTACCCTGTTTGATCTTTGCTAGAAGAAAGCAAGCTTTTTTTGGTGAAATTTGCCAAACCTAGAATTGCTCGTAGAATAGATACTGATTAAATGGTTTGAAGGTAGTCTGTTCCTTTACGTTCTTTAGGAGAAATCTCTTCTGAAAATCAAAATTATTTTTTGGTATTAATTTTCCTCTTCAGCCTTGTGGTAGATGCCCATTTTATAGTTAGAGGAGATAAGATACAATCTTGTCTAGAAATGGTCCAGCATAGTATAGGGATATTAATAGAAGCAAATGTTAGTTGAATACATTCCATGCAGTAAGTGCTGGAGAGAAAGAAATAAGAGGAGGTCTCTGGTCTTCAAGGAGCTTACTGTATAGCCTAATGGACAAGCAGTAGGTGGGTAAATGCACCATAGTTGATGGCTTTTTCCTATGTGGTATAGTAACTTTTTGTCTTGTGCTTTTAAAAATGAGGGGCATCTGGGTGATTCAGTGAGTTGAGTGTCTATCTCTGGATTTCCACTCAGGTCATGATCTCGGGGTAGTGAGATCGAGCCCTGTGTCAGGCTCTGTGCAGGGCGTGGAGCC
This sequence comes from Lontra canadensis, assembly GCF_010015895.1. Classification (NCBI taxonomy): domain Eukaryota; kingdom Metazoa; phylum Chordata; class Mammalia; order Carnivora; family Mustelidae; genus Lontra; species Lontra canadensis. The sequence goes on from NW_022631019.1 coordinate 17,793,649, forward strand.
TACCTAAGATTCTCTCTCTCCCTCTCCCTTTGCCCCTCACCTCTAAAAAAAATTCCAGTTGAGTTAAGACCTTAAGAAATGATTTATGTGACAACCTAAATGAACTGATTGACTCAGAGACGAGTGAAGTGTCTATGTTGTATGCTGACAGATGAAGGGTAGTTAGTATTATGGAATCTACTAAGTGTGGTGTATTATCAGTTGTTTCCAGAAACTGGTATCTTTTCCCTCAATAACTAAGTTATGTATTAATATTCTGTAATTTTAATTTGCCTAAAATAAAATAAAATAAAACCTATACTTCTTGCCTCAAATGTACTGTAATTCAGTAAATGTTTATTGAATTAGATACAGCCACTTGATCTGGCAGAGTTTTTCAGATCATGACCCAGCTATGTTCCGGGTCTTATCTCCCACAGCAGCTGCACATTTACCTCATATTTTAGCTAGACTCATCCTGAACATGCCCTGGACTTCTCGGTCTTCATGTAAGATTTTTGCTGGTGTTTCCTTCATTTGAAGTATCTTTGACTTCTCCAGCCCATCTCCCACTCCCTATTTCTGCCTGCTGGAAAAGTAATCATTCTTTTTTTATTCAGTCATTGAACAGATATTGAGGTAGTGTTGTGGTGGCTTGGCTACATTAAGGAACAGCCTGGAGTTGATATTCAGGTGGGGGAGGCAAATGATAAATGTACGTCTGCTAGTGATAAGGACTATGAAGAAAACTGAAGTAGGGTAAGGAGTATGGAGAATGATAGGGGTGCTGCTGTTTTTGATTTAACAACATTTGGATGGCTTTGCAGAGAACAGAATATAGGGAGGCATAGTTAGAAGCAGAGGGACCAGTTAGGTGTTATTTAGTCATTCAGGCGAGAGATGATGGCTTGGGCTAAGGTGAGAAGTAGTCTGATTCTGGATGTATTTCTGAGATGGAGATAACAGGATTTCATGATGTGGAATATGAGAGAAAGGGGAGTCAGAGATGATTCTGAGATTTTCATTCTGAAGAAATTATAGAATGGTGGAGCTGCCATTAATTGAGATGGGGAAGGCTGTGGAAAGCTGGTTCTGACAGGGAGGAGGTCAGGAATTTAGTTTTTGACATGTTATATTTGAGTATGTTAAGACCCCATATAATCCCTTGTCTAGTGGGAGAGGCTTATGTTAAAGAAATACACGAATAAAGACAGTATATAATTATAGTAAGGACAAGAGTAGGGCATCTTGAGAAGGAATGATAGGAAATCTGATTAAATAGAAGCTGATTGGGGGTTCTCTTAGAATTGATGCTCGGATGAATGGTGATTAAGAGAAGAATGAGGAGAAGAGGATTCCAGGCTAGAGGAATTGATATATGTGAAGGCTAGGAATATTCAAGAAATATTTTTGTTTGAAGGTATGACTGCAATAGAGAGAACAAAACTGAGGTACAGTGTGAGATATAGATGAACCACATCATGGAGGTCTTTGGAGGTCAGGTGAATTTTATCCTTAGTAAAAAGAGCAGGTCTCAAAATGATTTAAGCAAGGGAGTGCCATGATTTGATGTGCATTTTAAGATGAGTAGTCTGGAAAAGGAATTGGAGAGGAGAGGCAAGAGTGGAAACAAGGCAAATTATATGGAGGCTATTGTAGTTGAGAAAGAGATGATGGTGGTTTGGATTAGGGTGGTGATGGGGAGAAGTGAATGGATTTGAGATAAATTTTGAAGGTGGAGTCAATAGGAAGATACTGAAGGAGATGTGTGTGAGTTTCTAATCAGAATCGCTGATTGGTAGCAGTGCCTTTCGTTGAAATGGAGGAGGAGCAGACAGTGTTCAGGTTTTGACTTGATGAATTTCAGGTGACAGATGTCAAGTGGAGATGTCTAGTAGAAAGTTGGATATACAGATCTGATGTTCAGACTTGATACATATATATGATATTTATGTGATATTTAACGTGTGTGAGATCATGCAGTGGATGAATTAGGAGTAGCAGGGAAAATGCTCAGGACCAAGTTCTGAGGCGCTCTCAACACTTGGGGGTGCAACATTAGACAAGAAACTGGAGAAGGAGAGTGAGGAGCTGCAATAGGGCAGCATGGGAAAGAGGAGGACTACAGGAGTGAAGTACCACAGAAGCCAGGACAGGCTTTTAAGAAGAAGGGAGTGACTATTTGTGTCAAGTAAGATGAAGATCTATTTGATTTATCCTCCTGGAAGTCATTGGTAACACTGTAGCAGCCTTGGTCTGTATGGCGGTCCCCTGGTGGGGAAGCCAGAGGGGCGTAGGCAGAAGAATGAGTAGAAACAAGAGCAGGGGAAAGTGTGAGGCCAGCTCTAATAAGGAACTTGGCAATGTACAAGGAATGGGTTGGTGGCCAGAAGGGGATACATTTTAAGGGGAGGCGTTTTTAAAAATTATGAGCTGAAAGAGCTACAATGTTGGAAGGAACACTACACCATCATGTTAGAGGGGAAAATATTTCCCATGGGAGTCATCATAATTCACTGGGATGCCTTTTTCACTGCGAGGAAGGTCTGTTTCGTGTATATTTAGAATAGATGTGCTTATTACCACTGACTGGTTTTTCTGTTGCATTTCGCAAATGCCTGAGCCAGAATGAATATATAGAAGAGTATTTCATACTTAATGGAAGTAATATAAACATTTATGGGGTGCTTTCTATGTGCCAGACACTGTGTTAACTGCATTACTTGTATTAACTCAATAAAATGTTTGCCGAAGGAATATACAGAAGCTTTTTTTCTCCCTTGCACAGGGTTGATTCCAGAGGAAGCTGGTGGGAAAAGAAGAGAGAAAATGTTGTGTGCTTGGGGAAAAGCAGATTTTTATTAAATTCACAGAAATCTTCGTACAAGAAACCAGAGAAATAGAATATGATGCTAATCACTGGGCTCAGTTCATACTGATTTAGTGCCTTAAGACTGTTATTTTAGATTGAAATGAAGATTTACTTTTTCTTCTTGCACAATAGAAAAGAGTGAAGGGAAAGTCCACAATTGTGTCCTGTCCCTGAGTATGTGGCTTGACGGCCAGTGGAATGAAGAGTTTCAGTCACGGTCTTGATGACTCAGTAGGGACTCCTGTGCTAGATCATAGTGTTGCCTTGGTGTTGCTTGTGAAGGTTCTTTCTAGCCTTCGGTTCTTTCTAGCGATTCGAGATCCCAAAGACAGAGAGGGGGAATGATGGTTGACTTGAAGTATCATTTGTATTCCCTCTGTAGGCACTAAATAGTCTATTTTGGAGGGGAAGATGGTTAGAAATAGTATTTCAAGTAGGCAGTTGAGTTGTCATTTGGAAGACTGGATCTTTGTTTCATTGTTGTCGTGCTGTGGTGGTTAGGAGCATGAACTCTAGGCCCATATAGACTATTTCAGTACTGGTGCTACCTTTCACTAGCTGCCTTCAGGTCTCCACTAGGGCAATAGTAACTACTACTTGGGCTTTTGTAAAGATTAAAAGAGTTAATACAAGAAAAAAACCTTAAAGTCTGACCTATAGTAAGCATTGTTTGCTTATTATTATTCCATGGGCCTCTGGAATGCAGAGTTAAGACTGTATTGGCTCATGGCTATTTTATTTTGTTGTTATTTTTTAAAATTTTATTTATTTATTTATTTATTTGAGAGAGAGAGGCAGAGATAGCAACGGAGATAGTGAGAGAGAGAGAGAGAGAGGGAGAGAGAGAGCATATGAGCAGGGAGGAGAGGGAGAAGCAGGCTCCACAGTCACCACGGAGCCTGACGCAGGGTTCAATCCCAGGACCCCCAGATCCCGACCTGAGCCAAAGGCAGACGCTTAACCGACTGAGCCACCCAGACACCTCTCATGGTTAGTTTATATGTTCAATATATGTGGTTTCAATTTCTAGGATGTTACTAAGAGAAGCATCTGCCAGGCTGCCACTACAAAAAAAAATAGCCGGGGGAACTTAACCATTCTTTATCAGAAGAGTGTATATTTAGTGTAAAAAAAATCCAAGATTAGACTCGAATTTATTCCCGAGTTAAGTGAACCATGATTCTGTTGACACTATCTAGATAACTAAAAGACATTCAGGTTGGACTCTGACGTCTTAGACTCTGTCTCAGCAGCTTTCTGGACTAGTAGGTAAAGCTTAAGGGTCTATTTTTAGTAAGAGTGGTTTTCTTTTTTCTTCCTTTCTGTTTTAGTGAGCGCATAGAAGAAGTAAAGAGGAGTAATCTGTGGCTTGTAGGATCTAGTGGTTCTGCAGAAGTACTTTGGAATTATGGATTTGGCATAGTGGCTCCTTGTGCTACTACATTGTACTATTCCTTGATTTTTGTGGTATTGACTTATAAAGTTGAGCAGGTCATATTTTTTTTTTAAGATTTTATTTATTTATTTGAGAGAGAGACAGAGAGAGCATGAGCGAGGAGAAGGTCAGAGAGAGACGCAGTGGAGCTGGGAGCCCGATGCGGGACTCGATTCCGGGACTCCAGGATCATGACCTGAGCTGAAGGCAGTCGTCCAACCAACTGAGCCACCCAGGCGTCCCGAGCAGGTCATATATTAACTGACATTTGTGTAATGCTTTCTTTACAGGAAATACAGACATGTTTAGGAGAGATTAGGTTCTTTCTACTTAATTTGTAGCAGAAGAAATGGAGCTAGTATAGATTGACAGGTTTTATGCTTAGTAATTTTTAAGGGGTAAGAGTAGAGAGAGTTGAAGTCTCCTAATTCTTAATTTATTTCTAGACCCTGAGATTGTTGTTGTTGTTGTTTTAAATTTTTACTTTGTACCACAATGGGATGATAATCAAACTTTAAAACGTTAGCATGGCTGTAATTGATGGGTGATACAAGGATCATAAACTGATTTTAAAACACTTCATTTTATGATAATGCTTTAAGCTTCTTGAAACTGCTTAATTTGGGGTGCCTGGGTGGCTCAGTGGGTTAAGCCTCTGCCTTCAGCTTAGGTCATGATCTCAGGGTCCTGGGATCAAGCCCCACATCGGGCTCTCTGCTCAGCACGGAGCCTGCATCCTCCTCTCTCTGCCTGCCTCTCTGCCTACTTATGACCTTTCTCTGTCAGATAAATAAATAAAATCTTTAAAAAAAAAAAAAAGATTGCCTGGTTGGGTAATATATTAAAAAAAAAAAAAGAAACTACTTAATTTATTCCTGTATAAAATAGAGTACACTGATACATGAAAATGAAGAGTAAGTTTTTGTTTTTCTGTTAAAGTCAGAATAAAAGTTATAAGTTAACAGCATTACGGGCTTACTCTCTCTGGTCCAGGCACAGTGTGCCAAACCCTTTACATGTTAGTTAATTTAATCCTCCTATAAACTTTGAAATAGGTACTATGGATACTATTTTACATGTGAGACTTACAGAGGTCATTCCTTCTGTGTGGTCGGCGGAGGGGGGGGGGGCGGTGGTAAGTAGCAGAACTGGGATTTGTACCAAGATCTTTGTCATCCAGAGCCTGACTCTTAACCACTAAGAGCTTTTTTATTTGTTTATATCCTTTTTCTTTATTTGAAACTCAAATGTTTATCTAAAATAGTTTTGTTTTCACTCTTAGCTGTATTCAATCACTCTGAAAAATAAAAAATAAGAACTTCTGAGACTGTTTAAGGGTATTCCTAAAACATACTAACAATTAACGAGTCTAGATGGTTCGTTAAATGAGTTCGGTTGCTTTTAGTTCTCTTGGTTAGATTTGAAAGGAAACTGTAAAATTTCCATGACCTCACCTCTGTGCATTTTTGGGGCCAGGTTAATTAGTATTTCGTAAAGTTCTTTAAAGGGTATATATATAAACTTGTTAAGGAACTTGACTGATACATCACATATTTGATTTTAGGATCGTTTTACAATTTATAAGTGTCAAAGCAGTTCAAGTTTAACAGAAATAACATACCAAATTGTTAATATTTTCTTTGTGTTCCTTTTTTTAATTCTTTTTCTTTTTTTTTTAACCTCTCCCTTTAGAGGAGCCTACACTAGTCTTTGCATTGTTGATTTTAAAAAAAAAAAAAGCAAGGAAGTTTCTTTTTGTAGAGAGAGGAAACGGCTGTTAGTTTGGGACTTTATCCATATTAGGTATAAACTAAATATAGAAGTGTAATCCATGGTGAGGTCACATCTATGAAGTTTCTTAAGCAGAGCTAATGAGATCAGCCAGTGCTTTTGGATCTGGGGTTTTTTCTTTGTTTGTTTCACTTTTTTTTTTTAGTTTTTTTTTTTTTTTAACTTTTGGATCACTTAAAAAGACCACCAAACTGTTTAGTCCTATGGTCTGTCTTCCTTTGTCTGTTAAAGAAAAACCAAACCGTTTACAAGGAATCTTTAAGACATACATACACACACAAATTCTTTCTGTATGAAGAAGAGTTGCTTATCTCCTTTTTGAGGGAGGTTATAAATAGGTTGGTTTCTTTAGTTTCTTGATCCTGTTGTCATTTTCCTATCCCCAAATCTCTCTCTCTCTCTTTTTTAAGGTGGTTTTATCCATACATCTTTTTTCACGTGTATCTTTACTGCGTGAGACTAGATTCCTTTTGTCTTTTGTGAGATTAGCATTTTCTTGTTTGTTTTTTTCACTTTTTAACCATGAAGTCAGATTTCAGTGTGGTCAAGTGGTAATAGGACTCTTCTGATGGGTTGGTCACAGATACTGTAGAATAGAATGAAGGAATAAATCTGTTTCTGGCCAAAGCACTTGTTCTCCAATAAGAACTCTTAAAAGCTCCCTGGAATACTCTTACTGACAATCACTGTTTTCAGCTTTTGAGCTCCTTCTCAGAGCTCTTTGCAAGCTTGCCAGAGTGCTCAGGCACTTAGGACTGTGCTATGTTTCTGAAGAGAAGAACTATATACCTTTATGGTATATTTTACTATAAATATTTTGGAGTACCCCCAACTCTGTAAGAAGTTTAGCTTAACATATAATTTCAGGGGTTTTAGTTCATGAAAAACAAACGCCCTCCAAGGTTTTAGCTCCTTCTCTGACCTTGTTGCTCCCTCCGCAGAGCAAATCTTTCCCACTCTTTGTCTGGAGCTTTGTGCTTTTGCCTATTCTCCTGTTCATCTGAATCATATCTCATCCTTTCTTTGTTTCAGGCCAGAGTATAAATTCTAGGAGATCAGGGATCAGGGACTATTTTCTTCATCTTTTGTATTTTCCACCCACCATAATCTCATTACATAGTAGAAAGCTCAGTAATTCAGTAAATGTCTATTGGAGTTTTGGGGCAAATTGATATGTGAAGTCTGGGGACAGATGCATGTAAGAGAGTTTTAAGGCTGTTTTTGGTGTTGGCTTCTGCATTGCCTCATAGTAAAACACCAGAGATAAAAATAGTGTTCAATTATTGAACTTGAGACATATAATTTGGGCTTTATGTCTGGTGCTCACTAGATAGCCATTGATCCAAACTTAATAACAGATGGGTTTAGAGGTCTAGCATCTTCAAATTACATAACTGGAAGACCAGGTTCAAGTAGTTGTTCTCATCTATAAAGTAGGTGTGTTTCTTAGAACTAATGTCCAATCTAGTCCAGATATATTTTAATGTACCAAAGTAGCCTTAGTCATGGGTGTTTAGGTCCAGACAGAAAATTGAGACTTGTTATTTAAAAGTCATATCCAGATAATTAAATTCATAATTAGATGCAGTTTATTAGAAAACAAATATAAATGGAAGTAATAAAAACTCTCAGTGATATTGCAGTTTGTCAGTGAAATGAAGAATATTTCAAGAGTGAATTCTTGGACAAGAAATGTTTTATTTTTCAAATGAACTACCTGAAAAATAAAGGGAAGATTTTGTTTGTTGTGTCTAAAATAAAACAGATACAGAACTATTTTTTCTAGGTTAGAATTTGCCTATTTTTCATATTTAAGGCACCTGTGTGTTGAAATGACAAGTAAGCATTTCAGTAATAAACATACATCTTATACTGTTCAGATATTTGAAATTTATTTTAGACCAGCTAAGAACTCTAAATGTTACCTTTTCACAGCTGCAGTACATTGTTGAGTGTGTTATTTAAAAATTTTTTTTGTAAATATATTTTAATAAACATAGATAATCCAAAATAAAATACCAGAGAAAAATTCACTCTTTCATATGTTTATTGACTGATAATATTTTATATTAAAATTCTATAGCATTTTTTGTTTGTTTGGTGCCAAAACCTGTGATTCTATACATTTTTATGACTGCAGTTTTTCATTGTTCATTGTTATTGTTAATCCACTGTTCTTAGTTATTTACAGGTCCAAAATTTACCCATTAAACAGTACTGTGATGTGTGTCTTTATAGCTGATTCTCTGTGCATAACCATGTCATGTAATTATGTTTTTAGAGTTGCTCCATATCTTGTTTATCCTCTGAATTCTTCATTTTTATTTTGTTTACCTAAAGTATAATCTCTTAAAAAAGAACTTCTTGGAGAATTTAGATTTTTTATAAAGGGAGAATTTGGAATTTTGGTCCTGTGGCTGAACTCTTAGTGGAATATCTAGGTCTGGGAACTTGTTGATGAGAAGAGAAATACCTCTCATCCACTAAAACCAGGTAGCTGCCATAAACACAGATTGGGAAGGAAGTTTTCTTTCATCCTAGGTCTTTTTCTGAGTCTAGTTTATAGTACAGTGTGTATATTTTTAAACTACCCTTAGGGAAAGTGGCTGCTGGGTTTTGACTTGCATAAGAATTTCACCCCCTGCTCCCCCAGTGTATTTGTCTTTGGCTGATAAAGGAAAACTCTGGAAGTTAATGAATTTATCTTTGGTTAGAAGATGTTAAAAGAATGAATCTTAGACAATGGAAAAGTTAAAGATGCATTTTTCGTATGTGAACAGAGTGCAAGTAACTAATCGTAAAGGGCATATATTTCTTTTTTTTAGTAATTTGGTTAAGATTTATCTATTTAGATTTATTTATTTTTAAAAAGAGTATTTATTTATTTGTTTGTTTTAGAGAGCAAGAGAGAGTGTGCTGGGGATGAGTGAGGGGAGAGGAACAGAGGGAGAGGGAGAGAAGCAGACCCAGTGTGCTGGGTGCGCACTGATATGGGGCTTGATCTCACAACCCTGAGATTATGACCAGAGCCAAAATTAAAAGTAAGATGCTTAACCAACTGAGCCACCCAGGTGCCCTGAGCATATATTTCTTTTATGTTCTTGAGCATAGTAATAATAACCGCTTGAAAGTCCTTACCTGCAAATTACAGTGTTTGGGTCAGCAGAAGATGTGTTTCCTTGATTATTTTTTCTTTTGAGAATGGGTTGTGTTTTCCTGTTTTTTCCTGTGGAGAATGCTTTGGATTGTATTCTGGATATTGTGAGTGACAAGTTGTAGAAACTTTGGATTTTGTTATGTTCTTCTGAAGAATATTGATTTTGCTACTTTTTTTTTTTTTAATTTTAAAGCAGGTAATTAAGTCAGCTGAACTCAAACTGCAGCACTCTTTCCTCTGTGGTGGTGGCACCTCAGATTTCAGTTCAGTCCTTTTAGCTGTCCTTTTAGGAGTTTGTACTGTGCATATATATGTCAGGGATCAGCTAGAGACTTGGGCAGAGTTTTATTCAGATTTTAGGACTCCTGTCCTTGGCTCTCTTTTTTATGGTCTTCTACTTTATTTTCCAGTGGCAATGGTTGCTCTGAGTGCTGTTCTTCAAACCAGCAGAACTGTGAATTTTCCATTGGAATTTTAGTTGCCCTACATGGCACAAGATGAAAAGATAAACATTGGGGAAAGTTGTCCAGCATATTTCCCTTCTTCCAAATGTCAGTTCGGTCCTTTCCAACATTTGCCTGCTTTTGTTTACTCACCAGTGCCATCAAATGGTTGCTTTGGTCTAGAAGTTATTCTTGTTATGCGGGCAGAGGATCAATCATTGGGAACTTTTTTGCCATACCAGAAGTCTCAAATTGTTCATTTGCTTTTACTTTTTAAAAAGATTTTAAAAGTAAGTTCTGTACCTAGTGTGGGGCCTAAACTCACAACCCTGTGATCAAGAGTCGTATGCTCAACCACCTGAGCCAGCCAGGTGACCCTTGCATTGTTTTTTAAAAGTTGACTTTATAATTTTAGAATGGTTTTAGATTTATGGGAAAATTGCAAAGGTAGTAAGTACAGAGAGTTCTTAAACTGATTTTAAATGAAAAAAAAAAATTTTAAAGATTTTATTAGAGAGAGAGAGAGCACCTGAGTGTGATCGAGCACAGGAGTTGGGGGGAGGGGCAGCAGGAGGTGGGGAGAGGGACAGGCACACTACCCACTGAGCACAGAGCCTGATGAGGGGCTCAATCCTGGGACCCCAAGATCATGATCTGAGCCAAAGTCAGAGCTACCTAGGTGCCCCTAAGTGAAAATATTTCCAAAATATATTAATGCTTCCTTGACTTCTTAAAATGCTGAATTTAACTGCCCATTAATGCCAGCATTCTGATGAATTCTGTAATGTGGCAATGACCTGGGGAACTGTTGAGGTATGGAAGACTATTTTTGCCCTTCTGCTAAGTGGCCTCAGCTGTTATGCTTTTTGGATCTAGATCTGTTTTGTGTGTGTGCATGCGTGAGATGTATGTGTGTGTGTGTATTTCTTCCCTTGCCAGCTTAGCGCTCTTGATGCAGCCCCTACTTTTCTGTTGTAATCTGTTGTAGTTTGGTAAGCCAGACAAACTTGTTCAAATAAATTCAGAATAAGACTAAATCTTTCCTGAGAGCTTGAATGTTGAGTTGATGAGTTCAGGTACACGACCTTCAGATTTCAAAGATTTAGTACAAAGAATGTAGTTATTTTTCATGTCAATTACATGTTGAAATTATGATACTTTTTTTTTCTTTTTTTTTTTAAGATTTTAAAATTTATTTTATTTGATAGAGGCACAGTGAGAGAGGGAACACAAGCAGGGGGAGTGGGAGAGGAAGAAGCAGTCTTCCCGCTGAGCAGGGAACCCGATGTGGGGCTCGATCCCAGGACCCTGGGATCATGACCTGAGCTGATGGCAGACATTTAACTGACTGAGCCACCCAGGCGCCCCCTTTTCTTATTTTTCTTTTTAAAGATTTTATTTATTTGAGAGAGCACAAGCAGGGAAGCAGCAGGCAGAGGGAGAGGGAGAAGAGAGAGAGAAAACACAAGAAGGGGAAGAGGCAGGCAGAGGAGAGAGAGAAGCAGACTCCCCGTTGAGCAGGGAGCCCAATGTGCGGCTTGATCCCAGGACCCTGGGATCATAACCAGAGCCAAAGGCAGATGCTTAACCAACTGAGCCACCTAGGTGCTCTGAAATTATGGTTTTTTTTTTTTATTGAATTAAATATTTAAATTAATTTCAACTTTTTCTTTTTTTAATTTTTTAAAAAAAAATCTGGCTACTAAAAATTTTGAAATAACATTTGTAGATTACTTTATATTGAATGTAGTTCAGGTAGTTTATCTTACTTGGTAGTAATGTTCATAGGAATGAGATGGTGGTTGTACCATAAAATCATGAGATTAGGCAGGTAAGATTCAGCATCTCTTTCTCACCTTGGTGTAAGAAATTGTAAAAGTGATTGATAGAATGGACATCAGACATCAGACTTCAGTTCTGCTGCTCCTCAGTTGTATGACCTAAGGCAGGTTCCTAAGGCTGCTTTAAAATCCGTTTCCTGGGGCACCTGGGTGGCTCAGTGGGTTAAGCCTCTGCCTTCGGCTCAGGTCATGAACCCAGGGTCCTGGGATTGAGCCCTGCATCAGGCTCTCTGCTCGGCGGGGAGCCTGCCTCCCCACCCCCCACCTGCTGCTCTGCCAACTTGTGATTTCTCTGTCAAATAAATCAATAAAATCTTTCAAAAGAATTCCTCACTCTATCTGATTAAAAAAAAAATCTGTTTCCTTATCCAAAATATGAGGGAAACAGTATCTAACTTCTTATGGTTATTGTGAGCATTAACATATATAAAACATTCTCATAATAGTGCATATCAAGTGAGAAGTAAACTGCTGAATTAAGCAGTAGCTGTTAACTTGCTTCTAGGCCACTTTGGTGACATTTTCATTTGTTGTATTTTATTCCCATAGGGAGTAGAATCAAGGTTGATCCAGGCAGAAGAAAAGGGTTCTACTTTTGGTTATCTTTTTTTTTCCTTTCTTGTCAGTCATTATTTTTAATTATATATGACATATAATTTGCTCCAAAGAGATAAGAAACTTTGTTCCTCCTTAGGCTTTTGATGGGTGAATGTAACTTAAACATTCTAGCAGAACTTGTTTTTGTTATGGTTCTGTTGTGCTTAGATGGAAAGTCTGGTCATTGTATATCTGACACTTTGTTTCTAGCTGAGACATTTCAGATTTGATTTGAGTATAGATTAGAGTGTTTGTTTTCATTTTCAGCTTATGTTTCAAGTATGTAACAGTACAAAAGTACTCAATAGAATCTTTCTCAACTGTCATTCATTCCTACTTTATTTAAGCTAGTCATTTTTGAGTGATTACTTTGCATTCAGCATTTTTTCAAGCAATATGAAGAATTCTAAAGAAGTTCTGTCATCTTTAAGCAGTTTAGTATCTTGGCAATGGTTAAGGACAGGAATAAGATTGTCATGTGTAAACATTTTGAACATTTATCTTCTTTTATAATTTTCTTAAATCCTCTGCCCACCAAAAAAAAAAAAAAAAAAAGGAAAAGCAAAACAGTACAGAGGTGTATAAAGTTAATACTGTCCCCACCTCTCCTAAAGTATGTCGTGGTGTCAACAATATCAATTTTGGTTTGTAGCCTTTTTTCACACTTAAGAACTGGTTTTAAGTCAAGGTGGTAGTTGTACGGTTATCTCTTGAAGGGATTTCTCTGTTTTCCAGCAGAGTATAGGCATACCCCACCCCTGTCTTTTTTAAAGATTTTCTTTATTTATTTGAGAGAGAGAGAGAGAGAGCATGAGAAGGGGAGAAGGTCAGAGGGAGAAGCAGACTCCCTATGGAGCTGGGAGCCCGACACAAGACTTGATCCCAGGACTCCCAGCTCATGACCAGAGCTGAAGGCAGTCACTTACTCAACTGAGCCACCCAGGTGCCCCGCCACCTGTCTTGAGGCTCTCCTCTACCCGGTTGCTCAAACCAGTAATCTTGGAGTTGATTTCTTTCTTTCCTTCACTTTCCACATGTAAATCCTCACATCCTCACAAGTCTTTAGGATTGTACCCTCCCAATTCAATTTAACCCATGCATTTCTTTCTAACTCCATTGCCTCAAATTCAAGCCACATTCCAAGTCTCCCAATGTACATTTTTTGCCAGCTCCATGTCCGCAGCCTGTTCTCCATATGGTAGCAAGTGTTATTTATTGTCTTAAAATGGAAGTTGGATTTTGCCCTCATATGCCCCTGGCCTTCAGTGGTATCCCATTACCCCATTCTCTGGCATTCCCCCCAAGCTCCATGAAGTCGTGAAATTGTTCTCTACTTAGCACATACTTTGTTACTGAGCACATAACCAGATGCTGGGCAGTGTTTCAAGAGATTGTCCTATTAACTCATTTAATTTCCTGACTATGAAGTAGGTAATCCCCATTTTACATATAAGGAAACAAAATCCCAGAGAGGTTAAGTAGTGTACCAGGCATCACACAGTAGGTTAGGTAGAATATCAAAGAAGACACTGCTTCCAGGGCGCCTGGGTGGCTTAGTGGGTTAAAGCCTCTGCCTTCAGCTCAGGTCATGATCTCAGGGTCCTGGGATCGAGTCCCGCATCAGGCTCTCTGCTCGGCAGGGAGCCTGCTCCCTCCTCTCTCTCTGTCTGCCTCTCTGCCTACTTGTGATCTCTCTGTCAAATAAATAAATAAAATCTTTAAAAAAAAAAAAAAAGACACTGCTTCCAGAGTCCTTGTTGTTAACCATCGTATTAAGTGATTTCTTTCTGCGCGGTAGACACTTGGTGAGCATTTGTTAAATAAGTGAGTAAATGTTCCCTCTGTAAGCATAAAATTCAAACTCCTTAGTTTGGTCTGGAAGATCTTTCACGATCTGGCCCCCGCCAATACTGCTTTCTCTCGCACTCACGCTGGCTCTTGCACAGCTGGCTCCTTCTCATGCTCTAGGTCTAAGAGATCTTTTATGTCATCTTCTCTAAAGTAGGTGCTCCTTATCCTTATTCTTACTACTTTGTTTCGCTTTTGGCACTTACTATAGTATATGTTTTTAACTTGATATATTATCTATTTATTCCATAAAAATCTAAATTTCATGAGGTTTCAGGTTTTATCTGACAGTTGTTTCCCCAGTGCCAACTCCCAGTGCTTGGGAGACAGGAGGCAGGAGGTCCTTAGTAAGTATGTGTTGTGTGTGGAATAAATATGCCTGGATCCTGGGCAAGGGGGTGCTCTTTCTGGGAACTGTCCCATAAAGGAGGAAGAGAGCCCATAGCTTGAACATCAGTGGTAAGTGCTACCCAGCCCACTGAAATCCCAGAGCAAAGTCTAAATGGCAACCTGTAGAAAGTAGAATTCATTGTAAGCAAACCAGAGCCCCGAGTGGCTATTCTGCCTCCTTTAACTTACGTTGAGAACTGTGTTTTTTCTTTCCTTACCAAATAAATGTTTTTATTCTTCCCGCTACTCATAACTGGAGATACATGGTGAGGATGATTTATGATTGTGAAAAACGGAAAACTCTACCTCAAATTGTCTTTAGCTCCCAAGGAAACATATGTAACATGAAATAGGTCTGGGTTGGGCTCCCTTCTTTGTTTGCAATTCTCTTGGCTCTGTTGTCTTTTGGTGTTGGGTGCAGCCTCTGGCTTCGGTCACGTTGGCCACAGCAGCCACAGGTTTCATTCACATCCAAGGATTTCCTCCTCTGGTGTCTTTGTCTTAAGAGCAAAGACTGGGACTGGATCTCATCACCAAGTTTTGCTGCTTATCACTGGCAAGAGGAATGGAACTATCATGACTGAGAATCAGTCCAGATTACTCCCAGCTTTGGGGATTGGGTCATCACCCACTGTGTCCCTTGAGGGAAGGGTGAACAGATGCCTGATTAAAAAATGGGAGTTCTAGCAGCAATAAAAAGTGGGAGAATGAAAAAAAAAAAAAAGTGGGAGAATGGGTGTTGGGCAGGCAACTCTCAGAGTTTGTTGTAGTGGCTTCTGTGGTTTGTTAGCTCTGTCCCAAGTTCACCTGGAGAACTAATTTAAATTTTTGAGAAGCCTTAATCTGAAAGGTTTGCCTCTTTCTTTCTTTCTTTTTTTTTTTTTTTTCTATACTGATCACCTGGAGTTCTTTATAACTCCTGAGGCTTTCATTGTTAGCAATCAATAGAAAGCTAATACATAGTAAGGCATTTGCAGCAGATGAGGTCTTATGGGAAGGTAAAACAAAACAAAACAAAACAAAAACGTATGCCATCACAGTGAAGTGACAGTCTAGCCCAGGAGATACAGTGCAGGAATATGAACAGTAAAGTAATAATACACAGTAACCATTTAAGAGATCACAAGACAACTGAATATTAATTGTTTAATAAGTGGCACAGGCTTGCTGTTGCTTGAAGTTTGTAGATGCAGACTCTTGAGCTCCACCCTAGATCTACTGAATCAGAAGCTGCATCCTCTCAAGATCTTCTGATGATTTGTGTTGATCTCTGAGTCTGAGAAGCCGGAGTCTAAGTTGAGAGGACAGGTGACTGGTTTGGGCCAGAGTGATCTAGAAAGGTTTCTTAGAGGTGACGCTTGAGCTTCGCCTGAAGGACAGGGGCAGCAGTGGGTATTTCTGTGGGAGAAAAGGGGATTTGAGTCACAGAAGTGTCCAGGTTCATGTGGCCCGTTGTACAGGACAGATGGGAGGGGGTAATGGAATCACGGTATAGGGTCCTCAAGAACGTGGGTGGGGAAGTCATCTTGGGAAAGGAGAAGTGAGAACTTTTGCAAAGATCTAATTTTAAAGACTATTGTACATGTTTATAGGCTCCTTTTTATTGTTAGTTCAGCTCTCAGCTGCATTAGGTTATTGAATCATAATTTGGTCATTTACTAATGAAACAGAACTGAGAAACTACAGGAAGATGAATTCTTTCACTTTCGACAGGTTTAATTATCTACAGTTGTAGGTGGAAGAAGCTTAAAAAACAGAGCCGTATCGCTAAACCAGGACATTTAGCTAAGACTAAATTGTGGGCTAATTTGTGTATTTCAGTGATTTCTTCCAACAGTCTTCAAGTAACCTTGAGTCTTGATGACTTTAGTAATTACTGTAAATTTTAGAAGTTTATTTTATATGGTTAAGCACAATTATCTTTGTCTTATACTTTTAGTTGCTCCTTCCTTTCTTTATATTTGAAAATAAAGTGAAAGGACATATTTTTGAATAGTTTTGAATGATTCCTCAGTTTGGTGATTAAGACTAAAGCAAGAGAACATTGAGTTTCCTGTTAACAGCTGAATTACTAACTCAGAGGAGGAGCCATGGCAAGCTCTTAAAACTGAAACTCTCAAAATCGTGATTTATTGGGGGATGTTTATGACACTTTCGAGAAAATATTAAAGTGTTATTTCAGTTGTTGGGAAATGTGGCTTTTTTTTTTTTTTAAGGTTTTATTTCTAAGTAATCTCTGTACCCAACATGGGGCTCAAACTCAGAACCCCGAGATCAAGAGTCACATGCTTCACCGACTGAGCCAGCCAGGTGCCCCAGATGGGGAATGTATTTTGAGTTACACTGTATCTTATATTGAGTTTCATTTTTAGTGTGTTTTCATATTCTTAAATTACTCAGATTCAACTTTGTAGAACATAGGTAATACAAAGGTATGAACCATGCCTTTTCTTATTCATCACTGATCTCCAGTATTTAGTGTAGGTAGGGCCTTACATGGTTGATGGATGATTAAGAAATATAAAAAATTTTAATTTAAAAATACTGATTTTTTATCTGTCCTTGGAGATGATATATAACTGGTACAGTAAAAATGAGTTATAATTAGAAACTGTTCGTACAAAAGTGGAAATTAGATGAATAATATAAAAACTAGTAATTTGGAAATAATTTTACACTTTGAAGTTACAGGAATAAGAACAATACAGAAACCACCCAGTTTACCTATTAACATGTTACCCCATTCACTTTATTATTTGCTCTTTCTCTTAAAGTTGCACACATTGTATTCCCTAAGAGTAGGAATATGTATCTGGTATCACAACATTATAGTTACCAGCTTCTGTAAAGCAATCTTCAACCGCCCACCTCTTGCCCCAGACCACTCCCCCACCCCCGATGCCCTTCCAAAAGAGAAAACTAAAAGGCCAAAATGCTTAAGTGACTTACCCAAGTGTAAAGTTCTGTGGTTTCTAAGTGGAAAATCCAGCTGTTTTTCAAGTCAGGTGTTGGTCCATGTCCCTAACGTCACAGAAGAATCTTTTTTTTTTCTCCTGATAAGTCCAATCAATTAGTAATATAATAATTAAAATTTGTAATTGTTCTTCTAAACCAGTTACAACCATCCCACAGAATAAAAGACTTGATCTGCAGAGGGATCTTTGTCACCATAATGTCCTTAACATTATATTTGGCAGTAAGATAAGCCCTTAGAATGGTTATTGTTACATTGTTTTGCTTCTGCTTCTTAGTTTGTATAAATAAGAATGTTCTTGATTTTGAGTGTCTAGGTGTTTTTGTTTTGTCTTGTTTTGTTTTTAGATTTTTATTCGAGCAAGTGAGACAGAGTACAAGCTGGGAGAGGAGGGGAGTAGCAGAGGGAGAAAGGAGAGAAGCCTCTCCCACCAACCATGGAGCCCCAAGTGGGGCTCAATCCCAAGACCCTCAGATCGTAACCTGAAGGCTCAGGTCATGAGTCCGTCCCTTAGCCAATGGCTTAACTGACTGAGCCAGCCAGGCGCCCTTGAGTGTCGTAAGTTTTAAGGGCTTTTAGGTTCCTTTGATTTAAGTTTCGATATATCCTGCATTGAGGACAGATAGAGTAGTATTCCTTTAAAGTAAGAGAGGAGGCTGTTATTTACCAAAACTGTGTCTAACGAATGGTGACCGGGTTGCTGGTCTACAAAGAGCAGAGTCCGGAAGGCATCACGAGGAATTCAAGTTCAAAGTCTAACTGTGGCGTAAACTTCTTTCCAGTCTTTATTTTTGGCATGATTTTCCTCTGTGTCAGTATTTACCAAAGTGTAGTCTGTCCATCAAATGCATCAGAATTAGAATTGCTTGAAGTGCTTGTTAAAAATTGCAGATTCCTGGACCTCACCAAAGACATACTGAATCCAGATGTCTGGAGGCGAGGCCTGGTAATCAGTATTTTATTTTAATTTTGTATTTATTAAAGATTTATTTATTTTAGAGGGAGTATGTGTGTGTGTGTATGTACACACATACGTGGGGGTGGGAGGGAGCAGGGGAGCCTGATACGGGGCTAGATTCCAAGACCCTGCGATCATGAACTGAGCTGAAGGCAGACACTTAACCGACTGAGCCACCCAGCTGCCCCTGTCACTTTTGTTTGACGTTATTCATATGTTTTGGGTGGAAGACTTTTATTTGCTTGCTTTTTTTTTTTTTTTTTGAAATGAAAGATTCATGTGTGTAGTACAAATATCAAAAAGTGTGAAAGGGTTCTAAGCCCCTGTATTTGTTAACTCCTTCAGTTCCCATCAGCAGTCCAACTAGGTAGGTCATCTTATCGTTGCCATTTTGTGGAAGAGGAAAACTGGGCCCAGAGAGACTGAATCACTTTTTCAAAGTCACACAGCCAGGAAGTGGTGGCATTCTGTGGGTGTGGCTCTTAGTTAACCACCTTCCTCTGCTGAGTCAAAATATATAAGGATGAACTAGATGAATACATGTGAAGAGCTTGTCTGGGGAGAGTAGAGCGTTCCTTTTCAGTAAGGTAAATGTTTTGTATGGAGCTCAAACAGCCTAGCCTGCAGTTTCATCTAACCCTGGTAGCTGGGTATCCTCATGTCATTTCACACGAATCTGTTCTCCCGTAAATTGCATAGAACCGAACCAGGAGAGTAGACTTAAGGGCCTGGTGGTACTGAACCAGAAAATGGTAGCATCTGAGGTCTTTCCCATGCCCTGCTGTTGGCTGATTTTATTTACATCACCAGAGCCTGGGATATAGTAAATGCTCCGCCATGTATCCTTTGGCTCCATTTGTGGGATTAGTTCCACAATTCTTTCCCCTTTCTTATTTTCTGGAAGAATAATGTAGGGATTCTAATGACTAAGTGCATGAGCTGAAGAACACATCGTTAGGCCTTGAGTTCTGTGCATGAAGCATCTTTATAGTCAAGTAACATTTACAAAACTCTTCCCATATGCCAGGAGCTGTGTGTACCCTAACTGATTTGACCCTCTGGTAACGTGGTGTAGGAAGTCAAGTTTCACAGATGTTAAGTAATTTACTGAAGATTACACATCTAATAAGTAATGAGGTCAGGATTCAAATCCTCTTGAGTCTGATTCTCAGCCTTGTTTCCTTCATGCTCTGCAGAGCCCGTAGAAGGCGATGGCTTATTGAACCTGAGGACCTAGCATGTTCCTAGCATGTGGTTAGGAAAAACTGAAGAAATGAGTAATAGAAAGGAGGCGATTTTGCCCATTTATCATGTTGTTTTGAGACTTTTAATCTAAGCGCAAGCCATTTTGTGTATTCAGACAGCTAAGTGAAATAGGATCCACACTAAAGGTAAATAAAGCCTTAAAGCTTTTAAGTTTATTCTTTTGGCGACATGTTGTGTGCATTCCCTAGAAAATGTGTCAAGGAAAATAATTTCATGGTCAGGAGCCCATTTTTACCCTCAGGTTCCAGGCTTGTCTTTCTTACCCTAGTCAACCATCACCCCCACCACCAGTCCCTCAAACACAAAGAAATAGAGAGGAACGAAGTTCAAGCTCACCTTCTTGGGTGTTTTAAAATGACTGTTCTAGCAACTGATTAAACTAGGTTTTCTAAGTGAGCCATTCCTTAACCCTGAATTAGTAAAACATTAAAATATTTATGGCATCTGCCACTGACCCCTCTTTAGCAAGGTAGGAGTTAATCTGGCAGTTTCTGA
Source organism: Lontra canadensis (assembly GCF_010015895.1). Taxonomy (NCBI): domain Eukaryota; kingdom Metazoa; phylum Chordata; class Mammalia; order Carnivora; family Mustelidae; genus Lontra; species Lontra canadensis. The sequence continues at coordinate 17,813,695 of NW_022631019.1, forward strand.
TTAAATACTGGTATTAGGCAATTCAGGAATTACAACAGAGGCCTGGAGGGAGAAGGGTGAGAAATAGTGTATAAGAGAAACCTCTGATAGCAAGTTAAATAAAACTACCCCTTTTAGAAGAACAAAACCTAAATGAATGGGAAGATTCATCCTTTATCTGGAAATTGGCAATTATTTCTGTCAGTGGAATTCTTCAAGTTTTTGCTTTATTTGGGTTTTCTCATTTTGGGGAAAACATTATGGGCATGTACGTTTTTTATATAATATGAAATAATATTTGAACTATGTTTTCCAAGTTAAAATCTTGTCTAGTATGTGTATATTCATACTTGTAATTTGTGCCTGTATATTTAAAACAGCTTTATTGAGATATGATTCATATATCATATAATGCGTCCATTTAAAATGTACGGTTCAGTGATTTTTAGTGTATTCACAAAGCTGTGCAGCCATCACCACCGTCCAATGTTAGAACATTTTTAGCGCTTCAGAAGAAATCCCTGTATTCGTTAGCAGTCATTCCCAAACCTTCTTTCCTTCCTGCCCCACAAAAGCCCTAAGTAGGTAACTACTAATCTACTTCCTGTCTCTGTGGATTTGCCTATTCTGGACATTTCATATAAATGGAATTGTGTCCTATGATTTTATTTTCTGACCGGTTCTTTTTATTTAGCATACTTTTTCAAAGTTCATCCAACTTCTAGCATATATCAAATTACTTCATTGCTTTTTATTATTGAATACTATTCCACTGTATGGATATACCACATTTTCTACATTTTTAAATTTTACTTTCTAAATTTAATATGTCTGAGAGACTTCTGCTTCTGGGAAGGCAGAATAGATGAGTTTTTTGGGGTTTGTTTTTTTATTTTTTGCCCTGATCTATCATAGACTCAGAGCTAGAGGAGTTGGCAGCTGGAAACACCAAAAGGTGCAGGCAACACTCTAACAGAAGTCTACTCTCTCTAGCCAGAGGACCAGGAAAGGGACAGTGTAGGCTTAAGACAGAAGACTCAGGCAGTAGCTGCTCTACTTCACACACCGCAGGGAAAAACTGTGACTGTACTCCTGCCCTTGCCAGCAAAGGCCACACAGTTAGCCCAGACTTCACCGTCTGAGTGTGGTCTGTAGTTAACAGATCCTTTATCGATTGGCATCGGGTGGTCTCCAGTGGTTTGCCGTCACAAATGGAGCTTCATTGTTCCTCTCTCTGGTGTCTTTGGGCATCTGTATAAATGTTTCTACAGAATAAACTTGTACATGTGAAATTGTTGGATGAATAGCACAAATGAAGCCTTCAAAAATAACTGTTAGATTGATGACTTCAAACTATGGAAATACAGAGGAAGTTTGATATTTTCAGTCAACTTTTTCTCTGTGTAGAGCAGGTCACTTCTAGTCTATCTTCCAGTTTATTGATTTTTTTCCTGTCTCCCTTCCATTTGGCTGTTCGGCTGTGACATCATCCTCTGAGCTTTTTTTTTTTTTTTTTTTTTTTTTGGTTATTTTATTGTGGAATTTCCTACTGGTTCTTTACATCTTCTGTTTCTTTGCTGAGGCTTTTTTCTGTGTTTTCACTTGTTTCAAGCTGTTCATAATTTCTCATTAAGGCACTTTTACCACGGCTGCTTTAAAATCTTTATCAGCAAATTCTAACATCTCTGTCATCCTGATGGCGACAGTACTGATTGCCATGTTTCATTTAGTTTGCTATGGTTCTTAGTATGACAGGTGAGTTTTGATCAAAACTTGGACATTTTCATATTATGCTATGAGACTCTGTCTGGATCTTGTTTAAGCTTGGTTTAAACTTCTCTAACAAATAAGACTTCTCTGACAGGGCTCTAGAGGAGGGTGGGCGGAGAGATGGGCGACAAGGACACTGCCTTGTTACAACCAGATAGAGAATGAATAACTTGTGGCCTCCATTGATACCCCTGGGGCAGCTACCATTTCTGCTTGGTGGGGGTGGGGGTTCCAGTTCCCTACGTTGTCGCCATTGACAATTCTTCTGGTTGATTGTGAACATCCTGACGACTGTATTCTGGGCCTCCTCTGACACCCCTCCACCCCAACCCCGAGTGGGGAGGAAGGAATAGGTCTTCCTTTTACTGGCTGGCAGGGTTGAAACACCTGGCTTCTTCCTTGGCCCCCTTGGACACAATGCTGGAGGGCACATTACAGCCTCCAGAGGGTTGATTGCATGAAATTGAGAATAAAATGATGTAGATCATAAAAAAGTTATATATAGTGTGATCACATTTTTAAGAGAGAAAAGTAGTACGTACACAGAAAATAAACATCCAGAAGATTAAGCAATTAGTGAATGGTTCAAAGGTAGGGGAACTCCGACCTTCTGCAAGGGTTTCAGTTTTTAATTACTTTTAAAATAATGAGTGTACTGTTCGAAGCGGTAAAAAGCAAAGTTCTTTTTTTTAAAGGTATACTTTTCTTAGGCACTGTTATTAGATATACCTACATGTTAATTTTTGTTATAATAAAAAACTGGGTGTAGAATAAGGTATCCTGATTTTCAGGGTATAATGCTTTCCGCTATGCCAGAACGTCCTCCTCAGTCGATTGTACCAATAGGTTATGTTCAACGTAGTTCATATTGAAGAGCATGCTTTTGATCCTTTCCCTGAAATGGAATTTTATTGAAATGTTGAAATGGAACTTTATTATGACAACATGCATTAAAGGGGGAAGTTTTTTGACTTAGGACTTCTGGAGATCTGAATCTTTCCAGTTTCACTACACTTGATGAAAACATTATCTGGTTACTACCTCTCAATCTTCTCATGCTATTAAAAGTTCAGAAAAACTTGTACTTGGCAGTTTTTCTTATTTGAATTGTCATGAGTTTTGGGAGTAGTTGATTAAAATAGCAGCTTTTCAGATCTATCTTGAAAAATGCGTACTTTTATTTGTGTGTGTGTAAAAAAATAGTTTTGCAGAGTGTATGAGATATGCAACAAGCTTTGGATATGCCTGAGATTTTAAATTTTACATCGGTAAAATTTGCTAGAAAATTATAGGCAAGCGGCTGGTGAAAGGAAAGGGGCCATTTGCATCCCGACTAAGTCTTCATGTAGCGTCCGTGTCCCAAGATCCTTCTGTCTGAACTCCAGTGTAGGCTCTGCAGATCGTCGTAGGAAATGGTGGTGTGGTGGTTTTGATCTGTAGCCCGTCACTGTTTTTCTCCAGCTTGCCTTGGGTTTAATGTCTTTCCAAGTGCCTGTATATAATATCTTTATTACAAATTCTTTACCAATATAATTATTTTAACACTGCTGTGACAGGTATCTTGGGAAATTATGGTACAGTCTATAGATAAAACAAATGGAGTAGGACAGGGTAAGTCAGACTTGTTCTTTGTCTACCAACCTTGACTGCTTTTTCAGTAAGTCTGAAATTTGGTACACGTTTTCTTATTGTTCTATTTCTGCTGCTAAGCATGTTAATACCAGGAGGGGAAAACGAAACAAGAATGATAATAAGATTTGAGTATCTAAGGCCACAACCTTGTATAAAAATATTAATCATCAAGCTATATAGAAAGATAATATCTTAATTTCTTATCTGTGATAAACTCACTTGTATGTTATCCGTGTTCCATAGGTGTTGGGATGGCCAGCATCTTCAAAAAAGCAACTTTGAGTTCCAGTTACTTTGTACCGTAGGATGACTTAGTACTATGAACTGACTTGTACTTTGAAAAAGGACTCATCCTGACCTTCCCACCCCGGTATCTCCCAGTGTGTAGAGCAGATGCTTTGCTTTGTGATCTCCTTGGGTGCCTGTAAGAAAACGAGGGGATTCCTAGGCCCCACCGAGAAATTCTTCTGAATCAGTATCTCTGGCTATAAGGCCCAGAGAGCCTCATTTAAAATGCTTTTTTAGGTTATTCTTAATCACATTAGAGTTTAAGAACTAGACCTTCTTTGGGAAGTCAAGTTTCTTGCAAGTTGCAGTACGAGTAATTAATGTGATTCACTCTGGCTACAGTTCTGTGTATGTTTCATTTCTGGTAAAGAATGATTAGAAAGAAAAAAAAGAATTCAGTTGTAACTCTCTCATGCTGTCTGTTTAGGGTAGGATTCTGGAATCCTCTTTTTATGCCCATGTATTTTGTTAGTTGTGTTACGTTTCATCAGGTAACTGCTTTATTTATTGTTTTACTCCACCGTGTCTCCCCATTAGTTTAGGAATTAGTAACTCTACTAATGTAGCATCTTACTGAAATGACTTCTGAATATTTTGAGAGTTACTTTAGGATAATAAACAGAACTTGAGCCATGCATCTCTGAATGAGCTGTTGAAAGTTTATTTTTGGCTTTCTCCACAGACTTTGTGGTGGAGATGGCTGTGTTGCTCCGTAGCAAGTGTCAGAATGTTCTCTTCCAGCATGCTGGCTTGCTTCCCCTGCTCCAGTGCCCAGTTTCCCCCCTCCCTCCTTTGTAAACTGGCAGCATATGTGACAGAAGTAAAGATCTGTCCCACCCTGATTTTTAGGAAAATTCTATCTCATCATTGAGCTAAGGGAAGTTGTCAGCTGCTCCATTCATATTAAGTAGGGTTACAGATAGTTCTTTTTAATAAAGATATCTTGTTATTTTCTTGCTCCTTGAAGGAATGTGTAAAATAGGATATGGGATTTTATAATGAATATTTTTTTAAATGGGTGGGTGTTGGTGATTACTTTATTAACTCTTTGGAAACCTGCAAGTTTTCTCCTTTATGGTGCCCTATTTAAAAAAAAAATGCTGTCTCACAGAACAGGAGATGACTTAACATTTCATAAAATTAATTAAAAAGGCAAATTAAAAAATTCACTGAAATTAGCCACATTTAAGCGCTCATTAGTTATACGTCACAAATGACTACTGTATTTGGTCAGTGGTAGTACAGATCGTTTCTACCACTGCAGAAAGTTCTCTAGGACAGTGCTGTAGCAGAGTGGCCATTTTTAAGAAGGTTGGGGGGGCAAATGAAAGAGCAGAATAAGAGACCTGAGTTTCCACCCTTCCTTCTACAGCGCAACTTCTTCTGTTTTCTCGAACCCTTGTGTATAAGTCAGGAAAAGGTCTATCGTTTTGAGTATCACCACCTTAACCCTGTTCTCCAATGTTGATTTCTCTTTCCCAGGCTGGCAGTGATGGTGAAAGCATAGGAAACTGCCCCTTCTCCCAGAGGCTCTTCATGATACTTTGGCTCAAAGGAGTTGTATTTAGTGTCACAACTGTGGACCTGAAGAGGTAAGACTTCGTTGCAGTTTGAAATCAACTTAAGTTGAGTATATACTGTTTTCAGTTTGATTCTCTCCCCATTCCTCACTTTGCGTGTGAATGTTTTCTAAAGGAAATAAATATTAAAGTTGAGCTGATTTGTGGGCAAATTTAACTTGTATAAATATTATGGATAACTCACAGTGTCAGTAAATTGCGTTTACTAGCCACTCAGTATTTTTAAGAACTTATTGTTTGTTTACCTTTAATTTCAAGAGCCGTTCCAGGAGCTAAATTTTAGTGTGGATTCAGGAATTCAGTTTTGACTTCCCAGTGTAAACGTGGAGGTCCGAAGAACTTTTTCTTTTTTTTTTTTTTTTAAAGATTTTATTTATTTATTTGTCAGAGTGAGCACAGGCAGACAGAGTGGCAGGCAGAGGCAGACGGAGAAGCAGGCTCCCGCTGAGCAAGGAGCCCAATGTGGGACTCGATCCCAGGACGCCGGGATCATGACCTGAGCCAAAGGCAGCGGCTTAACCAACTGAGCCACCCAGGCGTCCCTCCGAAGAACTTTCTAAGCAGATAGCTTATTGGTTTAGAATGTTCCACACACATGGTGTGTATAATCTGGATCCTTGAAGACAAGTGTGGGGTTTTAGGAGGATGAATGCTGCTCTGGTCTGTTTGATTTATTCTGCTTTTCAGGGAATAATGGGAATTTTCTGTAATATGATTTTAACCATATTTGGTTAAATATATTATAAAATAAGAGTGATTGTCTGTGGCCCTGTGATTGGTCTTGCTAGTTGAAGAGTTGTCTCTGTCTCTCCACAGACTAAAGTAGAGAGGGCTGAGCAGAGCCCTGATAAAGTGTAAGCTCTCCCTTAACTCAAGAGCTTCTGTTTTTCCTTAGCAAACAGGTTTGAGGTGAAGGACGTTCATAATTAGGGAAAAAGACACTTAAATCAAGGGTTAAGAGCAGTTACACTAATAGAAAATCTAGGATTGGGCAGTGGAAATGTATTCCTCTTGACACAAAGGCAGCAACGTGGTTTGCTGCTTATTATTTTAAGCGACTCAGTCACGAACAGTGTCCAGAAAGACTGTAGACGGGCTGTCACATGGGCGCGTGGTGGAATTCATGTGTGTTATCCCTCCGGGTGTCACCAAGTAAGTTATCTGGGAGCTGTCATCCTGTTCCCAGTTCTCAGCTGGCATTCCCTGGACTTCTGTCCGTTTCTTACACTTTATTCTTTAGTTACTGCTAGTGCACTTCTTTGAGATTTTTGGAGACTTAAGGTCTATTTATTGAAAATAAGCCGTGGAGTCTTCCAGGAACCCCTTCAGTTACATATGGGAATGCAGAGGTAAGTAAGCCTCTGGGATAGTGAGAGCTCAAACTACGGGCTCTTTCAGGGATTTACCTACCTCATTTTGGACAGAGCTGCTGTAAGAATGAAATAATTCATGCAGTTACCCTTCTATTGATGTTTTTTTCTCCCTACATGCACTCAAAAAGGAAGTTTCTCAATGTAACTTCTAAAAATAGACCATGCTACCAGGCACACACCCTAACTGTGTCTTAAAATACATGGATTTCTCCTATCCCATTTTTGGCTTGGAGCAAGTGAGTTGACTGCCACGCTTCGAGAAAGCCTTCTTTGAGCAGCTCAACACAGTGCTTGATTGTGGTCCCTACCGGTGATAGCGCCGTGAGCCAGGGACTCTGGTTCAGGAGAGGAAGTGGGCTCAGAATGGCTGTTTCCCTTTTCCTGTACAAACTCCTGAAGACATTATTTCTGTATGTTGGTTGATCTTTGAGGACTTACAAGTTCCAGAGTAATATACCTACGTGTAAAAATTCACCCATGGGAGGCAGGATGAAAGATTCAGGGCTTCTTAATTAGTCAGTATGACCATCCAAAGAAGATGTCTGTTTATTTTCTAGGGCTTTGTATAAAATCAACAGAGAACACTTACAATTGGAGCCTATACTAGTTTTCTTTAGAAATCTTAGGTCACTGGTGCATCTAAAACATGCTTCCCAAGGGCCAGGGAAAGTGTAGAAGTAGTACATGACCATGAATCCCCTCATCACCCCCAGGCCCCAGTCGTTCGCTTTCCCCTCGCAGATACCACTGCATTTTGGTTTGGTCTTTAACCTTCCAGACCTTTTCTATGAACTTAGACACTTAGAGTCTTGAGTAAGATTTCAGGAGAGTGAACATGGGCTCAAAAAACTGTTATAAAGTTGTAACAGAGGAGTAAAACACTCCATAGTAAAAAAGTACCGTTCATAATCTTAACGTTAAAACTTTAGATATGACTGTTCTTATAAAACTGTGGGGGAGGAAATGCCTCTAGTGCTTATTTTCTTGCTTCTCCTGGTAATTGCTAATTCCTTGCTGAAGAGGACTGATCGCAGAACTAACCGTTGGTGGAGAGCAGTAAGACTCAATTGCGAGCTATTTAGAGACCCACTCTGTGCTCTGAGAAAATTATCGTTACATGACATTTCATCCTAGAACAAGCTAGTTTCCAGTTCTGGCACCGTGTGACACGTTCTCTTTGAATGGCACTTGGTGTTAATGGCTCTGCTGGTGGTACTCCTGTGCCCCTGTGAGGCTCGGCACAGCCTCCTGTTGCTCGCCTGCCAGCGCTGCCTTCATGCTTTGGGGGGAGTCATTTCTAAACCTCATTTTCTGTTCACATCGCAATTGTATTACAGAACTTGTAGATTAAAAAAAAAAAAAGTGCCCAGGTTTCAGAAGGATTTTAGGCTTACATCAACCACCATTTAAGCAAAACCTTCAAGTAAATATAAATGAAAATATTAAAATATGGGGGCATATTTAAAGATGTTATCACGTGTCATCAAATGGGAGCAGTGGAGGAGGGAGAGAGCCCTGGTTCTGTGTGGAGAGAGCCCTGTCACTGGTTTCCCTAGGACTCTGGGCAGGACGCCTCATCTTTGGAGGTCAGTTATCTCATTTTTAAATTCATGAAAAAGGAAGGAAAACATTAACATATCTTCTTCAGTGTTCACTATGTGCTAAAACACCATTCAAGGTCCTTTTCACTATTCATTAGACCATTTTCAGACCTGTTGTTGAATAAAATTCATTGTTTTATATCCTACTTCTAGGCTGACAGGTTTGTGGCAGTGATGAAAATCTTTGAAGACTTCTGCTATCTTCATTACACCCAGAAATTTCTTTTTTTTTTTTTAAAAGATTTTTATTTATTTATTTATTTGACAGCAAGAGAGAGAGAGATCACAAGTAGGCAGAGAAGCAGGCAGAGAGAGAGGGGGAAGCAGGCTCCCCACTGAGCAGAGAGCCTGATGCGGGCCTCGATCCCAGGATCCTGGGATTATGACCTGAGCGGAAGGCAGAGGCTTAACCCACTGAGCCACCCAGGCGCCCACGCCCAGAAATTTCTAAATCAATGATCAACATCTTTAGATCAGCAATCACAGATAAGCCTAAGAGGCAGGCAAAGGGAAGAGAAAGAAGAAGGTGTGACAACAGTAATCTGCTGTCACCCCTGTCTATTATCTTTGTCTCTGTTTTTCTGACACAGGTGCATGCGCACATGCACACACATGCACAGACATGCACACACACACACACACACACACACACACGAGATGCTGACTTGGATATAAGTGAGTGTCACATACTTGCTAGGTAAGCTTTTCTATTTTTTTTAAATTATTTATTTATTTGTTTATTTGAGTGAGAGAGAGAGAGAGAGAGAGAGAGAGAGAGAAAGAACACTCAAGAGATGTCAGCGGGAGAAGCAGACTCCCTGCTGAGCAGGGAGCCCGATGTGCGACTCGATCCCAGGACTCCAGCATCATGACCTGAGCCGAAGGCAGTTGCTTAACCAACTGTGCCACCCAGGTGCCCTAGCTTTTCTAGTTTTGAGAAATGAGAGTGGAAATGAAAAAGAAATTAGTTTTTTTTAAATTGATGGCACTAGTTTATTTCCCTCTTAAAAGACCAACTGCAACCAAATGAACATAACCTCAAGATTTTATTGTCTTCATAATATAATAAAATATGAAGCTAAAAAAAAATTAAAAAAAAAATCCATGAAGCTTAGAACTGGATCACTTGGCCCTTTCTCTTCTTACCTCCTCCCAGTTCAGAACGCTTGCATCTCTTAATTAGCCAGCATTCTCTTAGATCTGCAATTGGGCTGAACACATTCAAGCCTCAGCACAATCTTCTTTGTAGTTTTAGCCTTTTTCTGGGAAATCAGCTTTGTAAGCCAACCATAGCCACTCTGCTTCCTGTCATAATGCCGCTTTCCCTGTGCATAAAGAGAATCTTTTTTCTTTCTTGTACTGTGTCACTTTGTGGGGTTGGTTCTTGCCACCCTTCTAGAAAGTCCAGTTGGTTTTAGGAACGTTCACCACGTTTGTGAGAGTGCTATCGGTATGGAAAGAAATTAGTTGTGTTTTTTTTTTTAAATTAGCTTTTTATTGTAAAAGCAGTGACATATGCTATATTGCCAGTGAATAAAATCCCTCTTCCGTGATAGTCTCTGAGAAAATAAATAAATTGGAGAAGGCTGCTTTTAAAAGATCTGGGAAATGTATGCTTCTGTTCCCATTTCCTCCTTAAACGCTGAAACTTTCTCATCCTCTGCATTGTCACAAATGGTTTCCTTCTGCTTCACATGTCAGCATACCATTTGTAAGGTATTGTGTAAGACTCACTTGTAAGTTGCTGTAATAATACCAAAGTTTAAACTTTAACAGTTTTGTAACCATTTAACATGGAGCCATAGAGCCATAAAACTGATAGTTCTGCCTATCTTGAAAGTCATTTATAAACTCAGAACAAAATCTGATTTCTAAATAGATTCTTCAGATCGTTTGCTTTCCTTGTCATGTTTCTGTGGTTCCATCCTTCTGAAAAATGGCTTCAGGAAGCTGAGAGATAAGTTTGGTTTCCAGGTGGTGACAGTGGTGTGAATGACACATACAGAGAGACTGAATGGAATGGGACAGGCCAGCCTTTCCGAGAAACTCTGCATTTCCTGCTGTTGGCCAGTCAGGAGTACATACTCCTTTCTTTCCCTCTGTGAGGTTGACTTGAGCTACGTGAAGCCCTTGTTACCCCTGCAAATCAAGATATGTGTTTCACTAACGCATTCTGAATCACAGAGATGCCCTATGTGTGTGTTTTGAGGGCGAGGGGACAAAAACACGGAGAGAGACAGACAGACATGGACAGTCATACAGAGAGAGAGCACGCTTCACTGCCACGTCTTCTGGTCTTTTTCAAAATGATTTCAAAGATGATAGATCCTGTTGACATCCCTAAGAGCTGAAGTAGAAAAACATTATTGGTGAATGCTTTTCTCAGCCTATCAGTGTGTAATCTCTCTCAACTGTGTTAAGAAAATCTCTTAAGAATTATATAAGCTATATTTGAAACCTTTTGGTGGGTCCTGTTTTAACACGATTGCTCTGCAAATTGACGTTAAAGTAGACAAAGATTTAGCAGTATACCATGTCATCAATATAAAATCCTCTAACTATTGCATTGGGACACTTAGACCAGGACTTAGTAACCGGGATCTTGGTGTGTATGTTTTGGTGAATCCATGATTCATTCATTCAGCTGGTGACTTTAGTCAGAATATGGCAAACCTAGTGAAGAATAATTAATAGGAGTAAAGTATTCTGAAACAAATGGAGGATTTTTTTGTGTTAACTTTTTTTTCATACTCGCCAGTGTCCAGTATTTTCTTGATTTGTGTGGATGAATTTTATGCCTTGAAAATCAGTACCTTCAAAAAGAACTCAATTAAAAATAGAAGTTTTAGGGGGCCCTGGGTGGCTCCGTCAGTTAAACATACAACTCTTAAGTTTCGGCTCCAGTCATGGTCTTGTAGTGACCTTGAGTCCCAGGTGGGCTCCATGCTCAGCAGACTCGAGTTCTCTCCCCCACCCCTCACCATGTACACATACACACGCTCTCTCTTTCAAATAAATAAATTAATTAAACCTTTAAAAAAATATAAGTTCTACATGCTTAATATATTTTCCCTCCATTTAGTGGAGTCAGCTTGTTACAAAATTAGGTCATCTTTAAACCCCAGCTCCAGTGTCCTGTGGCCCTACTGCACTCGTTTTATAAGAAGCAGCTGGAACTGAGCCACTGGCCCAGTGTTCTCCAGTTGTCGCAAGGGTACCGAATCAAACTTTAATTGAAGTTAAGCCACTTAAGTTGCTTAAAGTATTAGGTCCCTTGAGGTTTCTCCTATTCCTCCTTTCCCTCTCTGTCTCGTGTTATTTTGTTTCTCTTTATTTCCTTTTCTTCAACAAGAAGCAAAATGAGCAAGAACAGAAGAATTTTTTTCATCTACTCTGACCCCCCCAAAAGAGAGAGAGAGAGAGAGACTACTCAGATAAATAACCTTAAAAACAAGAAAACCCCCAGACATTGAAGAGTATTTGTGCTCTTATCTCATGGCATGAATTATATGCACTTTGCTTTTTCTAGATGTCACTTAAGGGAATGAGTTTGAATGAATCGTTGAGTATTTATTGAAGGGCTTTTAGGAGCTAAACCACAGATGTCCTGACATTTTTAGCCATTGCCTGTCCATTCGGTTTCATTTCTGTCCCACTGCACTTTCGGAAATGTTAAGTTTCTGTGCAGCGTCTGTAAAATGAGCCTTTGTGGGTCAGACAAAACACCTGAGGCCTTGGGAGTACGGAGTGAGATTCTGCTTGGCTGATGACTCCATCCAGCTTCTAAGTCACCTCTGTGCTTGCAGCTTGAAGTCCGTTGATCCATTTAGATGTGTCCAAGTTTCTTTTGGGACCTACTTTGACTTGGAGTAAGAACCCAACATGGTTTCTCTTCATCTCAACACTTAATCCTAGAGAATAGTTTCACCACCTTTGTTTTTTAAAAATCGATACAGCTTTTCAGCAGAAACAAAGTGGACTATTCACTAGTCCCTGATATTAGTAGAAAATTGGTAGTCCTTTGCTTAATTTCATTTTACTTTATGAGACTTTTTTTTTTTTTTTTTTGAGATTTCTTTATTTAGAGAGAGAGAGAGTGGACGGTCAGAGGGAGAAGCAGACTCTCCACTGAGCAGAGAGCCCTATGTGGGGCTTGATCCTGGGGCTCCAGGATCATGATCTGAGCCGAAGGCAGATGCTTAACCGACTGAGCCACACAGACACCTAACTTATAAGCCTCTCTTAATCCAGTTTCTTATTGCCATTCAGTTAATGCTAGATAACCAGTTTTGAACCATCAGACTCAAGTAGAGTTTAAAAACTGCCAAGACTCATCTCCTGCATAATGCTATGTTAAAGTGAGCCTGAAAGCAGGCATGCATCTCATTTGCATGCTTTGGTTTAGCTCATGCTCTTATTTTATTTGATCTTCACAGGCAAAGCAGGTCTTACATCGCGGTACAGAGCAGGAAATCCAAAGAGGTTGTGATTTCCTTTGTCACGTAGCTGGTGGATGGCAGAAGTATCCAATTTGGGGCTTTAATCAGCCAGGTCCTTTTTATTCAGTCGTTGGCTCTTTCTTCTCTACCATGCCAACTCTATCCCTCTCCTAATAAATATTTTTATTTGGAGAGCTAAAAGCTGTCATAATTTATTATAGAATAGCTGTTACTTATTTTGTTGCCCTCCCCCCATGGGTTATTGTAAAGCATCTATCCTCTCTCCCCCTTTAATAACTCTACCTTGTTCATGAAAAAATTGTTTGTAAAACACAGATGTATGTTATTACCTTACATTTAGGTATTAAGGGACTGTTAGTCATAAAAATGTTGATGAATATATTTTATAACTTTGGAATGAGAAAAGTCTTATTTATTTATTTATTTATTTATTTTTAAAGATGTACTTATTTAGGGGCACCTGGGTGGCTCAGTGGGTTAAAGCCTCTGCCTTTGGCTCAGGTCATGATCCCAGGATCCTGGGATCGAGCCCCGCATCGGGCTCTCTGCTTGGCAGGGAGCCTGCTTCCTCCTCTCTCTGTGCCTGCCTCTCTGCTTATTTGTGATCTCTGTCATATAATAAAATATAATAAAAAAAAATCTTAAAAAAAAGATTTATTTATTTATTAGAGAGAGTGACGGTGGTTGGGGGAGGGCAAGAGAGAGAGAATCTGCAGCAGACAGCCTGCTGAGCTTGGAGCCCAATGGGAGGCTCCATCCCATGACCCCGAGTCATGACCAGAGCTGAAACCAATTGATGCTTAACCAACTGAACCACCCAGTTGCCCCCACCCCCCCCCTTTTTAGCTTTAAAATGTTAAGATTTGAGGGGCACCTGGGTGGCTCAGTGGGTTAAAGCCTCTGCCTTCGGCTCAGGTCATGATCCTAGGGTCCTGGGATCGAGCTCCGCATCAGGCTCTCTGCTCGGCGGGGAGCCTGCTTCCTCCTCTCTCTCTGCCTGCTTCTCTGCCTACTTGTGATCTCCGTCTCTCAAATAAATAAATAAAATCTTTTAAAAAAAAGTTTAAAATGTTAAGATTTGAAAATAAATTATACACCCTGAACTGTTAGGGTTTCTGGATCCTTGGTTATGTACAAGGTCTTGGTGAGTTGAGGAAGAAATAAAGTGAAAGTGGGAACATCTGTGAGCTGTGAGTGGGAATGTGAGGGTGACTGAAGACCAAAGATGGCGTGGTCTGGGACCTCTTGGAATTGTTGGTGATCAAAGAACAGGTGGTCAGGGCGAGAAGTAATAAGGACTAACCAAACAAACCAAAGAAATGAAACCTAGAAATGGACTAGTTCTGATCTGGAGTGGAGTACTTACATGAATTCCAGGAGTCTTATGGCACAAGTCACCGTTTAAATAAATGTGGATCTGAAAGACTTACTCAGTTTTCTTGTATTCCTGTCATTCTGTGCTCAATTTTACCTTCTCAGACCAAAGCGTGCTCAGGAAGGGAATCAGAATTGAATATCAAATCAGATTTTGACTTTTAAAAGTCCTTTTTCAGAGCTTAGGTACTTATACAAGTTGATAGAAGGTAAGTTTTATTTTTCTTTGGTTTTATATTTTATATTTTTATGTTTTATTTTCTTTGGGAGGGAGATGGGCTCCAGAGCTCGGATGGGGGGCGTTCTGAGCTAGAAAATTTAGACTGATCAGATCATTAATAAGCCTTTGTAATTTTGGAATGTAGTCATAGATGTAGCACATTCCAAATCTTAATGGGGTGGAGGGAGAAAAAAGGGGGAAGGGACCGTGAAGGAGTATGTGTAAGACCAAGGAAAATGGATAAGCTGGGATGAGTAGAGATTTTGAGGTACACTCTATTTTTAAAATCTTATTCAGTGACAAAGTATTTCACCTTCATGGTACACTTAGAGATATCCTTTGTTCAAATTCTCTGCATTTGTGTTAAGGAAGGAAGGAAGGGACATAATAATAGGTAGGGGGGAAAGTTCTTTGAAGCAGTTTTTTGGTGCCTTTTTAAAGTTTTCAGTTTTTTGAAGTTTATCTTTTTAATTATGAAAGCTTTTGAGCATATGCAAGAATAGAATAAACTTCCCTCTAACTTCAACTCAGTTATTGAGATTTTACCCATTTGCTTTGTCCCTTTTTTTCTTTTTCTTTTTCTCCCTCCTGATATGTTTTAAAGCAAATCCCAGAAATTCTGTCATTTCACCCCTCCATACTTCACCGTACATCTCCAAGCAGCACATACGTTTTCTTACCCGACCACCCTGTCATTATCACGTCTAGTCCCCAGCGTATGATCCGATCTCCCAAATTAGCTCCAAAATATCTTTTTTTTCTTTGCTTGGTTTGTTCAAATCAGGATCCAAACAAATTCTACTCATTATATCTGGTTGTTATGTCTCTTAAATTTTTCTTAATCTGCAGCATTTCCTTCCAACTACCATTTGTGGCTTTTTTCCTTCATGCCATTGACTGGTAGAAATCCATTCTTTTGAACTGTAGAGTGTCCTGAATTTTGTATTTGGCTGATTGCTTCTTTGTGGTATCATTTAACTTTGTCCTGCATCTCCTCAAGTTTCCTAAATGAAATTTTTGGTCTCAGAACTCCTTTGTACTCTTAAATTATTAAAGGCCTCAAAGAGCTTTCAGTTATGTGGATTTTATCTATCGACTTTATTATAAATTAAAGCTGAGAAATTTAAAACGTATATACTAGTTAGAACAATCATGATTTTGTTAAATTGTAATTTTGTTATCCCAAAAATATTTTTTTAAAGATTTTATTTATTTATTTATTTATTTGTCAGAGAGAGAGAGAGAGAGAGCGAGCACGCGCATACACAAGCATTTATTTTCCAAAATAAAGTTAGTTAGAAGAGTGGCATTGTTTTACATTTTGGTACATTTCTTATGTCTGCCTTAATAGAAGACAGATTCTCATGTCTGTTTGTGTATACATCACTTTGTGATACCACACAACTAGTAGCCTACGATTCAGGCATGAGGGAATGAGGGTGGAAAAACTAAATGATGTCTTAGTATTATGAGAATGGTTTTGACCTCATGGACCACCTGGTGAAAGGGTCCCATGGATCGTACTTTGAGAGACAACTGCTTTAAGAGGCCTGATTCTAGATTCAGTTTCAACTTCGGTAAGAATACTTCATAGATGTTGATGTATGCTTTGTATTTTATCATTAGGATACACTCGCTATCTTGTCATTATTATTGATCCTAGGATTCACTGGTGGGCTTAAGTGAGCCATTTTGCTTTTTAATAGAGTGGTGCCAACATTCCATGCTATTAGTAGTTGTAAGTATACATTTTCACCATCTTTATCAGTGTTCTGTGTATTTTCAGTTTTTCCTAATTAATAGAAGAGAGATGTCATCATAGTTTACTCTTCAATTTCTTTGCTAATTTTTTTTTTTTACATTTTTCTGTGTGTTCACTTATTTGACCTATTGTGTATCAGTTTATGTTGGCGCCTATCTGTTTGACTTGTTGATGGCTTTTTAATGAACTTGACAAAATTCTTAATCTAAGACATATTTGAGCCCTTCTTATTCACTATAATATTTTGCCCTTCTTTGTTGTGTTTTACCTTTGGTTATGCCATGTTTTATATACTGAAGTCATTTTGACTGGTGATCATTTTCCTTGTTGAGTGTGAACTTCTAGGAAAATGGAAAACTGGTAGCTGCTGAATTTGGAATCTCATACTTAGAAAGGCCTGTAGGATTGAGCTGCTCTTCTTCCTGACTTTACAAGAAAAGAAAAAAAGGAAGACCTAGAGAAGTTATGGTTTACTCATCCATACAATGAGTTGGTGCTGGAGCTGAGACTAGAAACTGTTTCCTCTCAATTCTACCACCATTTCTAATAAGCACTTCAGTTGAATTTAGAATAAGAATGGGGGCCTTTGTCTTTTGGTTAGTCAGAGATTCCTGATTTTCTTATCATGAATTTTGTGCTTTGTGAAGGTTTGCTTCTTAGTAGAATAGTATTGCAGCTGTTAAACTAGTGGAAAAAATACTGCGACTTTTCCTTTTTTTGAGAGAGAGCGAGCGAGCAAGTGCGAGCTGGGAAGGGTAAAGGGGAGAAAGAGAATCTTAAGTAGGCTCCATGCCCAGCATGGAGCCTGATGTAGGGCTCGATCTCACAACCCTGAGATCATGACCTGAGCTGAAATCAAGAGTCAGATGCTTAACTGACAGAGCCACCTTGGCGTCCCCCCAAATTACTAATTCTTCTACTCATTTTCAATTTTATATACATAAACATTTAGAAACACTCTGAGTATTTAAAGTATTATTGCCTTCCCAGAATAAAAAATGATTCAATTTTGACTGTTTTGCTTAACAGGAAGCCTGCAGACCTGCAGAACTTGGCTCCTGGGACCCACCCACCATTTATAACTTTCAACAATGAAGTCAAAACGGATGTAAATAAGATTGAAGAATTTCTCGAAGAAGTCTTATGCCCTCCCAAGTGAGTATCAAAGAAAGATACGCATGAAAATATTGCCATTCTCTTTAAAGTCTGGTCTTTTCTGGCCCTTAGAGATCTTTCTCTGGATGGTACAGGAGTTCAATGCATACAGCATTAACTTTCAGTGACTAGGGCTTCTCTTCATTCATTATAATGAATGCTACAGTTAATGCTACACTGATGTCAGAACAGGCTTCTGGCTAGGCCAATAAGCATAGGTAGGAATGTGATTA
This sequence comes from Lontra canadensis, assembly GCF_010015895.1. Classification (NCBI taxonomy): domain Eukaryota; kingdom Metazoa; phylum Chordata; class Mammalia; order Carnivora; family Mustelidae; genus Lontra; species Lontra canadensis. Next base: position 17,831,122 of record NW_022631019.1, read on the forward strand.
AGCTATAGCGTATACACTGAAAGTAGGTTTGGGATGTGAGAGCTAGGTTAGGAAAGACTGGTTCTTTGAGGGGAATTGGTCCCCAACTGAGAAGAGAAGAAATGGGGAGAGACAGATTCAGACTGAACCCAGCTGGAAGCTCCAAGCAGGCGGTGCAGGTTGCTGGGGGATTTCTTATCAGGTCATTTTAAAGGTAACTGTCTGAAGCTGTCACCCAAGGGAATTGACTTTTTAGACTGTGTCCCTGGGATTCAGTTTTTATTTAAGTATTTCTTTGAAGTGTTCTAGATTCCCAGGTCCTGCACATTAGTCCACATGGTCAATGATTTTAAGGTACTCAACTAGAGGTACGGGTGAGGGATAGATGGACTATAATGACAGTTACCTGAGTTGCAAATGTGCCGTTTTGCATTGTACTGTAATCTTGGCATAGGTTCAACACATTAGGGTTTGCTTTAGGCTTTTCTGGTTTCATTATTCTGAAAAACTGAAATGTTTTTCTTCTGGCCCAAGCCTTTCTTGCTAGTTGATTTGACTCTTACTCTCCATATCCAGATAAATTTCCCAGAAAGGGGATTATTGGGTCAGAGGGTTCTAAAATAATCAGTTACTCAGAATTTACTCATTCATTTATTCTACAGTTACTAGGCAACAAAGCCTTATGAATACGGTGGTGAATAAGACATAATTCCTATCCTCAGGAAACACACTCTAGTGTGGATGGAGAGGTCGTGGTGTGGTGAGGGAAAGTAAGTAGAACCAGGAAAGGCTTTAAAAAAGAATGAACACTTGGATTAGCTTTAATGTACAAAAAGGCATCTCACAGGTGAATGAATGAAGGAACGATGGGCATTCCAGGCTTTCTTCAACTGTAGGAACAACAATTGTAATTGTTCCTTCTTGCTATTTTTCTCAGAGGTTATGGACATGAAGATAATGGTAGAACCAATATAAAAATATTCTGGTTTCTTAGCAGCTTCTGTAAGATGTATCATAGCTTTTTTAATTAGACCTTGCAAATAAACATTTTCTTCCTTCTTCTTCTTCTTCTTTTTTTTTTTTAATGTTTTATTTTTAAGTAATCTCTGCATCCACTGTGGGGCTCAGATGTACAACCCTGAGATCAAGAGTTGGATGCTTCACCAACTGAGCCAAGCAGGCACCCCCAAAATAAATATTTTCCCTTTGCTTTTTTTATATATAGAAATCAACTTGATTTTGTTTGGGCATATTCATAGAGCTACTCTAACCAGAGATTGTCTCTTCTTTCAGTTTAAATAATTTAATTTAAAACTTGGGAGATCTTTCAGTTCTAAAGGGTTCACTGTGTGCTAAATTGAAGGGTATTTTTCTTGTGGGTTTTTTTTTTTTGCAAATCATTTTATTTTATTTTATCATGCTAAATGTACTCTTTAATCCCAATCCCTATTTCCATTATTTTCCTTGTCTTTCTGTTATAGCTTATATTCTGAAGAGAGTTTCTAAATAAAGTTTTAAAAATTTCACTTTGATTATAGAAGTGAGTACTTTAGGTGTTACTGATGCCTCTGCTGTTACTAACGAACATTCCAGTGCTAATTATGTGCCATGCATTGTGCACTGTGGATTATCTCACTCCTCTCCAAAACTTTGTGGAGAAACTAAAGACGAGGAATCTAACTTGTCCTAGTTTTATAGTTACTGGTGGCAGAGCTCTTCAAAGCCTGGCCTATAAGACTTCAAAAACCCGTGTTTCTTCTGTTTTCTTCCTCCTCTTTTTCTATTTTTTATTTTGTTGAGTTTGACTTTTACAAAAGAGGTGAAATGTAAGTCTCTAATTGGGATTGTGCTTTAGTGAGTGTAAAATTGTAGGCCGGCTCAGGCTTGGAGGAAAGGCAGGAGAGAAATCAAAGATAGTTTCTCCTGCGATGAGCAAGTGGGCCTGAAGGTGGCTGTCAAACTAAATTTAATGAATCCATTTTAAGAAATAGGTGAGGCTTCACTTCAGATGAGTGAGATCAAGACCTGAGCCAAAATGAAGAGTCAGACGCTTAACCAACTGAGCCACCCAGGAGTTCCCCCAGTGAATTTTTATTTCCCTGCTTGGAGCAGCCTGTTTCCACGGGAGTGCTGTCCCCTGATTGGGCTCCACAGCCCCTGAGGTGACAGACGGAGACAGCAGAGTCTTTATCATGCAGAATTGTTTCTAGAGGAGGAGCTGGAGGAAGTTCTTTCCAGGACCTTAGGGCATTCCTTTCCCTTCCCTGTGTTCTAGGGCATTCAAGGACGGTCCTGGCTCTCTGCCTTTCCCCTCCAGAACAAGGAGGGCCTCGGGTCCTTAACTAGGGCTCATCCTCCTCCTAACAGCTGAGTGAGAGCCTTCTTGTTTCTAGACTGAAGGAAGAGAAAAGGCAGAGGAGTTGCGCAAGCTGGCAGACCAGAATCTAGCATTTTCTAATAACATGTTTTTGGCATTTGATGATACTGAGAACAGAGTGTTTTTGTGTGAGCGCTTCTGATTGGGTCATGACAAAGATAGATCCAGGCAACTGCTTGTTCCAGAGTTGTTCAGAATCTAGAGACTATTGAAGAGCTTAAAGCAAGAAGTGTTGCTGGTCTGTGTGACCAGTCTACACGGAAAGAAGAAACTTTATCTATCTTCTCCTCTGGGGAAAGTATTTATAAATATATATTTCATTCCCCTTGCTTGAATGGAGGGAATACTTTGTCCAGAAAAGCTTTGAAACTTGGATTTTTAACTGAGGCAGACCTGTGTGCATGGCTCACTTTCTGATGACAGGATAGAAGGGAAGGGGAGTTGACGGTTTCGGAGAAGGACCCTATAAAGTGTTAGTAAGCCTTTTTTTTTTTTTTTTT